>NC_061513.1:222895882-223036559 GCF_022539505.1 Lolium rigidum | reverse complement strand
CTCCTCATGGGAGCGACGAGCGGTGATGAAGATGGCGGTGGAGATGGCAGCGGTGTCGATGGAGAAGCCTTCCGGGGGCACTTCCCCGCTCCGGCAGGGTGCCGGAGCAGAGATCTGTCCCCCGGATCTTGGCTTCGCGATGGCGGCGGCTCTCGCAGGTTTACGTGGGTTTCGTCAATTGGTATCGGGTTTTCGATCCGGGGGCTTTATATAGGCGAAGAGGCGGCGCGGGAGGGGCTGACGAGGGGGCCACACCATAGGGCGGCGCGGCCCCCTGCGGCCGCGCCGGCCTAGGGTTTGGTGGCCCTGTGGCCCCCCTACGGTCCTTCCGGGTGTTCGGATTCTTCCGATGAAAATAGGAACTTTGGCGTTGATTTCGTCCGATTCCGAGAATATTTCGTTACTAGGATTTACGAAACCAAAAACAGCGGAAAACGAGAGCGGCACTTCGGCATCTTGTTAATAGGTTAGTTCCGAGAAAATGCATGAATATGACATAAAGTGTGCATAAAACATGTAGATAACATCAATAATGTGGCATGGAACACAAGAAATTATCGATACGTTGGAGACGTATCAGCATCCCCAAGCTTAGTTACGCTCGTCCCGAGCGAGTAAAACGATAACAAAGATAATTTACGGAGTGACATGCCATCATAAACTTGATCATACTATTTGTACAGCATATGTAGTGAATGCAGCGATCAAAACAATGTATATGACATGGGTAAACAAGCTGAATCATAAAGCAAAGACTTTTCATGAATAGCACTTCAAGACAAGCATCAATAAGTCTTGCATAAAAGTTAACTCATAAAGAAATAATTCAAAGTAGAGGCATTGAAGCAACACAAAAGAAGATTAAGTTTCAGCGGTTGCTTCCAACTTATAACATGTATATCTCATGGATAATTGTCAATGCAAAGCAATATAACAAATGCAATATGCAAATATGTAAGAATCAATGCACAGTTCACACAAGTGTTTGCTTCTTGAGATGGAGAGAAATAGGTGAATTGACTCAACAATGAAAGTAAAAGAATGGTCCTCCATAGAGGAAAAGCATCGATTGCTATATTTGTGCTAGAGCTTTGATTTTGAAAACATGAAACAATTTTGTCAACGGTAGTAATAAAGCATATGCATCATGTAAATTATATCTTATAAGTTGCAAGCCTCATGCATAGTGTACCAATAGTGCCCGCACCTTGTCCTAATTAGCTTGGACTACCTGGATTATCACCGCAATACATATGCTTTAACCAAGTTTCACAAAGGGGTACCTCTATGCCGCCTGTACAAAGGTCTAAGGAGAAAGCTCGCATTTGGATTTCTCGCTTTTGATTATTCTCAACTTAGACATCCATACCGGGACAACATCGACAACAGATAATGGACTCCTCTTTTAATGCTTTAAGCATTTGACAACAATTAATTCTTTTCTCATTAGAGATTTGAGGATATTTGTCCAAAACTGAAACTTCCACCATGAATCATGGCTTTAGTTAGCGGCCCAATGTTCTTCTCTCACAATATGCATGCTCAAACCATTCAACTCGGTGTAGATCGCCCTTACTTCAGACAAGACGAACATGCATAGCAACTCACATGAAATTCAACAATGAGTTGATGGCGTTCCCCGGTAAACATGGTTATCGCACAACAAGCAACTTAATAAGAGATAAAGTGCATAATTACATATTCAATACCACAATAGTTTTTAAGCTATTTGTCCCATGAGCTATATATTGCAAAGGTGAATGATGGAATTTTAAAGGTAGCACTCAAGCAATTTACTTTGGAATGGCAGGAAATACCATGTAGTAGGTAGGTATGGTGGACACAAATGGCATGGTGTTGTTTGGCTCAAGGTTTTGGATGCATGAGAAGTATTCCCTCTCGATACAAGGTTTAGGCTAGCAAGGTTATTTGAAACAAACACAAGGATGAACCAGTGCAGCAAAACTCACATAAAAGACATATTACAAGTATTATAAGACTATACATCGTCTTCCTTGTTGTTCAAACACCTTACTAGAAATTATCTAGACCTTAGAGAGACCAATTATGCAAACCAAATTTTAGCATGCTCTATGTATTCTTCACTAATAGGTGCAAAGTATATGATGCAAGAGCTTAAACATGAGCACAACAATTGCCAAGTATCACATTACCCAAGACATTATAGCAATTACTACATGTATCATTTTCCAATTCCAACCATATAACAATTTAACGAAGAGGAAACTTCGCCATGAATATTATGAGCTAAGAACACAGATGTTTATTTGAACCAGCGGAGCGTGTCTCTCTCCAACACAAGCATGATGTAATCCAATTTGTTCAAACACAAACAAAAAATAGAAACAAACAAACAGACGCTCCAAGTAAAGCACATAAGATGTGACCGAATAAAAATATAGTTTCAGGGGAGGAACCTGATAATGTTGTCGATGAAGAAGGGGATGCCTTGGGCATCCCCAAGCTTAGACAGCTTGAGTCTTCTTGATATATTCAGGGATGAACCACCGGGTGCATCCCCAAGCTTAGAGCTTTCACTCTCCTTGATCATAGTATATCATCCTCCTCTCTTGACCCTTGAAAACTTCCTCCACACCAAACTCGAAACAACTCATTAGAGGGTTAGTGGACAATAAAAATTAACATGTTCAGAGGTGACACAATCATTCTTAACACTTCTGGACATTGCATAAAGCTACTGGACATCAATGGATCAAAGAAATTCATCCAACATAGCAAAAGAGGCAATGCGAAATAAAAGGCAGAATCTGTCAAAACAGAACAGTCCGTAAAGATGGATTTTATTAGGCCACCAGACTTGCTCAAATGAAAATGCTCAAATTGAATGAAAGTTGCGTACATATCTGAGGATCATGCACGTAAATTGGCATAATTTTCTGAGCTTCCTGCAGGGCAGTGGGCTCAGATTCGTGACAGCAAAGAAATCTGGAACTGCGCAGTAATCCAAATCTAGTACTTACTTTTCTATCAAAGACTTTACTTGGCACAACAAAACATAAAACTAAGATAAGGAGAGGTTGCTACAGTAGTAAACAACTTCCAAGACACAAATATAAAACAAAGTACTGTAGCAAAATAACACATGGGTTATCTCCCAAGAAGTTCTTTCTTTATAGCCATTAAGATGGGCTCAGCAGTTTTAATGATGCACTCGCAAGAAATAGTATGTGAAGCAAAAGAGAGCATCAAGAGGCAAATTCAAAACACATTTAAGTCTAACATGCTTCCTATGCATAGGAATCTTGTAAATAAACAAGTTCATGAAGAGCAAAGTAACAAGCATAGGAAGATAAAACAAGTGTAGCTTCAAAAATTTCAGCACATAGAGAGGCATTTTAGTAACATGAAAATTTCTACAACCATATTTTCCTCTCTCATAATAACTTTCAGTAGCATCATGAGCAAACTCAACAATATAACTATCAAATGAAACATTCTTATCATGAGTCTCATGCATAAAATAATTACTCTCCACATAAGCATAATCAATTTTATTAGTTGTAGTGGGAGCAAATTCAACAAAGTAGCTATCATTATTATTCTCATCATCAAATATAGGAGGCATATTGTAATCATAATCAAATTCACTCTCCATAGTAGGTGGCACCAAAAGACCACTATCATTATAATCATCATAAATAGGAGGCAAAGTATCATCAAAGAAAATTTTCTCCTCAATGCTTGGGGGACTAAAAATATCATGGAAACCAGCTTCCCCAAGCTTAGAACTTTCTATATTATTGTCAACAATGGTGTTCAAAGCGTTCATACTAATATTACTACCAGCATGCAAAGAAGATTTCATAGGTTTTTTAATTTTCGCATCAAACAATCCATGTTTTAAATCAGGAAATAGAATAAGAAGCTCACTCTTGTACATTATGCCAAACTAGTGTAAACAAGAAACAACAAGATGCAATTGCAGGATCTAAAGGAAATAGCTTTGAGCACACACACAACGGCGCCAGAAAAATACTTTACCTGGGACCGTAGTATGAGTGCCTTTTTACCTTTCCTCCCCGGCAGCGGCGCCAGAAAAGTGCTTGATGTCTACGTTCCCCCTCCTTTCCTGTAGACAGTGTTGGGCCTCCAAGAGCGAGAGGTTTGTAGAACAGCGACAAGTTTCCCTTAAGTGGATACCCAAGGTTTATCGAACTCGGGGAGGAAGAGGTCAAAGATATCCCTCTCATGCAACCACTGCAACCACAAAGCAAGAAGTCTCTTGTGTCCCCAACACACCAAATAGGTGCACTAGTTCGGCGAAGAGATAGTGAAATACAGGTGGTATAAATAAGTATGAGCAGTAGCAACGGTGGCAGAAAAGTGCTTGGCGTGTAGTTGATGGTGGTGATATTGCAGCAGTAGTAACGCAGTAAAACAGTAAACAAGCAGTAGTAACGCAGTAGTATTTAGGACCAAGGCCTAGGGATTACACTTTCACTAGTGGACACTCTCAACATTGATCACATAACAGAACAGATAAATGCATACTCTACACTTTTGTTGGATGATGAACATATTGCGTAGGATTACACGAACCCTCAATGCCGGAGTTAACAAGCTCCACAATAATGCTCATGTTTAAGTAACCTTAAGTGTAAGATAGATCAACGCTACTAAACCAAGTACTAGCATAGCATGCACACTTTGTCACCTTCATGCATATGTAGGAGGAATAGATCACATCAATATTATCATAGCAATAGTTAACTCCATAATCTACAAGAGATCATGATCATAGCATAAACCAAGTACTAACACGGTGCACGCACTGTCACCTTTACACACGTGCAGGAGGAATAAACTACTTTAATAACAAATCACTAGAGTAGCACATGGATAAATTGTGATACAACATGCTGCAATCTTAAAGAGATATAAATAAGCACCTCACTATACCATTCAATGAGTAAGTATTCTGTGAAATCTAGCCTAAGAGACCCACACGGTGCACACACTTGTCACCTTTACACACGTGGGACGAGGAGTCTCCGGAGATCACATAAGTAAAACTCACTTGACTAGCATAACGACATCTAGATTACAGGCATCATCATATGAATCTCAATCATGTAAGGCAGCTCATGAGATTATTGTATTGACACACATAGGAGAGAGATGAACCACATAGCTACCGGTACAGCCCCGAGCCTTGATGGAGAACTACTCCCTCCTCATGGGAGCGAGCAGCGGTGATGAAGATGGCGGTGGAGATGGCGGCGGTGTCGATGGAGAAGCCTTCGGGGGCACTTCCCCGCTCCGGCAGGGTGCCGGAACAGAGATCCTGTCCCCCGGATCTTGGCTTCGCGATGGCGGCGGCTCTCGCGGGTTTACGTGGGTTTCGTCAATTGGTATCGGGTTTTCGATCCGGGGGCTTTATATAGGCGAAGAGGCGGCGCGGGAGGGCTGACGGGGGGCCACACCATAGGGCGGCGCGGCCCCCCTCCGGCCGCGCCGGCCCTAGGGTTTGGTGGCCCTGTGGCCCCCCTACGGTCCTTCCCGGGTGTTCGGATTCTTCCGATGAAAATAGGAACTTTGGCGTTGATTTCGTCCGATTCGAGAATATTTCGTTACTAGGATTTACGAAACCAAAAACAGCGGAAAACGAGAAGCGGCACTTCGGCATCTTGTTAATAGGTTAGTTCCAGAAAATGCACGAATATGACATAAAGTGTGCATAAAACATGTAGATAACATCAATAATGTGGCATGGAACACAAGAAATTATCGATACGTTGGAGACGTATCAGATTCCAGGAAGAATCTGGACAAGGGATGTATTCAATTATATCCAGTAAGATCACCATGGAGTTCGAGAAAAGATTTAGTCTGCACAAGTCAGATCCACACTCCGAAAAGTGAGAGAGTTCAAACTTCAAGGACGAAGTTTAGTTTATGGGGTAGAGACTGTAGTATCCCAGGTATTGGGGTTACAAAAATAGAGGAAACAGATGTGTGCATTGCATTCATGCATAGAAAATCTGGGGAATTTTCGCGCTTTAAAGTAAAACAGTCACAGTAACTGAAGTTTCGCTTGACCTTGATGGAATTGAAGTAGATCATCAAGCCAAGTGCTATAAACCTCAATGTGACTTTGCTAAAACCTTGTTTTGGGTAGAGAGAATTTGATCTAAGGGATTAGATCAAATGGAATTAAAATCAACACAAGAACTTATTAATCAATGATCAACTACTTGATCTTATTAAAGA
The DNA here is from genome assembly GCF_022539505.1 of Lolium rigidum. NCBI lineage: Eukaryota > Viridiplantae > Streptophyta > Magnoliopsida > Poales > Poaceae > Lolium > Lolium rigidum. Next base: position 223,030,307 of record NC_061513.1, on the reverse strand, counting down.
TCACCACATGGTATTCCTTGCCATAACATATGAACATCCATTTAATTGGAAATCAAGTAACAATAATTGGAGAAACTATTCTTCACTCATCTTTTCCATGTCTTAAACAAATCCATGATCCTACCATGAACCTCATGGTATTCATATTATTTCATTCTTGGAAACATAACAAGGAGATCCACTCTAGAAATATATATCCTTCTCTATTCCATATTATTGTACATCAAACCTAGAGAGGTGAGAGTTCTATAACAATTATTAGAGAAGCAATAACAAACCTTGAGCTAAACCTTGGATATACATCCAAGTATTCAAATCATCATCTTTAAGAGGAACCCTAGGATATTATTCAAGACACTCCTAGAGAGAGAAACCAATTATGTTAAACATAGATATTGATGATCATATCAATCCCTATGGAGCCTAACCTTAAGTTAGTATTAAAGTCCTTCCCAAAATGAGAGAGACCAATCATACAAACCATAGCTTTGTCTATTTAAGAATAAAGGACAACCATTGAACTAGAGTATTAGGAGTACACCATAACCTAGAATAATCCATTCTTATATAAGAGAGCTCAAGCTATGGTGTTACACCCAAGTTAGTTGAGGCAACACTTGAGTTTGAGGGAAATAACTATCCATATGTTCTGATGATTAAATCATCATTCCTTAAGTAGCACTATAAGATATTATCTCAGGCATTCTCCTGAGATATAAACTATAGAGACAATCATAGTAGTCCCATACAAGAAGGTAAATTAGAAGTGCTATACCTTAATTGATCTAGACAATGCTTGATCATGGAAGTGAGAACCCATTTAATGAGAGATCCCTAGGAATCCAAACCTTGATCATTATAAATTGAGTGATGATCATAAACCCTAAGAACTTGGGGTAGAGATATTAAGAACAAGTGGATCATGCTTAATCCATGACCATGCTTTGTAGAAATAGGAGAATAATCCAAATGCTAACACTTATATGACTTAGATCTTATTCACCACATGAAATCATAGGGGGATCACTAGTGAGCAACCCTAGACCTATATCCCAACCTTTACTTGTGAACCATTTGGTGATCATAAGTAGGATCCTACCATACCTATATTTCATAAAATAAAGAACCAAGAAAACCTTAGAGTAAAACCCCATACTTAATATGGTGAGAAACCATCCATCCATATGACCAAAGTTAACTATAAAAAGAACTACAACAACTTTAGTTACTTTAGTGATAAATTGAGGATAGTAATAGAAGTTAACAGGTAGAATATAAAACCAATTCTCAATATCTTAGTAACTAAAGGAGAACATAAAATGTTAATTAAGCCACCATCTCATCCTGGTTAGGGGAGATTAACCCTAGCACATGCAATATGATGTCATCCCAATTCTATAAACTAGAATTGTATCTCAACCCTAGTTTATGCATCACTATGGTGATCATAATATGAACCTAGGCCATAATTGAGATTCCAACCAATTGCCATTAGGTAAATATCATTATCACCCTAAGAAATGCTCATTAGCTGAATTCTATGCTTCACAAATTAACCCTAAGAAACATCTAGTGCTTAAACTCATAATTAAATCCATGGGTGGTGATCACCCACTTATCTTTGTAAATAAAGCCCAACCTTGAGGAGAATAATGCATACTCTAGGATTTTAAGTTATATTTAAAATATATAACTAATACTAACCTTGAATTTGGATTATTATCAAACCTACAAAATCCTAAGAAAATGTTGTTCACATGAAATGTCAGTGACTAATTCCTCAAATGGAAACCAAGACATAGTAACAAACTCTGTAATACTTTGAGATAAAAGTATAACTCTCATCATTCTAAACAGAATTGATTGCATAATAAAAAGAGAATTAAAGTAAAAATATAAGATTAGGTCCAAATGTTATTCACAAATATGCAAGTAATTCAATATAAAATATGAATTCAAAATAGAACAAGGAAACAATAGTCAGTAAACTAAATCTTGAATAAATGAGCATCATTACAAATTATTTACAAACAGTATTGAATTCATAAATGAATTCAAATAATAAATATAAAATAGAATTATAAAACAGAAAAGAAAAGAAAAGAAAAAAAATATAGAAGAGGAAGCTTACCTGCCTCACCTGGTTGGACAGCCCACGCAGCAGCCCAGCAGCAGCCTAGCAACACGGCCCAAGCCACCACCCAAGAGCAGCCCACGTACCCTTTCGATCAAATATCGGAGGAGAGGCTCATCCTCATCCTCTTCGTGTACGGGAGGCCAGCGAGACGCCGTGCTCCGTTTCCCCTCGCGTTGGCGCCATCTCCTCGACCGTCGGCGTGACAAGGCACGTTTAGGCTCCGTATAAATACCACGGCGAACCCTAGCCCCGAAATTCTTCGTCCTCTGCTCAAATTCTGCCCAAGACGAAACCCTAGCCCGTACGGCCTCCGGTCATCGCCGTCGAATAGGACCTCCCCGAGCCTCGCCGATGACACCATCGTCATCGCCATCCTCTCCTTGCTCTTCCTGCAAAAGGAATTAAGCCAAGGTGCCCTGGAGCGTCTCCGTCGAGCTCGTCTCTCCGACGGCCGGCGACACCCAATTCCGGCGAACCAGACCACGGCGAGCCACGCCGTCAAGCCCTGCGTACTCCTGGTGAGTCGCTGAAGCTCCTCGCATGCTCGCCTCGGTCGATTATACACCGTAGCTTCGCCGCGCCGTTTAACTGCATCCGCCGCCGCGGTATGTGCTCGCGGGATCTATTCCGGTGACCATTCGCTGGGGGCGCCGCCTACAAATTGTTCAGCGTGTAGTGCTGCGTCTGGCTCGCCCATTCGTCTGTGCCCTACTGGCCGGAATCGCCATCGCCGGCAACAACTGCCTCGCCGGCAGTGTGCTCCTGTGCCTCGTCAGCAGATGGACTTGGTCCACGCCTGCGTGGCAGCTGGAGTGGCCTAAGGCCCACCAGTCAGCCACTGGGTGTAGACCAGTTCGGGTGTGTTTAGTATTTCGGTTTAATTTCAAATTACAGAAAATACCTGAAACTTTGAAATAATGTATAAAAATCATAAAAGCTCAGAAAAATACAAATAAGATATCAAAATTCTTATAAAAGAAAAATCTATCCAATACAAATATAAAATGAAATTTTTATTTTTAATAAAAATTCAATTATTTAATACTTGTTATTTAAGCCTTTAATTTTAAATTCTAAATACAAGTAAAAATTCAGAAATTAAGAAACCATTTATAAATTCAATAAAACCAATAAGCAAATAAAGAAAACATGAAAACTAATTTTCTTTATTTGCAATCCTATTAAATCTTTATTAGGGAAATTTAAACCCTAATTAATAATTACCTTAATTATTAATTGTTTAAAAATAATAAAATGCCAAATTCAATATTATTTTTATTCCCAAGTTATTAAGAACTTCAACTTTAAAATGAAGTTATTAATCATAGGACTATGTGGTAAATAGCAAACCCTAATTCTATAGTAAATAATATTACAGCTCATCATTTCATGTGTAATCCTAAAACCCTAATGCCATTTAGACCCTAGTTCCATTAGTACATGTGAACCCTAAATTGTCCTAAACCTAAAACCCTAGATTAGAACATGTGATCATGGTACCTACTTCCCTAATCATAGAAACATAGTAGCAACTAAATACTTGTCTTGAACACATGAAATGTAGAAGACCTAGCACTAATATATGGGTAACCCATGTGTTCATCTTCATCAGACCTAAATAATTAAGTAGGGTTAACCAAATGAAAACCCTAGATCCTAGTACCAAAGCCATCATCCTTATTTATCACGAAGTAGTATCACACCATTATGATGAACCCTAATAGCAACTATACCTACTATTTTAAAATTACATAACCCTGTTCCACTAAACCCTACTAGTGTTGAATAATTATGAACCATCCTAATTAAGAACCAACCATTCTCTACTTAGAGATCCAATGGCTAATACAAGACAACCTCAACCTTAATTGTAATACTTCTTATTTTGTAAGAAGTATGTTCTTCAAAAGTTATTCTTTTGAAGAAAATAAGGAATCATCATCAATCCTGCCTAATAGGACCTATAGCCAATAACCAGCTATCACCAGCAAGGTATACCAACCTTGATAGCAACTATTTATAATAAATTGCTCAAGATGCCTAGGCTTAACTCAACCTTACAAGCCCTTGGTGTTGATGAATCCAACATTGTTGGGATCCAACTAATACTTACCCTAAAACTAGTTGAAACCCATAATAAACCATAGAACTCCACAACCCTGATTATCATACTTGTTTTTTTATTAAAGAACATGTTCTCCAAAAGTTATCCTTTTGAAGTATATAATAATCAACCATTAACCATGACATATAGTACTAAAACCAACCACTATTCATTACATGTTAGGACTATACCAAATATTATTGTTGTGTGCTATTAGTATTATTGTTATAATATATTGCAACACCTGTTTATGATACTAAGCAACCAATCCTTAATAAGAACCTTGTTTGTGAATCACTCTAAAAGTGCAACACACTTGAACTAATCATTACCACTCACTAATCCTAAATCATCGGGGTTAGGTCACGCTTAGAGCGATTGCATCTCATTCTTATGCATTATTGCATCCTTGCCAATCTTTTCAACATCGTCCTTACCGGACGATGATGCTATTTCAGAATTTGGAGTTATTGCGTATTGAAGACCTTGACTGCATAATCTTGCAGTCAATAAAGGCAAGTTCATCGCTTGCTCATGTCATTCGAGTATCTTTATCAAATTACTTGCAAAGTACTATGATTATCACTATTGCATAAAAACCAAAACCACTATTTTCATAACTATGAATATGACTATGTGGTTGGCAATGGAACCATGGATTGTGTTGATATGGTGGAGGTTCCATTGCAAGGGTTTATATCCATCTAGGATTAACAACAAATGTCGTCCAGTGATTCTTGTGCCGTAATACCCGTGTTAACCATAAGATCCGGAGTGGGACGGAGTAGTCAAAAGTGTTTCCACCTCTCGTTCATCAACGGATGCTCATTACTTGGGTGCACATGATCTTGCGAGACATGATGCAGGGGTGGGAACCCGTAGAAGTCCCAACGGTAATGAGGTCTATGATGGGTTGCAGCTGCCGGCGTAGGAATGTATGGTAGAGCCCTACATTGTCGTCGTGGTCGGGGTCCACCCTGAAATCTATGGGAATAATGGGACCGGCGTGGACCCAGGGTCGGAGTCTGCAACAAAGGGTGGGTGTTCAAGGTAGCGGAGGAACATGATTGGCTAGACCTTATACCGGGCCTCACACCATAGGAAGTGTGGACGGGTTGCGCGCCCGGTTGGCACCAAGGTTAAGATCTCTTATGGGTAAAGCAACACACCTCTGCAGAGTGTAAAGAACCGTGACCTGTCACTCCTCGTTCGGGATATGGAGGCTGCGAACGCGGCCGTAAAGGAGCTCCATGAAGTTCTAGTAAACCGGTGAAGGCTGACGGACATAGTTCTTACGAATAAAAGCAACCTTTTGAAGAAATGATTATGAAAACCTGCATTGGTATTAGACTTTCCGGTCTAATGCCGTAGCTAGTGCATTAAACACCTCTTTCCTATAATGAACTTGTTGAGTACGCTCGTACTCATCCCACTCTTAAATCCCCTGCTTAGATATGGAGGCATCGAAGGAGGATCTACAGTACAACTCGAAGGCCGAGGAGTCAACAACTACTTCAAGAGAAAGGACCCTGACAGAAGAGTCAGATACCACATCCAACAAGGAGAAGACCTAGTTTAGCTATAGAAGGGAACTAGCTTCCTAAACCTAGCTCCTATTTAGCTAGAATCTATTCTTAGCCTTTATAGCTAGTTAAATACTCTACCATTAGAGTTCGTGATAGGATTAGACTACGAGTCATTCTTCTGGAGTTTATTTGCAGATTTACCTCATTGTAAAGTAGGAGGCGTCTGTCGATCTTACGTAGCGAGTACGTTTGTAATTCTATAGACATGCCTTGGACCCGCATATGTTTCTGTTGTACCACTCTGAGCTATATAATAGTAGTGGAACGGTGTTTCATTGGTGTTGTATCAGACTTGCATACTACACCATGCAGTGGTATGCCGGGTCACCACAGGGGACCAAGGAGAGGCTATGGGGCAAGGTTGCTGGTGCTAGGGTTGAGAGAATAGAGAGGGAGTGAGGTGGCATGTCCATGGCCGGCATGGTTAGGGCTTGCCCTGGGTGGCTCTCCTCCTAGGTTGCTATTGGGTTTAATAGAGATAGAAGGGACCAGGGGACAAGGTAGAGTGGAGTGTGCACTTGGGGTTAGGCCAACACTATGCCAAATAGTGTTTTGGATTTGTTCCATATTTGAAAATTGCAAACTTTGCCAAAATTGGTTGAGCTCAGGTGGTTCCAAAATTTGAAAATGGTTCATTTGGATAGGTTGCAAATGACCATAGACAAATACAAGTGGTGGTGGAATTTTAAAAATCAAAGAAATGCAAATTTGCAAAATGTGAGATTGTTGCACATGTTAAAAAGTCCCAACTTTGCATGGGCATAGTTTTTGATCCAAGATGATTTTGATATGGTGGTCTTTACAAAAGTTGTTCACCTTGATGTGATCTTGGATGAGGTGCAAAGGAATGGGAAAGTTTAGTTTGAAAAACTTGAAATACAAGGGCTCAAAGTAGGGACCAGATTATAAAAGACAGATTTGACCATTATTCTATGTGTTCACAAATTGAGTTTAAATTTGATTTGATTTGTGTTTCTTTGATTACAAATGTTGTAATAAGTGTTTAGTAACATAATACAACTAATGGTGAAGGCCAAATTGGTCTAGGTCAAAGATTTGAAAAAATGGCATACACCATATGTGAGGGTTTTGTGATTTCCTACTTCTTATTCTTTTATTTTTCTTTGCTTCATTTTGACAAGAGTGAGGTTTATTTGATGTTAGATTGAGTTGGGTACAAAGTTCAAACCATTTTAGGACAATGGGGATGCCTAGGGTAAGATTTGATATTTTGGCTAAGTGCCACATATACCTCTATGCATATGTTTGATTTTATTTTAATTCTCACTTGAATTGGTTGGTAAGTACTTTGTTGAGTGCGTGATGTATTTCAAAACATCTACCTAGGTCAACACTCAAAGTTGGAGCATTTGCAAAAAGTAGCCATAGGCTTGCATATGCCTTTTTCTTATTTAAGATCCTTCCTTTTTATTTTGTTTTTCCCAAGGTTAGTGACAAGAGGGATGGGGTTTAGGGTTTAGTAGGGTTCATCATGGTTCACCACCATTTAGCAAAAATAAGAAAGGTAGGGTTCAAGATTTACCTATTAGGGCTATATGCCCACATATGTCTTTTATTTTGGTTTCTCAAAATAGATCCACTTGAACTTGAGAAGGTTAGGGTTTATGGTTTTTCTTATTTGATTTCTTTCTATTTTATTTGGTATGTGATCTTCACTTGATCACTTTAGGGTTTTAGGGTTTATCACACAAACATAGTAACACTCATCAGGGAAAAGCACAAGTATTAGGTATGAGCACTATGCATAGCACTCTATGTAAGAAAAGTTTTTGTTGGTTCTCATTTTTGGAAAAAGGAAATTCATTTTCTCATTTTTTTAAAAATTTGGGGTGTTACAAACCCTTCCCCCTTAAACAAATCTCGTCCCGAGATTTTAAGAAAAGTTAGGTTCCTAAGAGAGATTGGGCGATGTGATTGAACAGGAAAACATACTTGGCATGGCCTGAGGTGCTTCTGGTGCTTCTGTTGCAGTCATGTGGTAGAGGCGGCCGTTGCGGTTGTTCTGGTTCCTTCTTGCGGCAAAGCGGCGCTGGTTTTTGAGCAGGTGCAGCGGTGTTGGCGGCAATCTTGGAAAGCTTCTTGGGGCACTCATTGGAGTAGTGACCCACAACTCCACATTCATAGCAGTTGATGGTGGACTTGTCCTTGGGGTTGACGGGAACAGTGTTGCTTCCAGTCATTTGGGCAGTATTGGGGTTGTTGTTGTTGCCATTGGGGTGGGGGTTGTTGTTGGTGCGGTTGCCATTGTTATTGTTGTTGTTGGTGTTCTGGTTGTTGTTGTTGTTGTGGTGGTGGTGGTTGTTGCTTGGGCGGTATGTCTGAGCCGGGGGCTTGTTGTATCTTGGGGCAAATCCTCCAGATGAATTGCCGCGGTACTTCTGAGCATTGTTGGGTCCATTCTGGGGCATCATACGGCGCTTGCGGTTCTCATTGTCTTGGTGTAGTTTCCCTTCCATCTGGATGGCTGAGTCCACCAGGGCTTCTAGGTCGGCAAAGGGAATGTTGACCAGCACAGTCTGCATCTCATCATGCAGTCCGTTCAGAAATCTCTCCTTCCTCTTCTCATTGGTGTCGGTTTCGTCGGGGGCATACCTTGACAAGGTGAGGAACCTGTCGCGGTATTCTACCACCGACATTCTGCCTTGCTTGAGTTCACGGAACTCGTCTCTCATCTTCTTGATCGAGTCCTTGGGGCACGTGATACTTGCTAAACTTCAGCTTGAAGTCTTCCCGGGTCATCATCCGTCCCGCATTCATTGCGCGGGCGGCTGGTCCACCGAGGCTCGTGCGGGTCCGACTGAGGTAGTGGGTGGCGAACAGTACTTTCTCTGTGGCTTCAACTCCCGCAACTTCGAGGTTGTTCTCCATTGTCTGGAGCCAGTCATCGACATCGAGGGGCTCTTCGGTCTTGCTGAAAATAGGTGGGTTGGTGTTTTGAAAGTTCTTTAGTTTTGACCCAGGGTGGTCGTGGTTTCCATGGCCGTTGTTGTTCTGAGCAATCTGCTGCAGTGCGGCAATGTTGGCTTGGCGTTCAGCTCTCTCGGCTTCGCGGTCTGCCATCATCATCTCTAGCATCTGCATCTGTTGCGGTCAGAAACCCACCGGCGAGCAGCGACGGGCAACACAGTAGAGCCGGGAGGCTCCCAGGACTGCGGCTGGCCCTGGTCCCTCGAGCGACGGCCCGCAAAGCCTCGGCACGCACGTCCGATGCTGGTGCAAGGGCGTGCCACCTGACCTATACCTGGTCAGGAAGGTGATGGATTTTCTTCGCTTAGTTTCCTGCATGGCATACACGTAAACATTAAATACGAGCCTCGATCGGCTCTCAGGTTGTCCTGTGAATCGGCTCAAGGAGCTGATCCACCCACGATCCGTATGAGGTATACGATTACATGGTGGTCCTGCTTGATCAATATAAAGCTAAAACGACCTACGACGATTTAGGGTTTTCACCACATAATCGGAACATCCTACACGTGATTGAGCCTGGCAGCCACGCACGGTAATAATAAACCGACCTTAGACAAGGCCTAAAAACCAACATGAAGTTGATCCCGGAACATCTCATCTAGGGTTAGCAAACTACACCCTACGTGCTCACTGGATCCTTCAACCCGTTTGCAAGGCCTAACTATGCAGATATTAAACTAATCCTTGAAGAACAAGGAGCAATCATAACGGATCGGATCTACTAAATAACGATCAAGCGAGGTGCCGCCCTTACACCTAAGATAGGTGTAAGGGCGGCTAGGCGTCTAAGGGTCGCATGGACGAAAGCATATGATATGATGAAACAATGCTAACCCTAACACATCTATGATAACTACGTTTCTCGCCATCAACAAGGCTTCAGCGGGAGCAATGCATGAACAACGAATAAACGTTACTGCCTAGATCGCAAGATGCGATCTAGGCAGCATGATGCTTACCCGGAAGAAACCCTCGAAACAAGGGGCTGGCGATGCGCCTAGATTGGTTTGTGATGAACGTGATTGTTGTTTATTTCATAAACCCTAGATACATATTTATAGTCCGTAGACTTCCTAACGTGGGAGTAATCCCAACCGTGCACGAGCCAAATTCTATCTAACCGACACGTATCCTACTATATTTACGAGATACACGGGCAAACTAGCCCAAACTTTGTATACAAGGCCGATTCATGTATTTCTTCCGGGTATATTCTTCAAGCCCATCTTAATCGCGGCCCACCTCGACCCGGTCAAATTCTGGTGATAACACATGCCCCCTGGTTTTGGAAATGACAATTCCAAAATCACTCTGTTTTTTCTTCGTCGGGTCATGTCGTGGCAGAGCAGAACCGTCGCAGTATCCTTCATCATGATGCCTTGCCTTATCAACTTCTCTGCAAGATTTGATAGCTTTAACATTGTTATCACCAGATTTTGGCTAAATCAGGAGGTGGGCCGCGATCAAGATGGGCTTGGAAGATTACACATGGAAGATCTATGAAGCGGCCTTGCACGGAGAATTTGGGCTAGGTTGCCCGTGTATCTTTAATTATAGTAGATTGTATCTAGATTAAAAGTTAGAGTTTATCTCGTGCACGGTTTAGTGCACGCCCACATTAGAAAGTCCGTCTGGACTATAAATATGTACCTAGGGTTTATGGAATAAACAACAACCAACGTTCAACCACAAACAAATCTCGGCGCATCGCCAACTCCTTCGTCTCGAGGGTTTCTACCGGTAAGCATCATGCTGCCTAGATCGCATCTTGCGATCTAGGCGGCACTAAGCCTGCCTACGTTGTTCATGCGTTGCTCGTGCTGAAGCCTTTTTGATGGCGAGCAACGTAGTTATCTTAGCCATGTTAGGGTTAGCATTGTTCTTCATATTACATGCTTTCGTAGTGCAACCCTTGCATGTCTAGCCGCCCTTACACCTATCTTAGGTGTAGGGCGGCACCCGCTTGATCATAGTTTAGTAGATCTGATCCGTTACGATTGCTCCTTGTTCTACAAGGATTAGTTTAATATACGCAATAGTTAGGCCTTACAAAGGGGGAGGATCCGGCGGCACGTAGGGTGTCGTTCGTTGGCCCTAAGCGAGGATGTTCCGAGGATCAACCTCGTGTTGGTTTTTAGGCCTTGTTTAGGATCGGCTTACGATCACCGTGCGTGGCCGCGAGGCCCAACCTGGAGTAGGACGATCCGATTATGCGGTGAAAACCCTAGATCGTCGTAGATCTCGTTAGCTTTACCTTGATCAAGCGGGACCACCATATATTCGGACACCCGTCCGAATCATGGGTGGATCGGCTCTTTGAGCCGATTCACGGGATAACGAGAGCCGATCGAGGCTCGTATTTAATGTTTACGTGTGTGCCCTGCGAGAAACTAAGCGAGGCATCATCCACACCTTCCGACCAGGTATAGGTCGGGTGGCACGCCCTTGTGATAAACATCGGCGCGTGCGACCGGGAGGCTTTGCGGGCCGTCGCTGCGAGGGCCCGGGGCCAGCCGCAGCCCTAGTTGTTCCCGGCTCTACCGTGTTGACCGTCTCTGCCCGCCGGGGGATTCGACGTCAGCACATTCGCGGCACGCCCGGTGGGACGGTCGACGACATCCACGACATCGCCATCTACATCCGAGATGGCGGAAGACACTCCGGTCACGTACGAGGATCGCACGATGAGCTCAAGAAGAAGCATGACGAGATCAAGGCAACCCTCGAAGCCGAACTCATCGGCTCCTTCCACCGAACCCGCTCCCATGGCGTCGAGGTGGAAGGGTTTCACACCTGAAGGCGCACTCGATGGAGTGGACCTGTCGCCCCGTCGGAAGAGCGCACCGGGTCGGCTCGAAGTACGAGGATCTGCCCGAGGAGCTCAAAAGGAAACACGACGAGATCAAGGCAACCCTCGAAGCCGAACTCATCGGCTCCTCTGAGAAGACCCGGCCGCACGACATCAAGCTCGATTAGAGACTCAAGTCCGTCGCCTGGCGTCAACATGGTGGATCTCAGCCACTCCATAGGCCAGCCAAAGTTCTCCTTTGGTGTCAACATGGCAGGGCTTGCAAGCCGCCATGGCAAAGACGAAGCGGAAAGCAGCCACTCCCGTGGCAACGATGAAGAGGGGGCCGATCCACGCGACCGGCCCGAGATGATGACGAGGCGGTGCACGGCGGGAGAGGGAATAAGGCGCGTGCGGTATCAGCGTCCACTCTCCGAGCGCCTCCTCCACAAATATGAGCAGCAGCACGACCGACATCGGCACTACGACGTAGATGATGAAAGGAATTGTCGGTCTGATGCAGAGGTCAGGAGGTACCGTCAGCATGATAGGAGCGACGACGGATACAATCGTCGCGCTGAAGGAAGGTCACGGGGGCAGGATAACATGGATAGGCATCGGGGCCCGTCCGTTCTTCAAACATTGCTTGGGACTCGGGAATGAGCCTATTGCCAATGATCGAGAGCGCCCAGAATGCAAACAAAGGAAGAAGGGTGCCGCTATCGTGTCCGTGTTCGAGCGTCTAGGGCCTCTCCACCTCGGAACAAGCACGGCGAGTCCGCTCGGGTGAAAGATCTCGAGGAACTAGAGGACGATGATGAAGAAGATAAATATCATCGGCCCGGGTGGTGCCACGATGGGCTCGGCCGTTCCCAAAAGCGAAGGGTTCAGCGTACGCGTGGGTTGGAAGAAGGCTGAAAGATTGTACCTGCACACGCTAAGGAAGGCACGGCCTGATACGGCCGCCAAAATCCGGCGAACCACTGGACGAAGAAGGTCGGCCACAAAGAAAAGAGTGGCGCCCCAAGCAGAGGAAAGCCGATGATGATACATCGGCTGGCACGAACATGGTCTTCATTCTTCCGACGGAGTTTAGCGCTCCAAGTTTGTATGAAGCACCTGTGGCGCAATTAGACTGCGGCCCACGGCCGGTCATCTTTGAGAAGCCAAAAGAAAGAAGTTACAGGCATATGAAGGCCCTGTACTTGCGAGGCTACATCAATGGGCAGCTCTGTCAACAAGATGTTGGTAGACACGGAGCGGCGATCAACATTATGCCATACTCCATGCTTTGCGTCGGTTGGGACGCTCCAGCTCGGATCCGATCAAGACCAACGTAACACTGAGCGATTTCAACGGCCAAGCATCTGACGCGCAAGGTGTTCTGAATGTGGATCTGACCGTAGGAAGGAAAACTGTCCCTACGACATTATTTATCGTCGACAGCAAGAGTACCTACGCTGTCCTACTAGGGAGGGATTGGATCCACGCCAACTGTTGCATTCCATCCACGATGCACCAATGCCTGATACAGTGGGATGGAGATGAAGTAGAAGTCGTCCGTGCGAGATGATTCGGTCGAGGTTTCAACAGACCGGCATGGACATTTGGGAGACATCGAGGCCAAGAGCCGCTCTCGGTGTATCAATTTGGACGAGCTGTGAGCGCATCGACGTGACAAAGAACGGGGTTAGGCTGGTTTTATCCACCGGCCTGACCGTGTAACAAAAGCAAATGTCGATGGATAAACGTGGCGAGACCGATCCTTGTGATCGGCCCCAAAAGATTTGTGAAGGGACATAACAAAACCCTCACCGAGAGAGCAATGGGAGGCCGATTCTAGCGATCGGCCAGAATTATCCTCAACATCCATTCTGCCTGGGTTCAACATGTTATCCAACAGAGCCGACACCATCAATTTTCTTGACAGAATCGGCTCCGGGGGCACCTGAGTGGATAAAACACGAGGATATGCAGTAGAAGCGTCTCATCCTTTGATGATGGGTATTGGAGCATGGGGGCCGATACACAAGTCGGCCGAAAATTCAAAAAAATTCGAGCATAGCCGATGTGCAGACATCGACTTAAGAATCAATGGAGCAGGGGGTGGATTTTCCCTTCAAGGACCCCTAGTTCCCATTCGCAAGTCTCCAAGATCGGCAGCATAAACGTACAAGTCAGGGTAGGGGTGAGCCTAACGAAGGGAACATATCTCTTCCAAGACCAGGAGAACCGCCGATGACGAGGCCATCGGGAGGGCGTCAGAAATGCGGGGACACCTTCACCGGAAGATTGCTGCAGCCTGCCGAAGATAATGAGCCGATCTGGTCAACAAGGCGCAAGGATTGAACTGAAGAAGCTCGGGGGCGGTTGCCCTGAAGGATCCTTTGCTACGGAAGCCGATTTTGTTGATTCGGCGACAAGCCCGGGGCTCTGTCGTGGACACCGCACTGAAAGCTGGTAGATGGGCCGGTTAGATTCATGATCAGGATTAACGATCCTTTTTGAGGTGTGTCATGATGCAGAGCCGATGCACGATCATCGACCTTAGTACAAGTGCGCAAAGTTGCCAGGTCGCCGGTTCGGCGATCTTGTCGGAGGAATGTTGGCATGCAAATCAGCCGTGACCATGGAGGCTGTGGGTAATCATCCACCGTATCGGCTGTCAACGGAAGAAAGGTGATCGGCTGGTGGCCCTGCAGGGATAGCTCTCTTGGACGTGATTGAGCCCGCCCAGAAATATCAATGATGCGGGGAACCGATTTGTTGGAATCGGTAGATGCGGCACCACAGTTGGAAGCTGGTGATGGTCCATTCTTTATCCTCGCCTTGGCTGAGGCTCGGGGGGCAGCTCACCCTCGAAGGTTTAGCCGATTTTGTCGAAATCGGCTCACTCTTCATAACAAACTCGTTCGAAAGACAGTGGATTGTTGCAGAGGGAAGCTGCCGGAGCTAAGCGAGCGGAATTCGGAGAGGATAATGCGGCAAGAGAATGTCTGAAATTAATAAGGAAACCGGACATTATTTCAGGAGTTTTGCCGCTAGGTTTAACATGCCATCTTGAGAGATCTGCATTTGCAAGTCCTAGGATTTGCGCGATTGTGGTTTGACCTTGTTCGACAAGGAGTTTGGGTCCGGGTGGATCCATGTCGAAATTTATCGTGAGGAACCGACGCGCTGCCATCGGCTTATTGGGCATTGACCAGATTGACGATCGGCGGAATCAGTACGAAGGACAATCGGCTAAATTATCCTAGAGGAAATCGGCAAAATCGAATTGGGGAATTTCTTCATTGATGTGCCAGATTTCTTACACCGAAGAGCTGATTGCTCTCAAAAGGGAGTGCTAAGGGGATACATTGCCCCGTCTACTGCTACTCGATCCTAGCTAGGGGTCCCTATCTACGGGCTGTTACAGCCCTCGTCATCGCCTTCATCGCCGCCGTCGGAGCTGCTCCCGGCCGGCTCGTCGTCGGCCGGCTCCGGCCGGCCGCCGGCGGGACCTTCGTTGTCCTCATCCTCCTCGTCGTCGTCGTCGCCGGCACTTGTCGAAGTCGCTCGGATTCCCCGGCCGGGGGCAATGGCGCTTGGCCGGCGGCTCGTCGGGGAGGCTGTCGTCGTCATCCTCCTCCTCTTCCTCCTCCTTCACCTCTTCGGAGGTGGTGAAGTCTCGCCCGGGAGAAGCGATCGTCATCGCTTTCCTCCTCCGGTTCCCGTCGGCAAGGAAGCGGAGGTCGCTCTCCCCGTCGGTCGGGGATTTGTCATCCTCGGACCAGACGGAGGAGTCGTGGTCCTCTTTGTCCCATGCCGTTGGGGCGAGGATGTCGTACGCCGCCTGCGTACCCCACGAGGGCGTCGACTCCCGGATGGGAGAGGACACGTGGGAAAGATCCGATGAAGAAGAAGAGGAAGAGGAAGAAGGCATGGTTGCAGAAGAGGGTTTTTTGGAGTGCTAACGCGGGAGGGGAGAAGAGGAGAACTGTTCGATGCGGTTAAATAAAAGGAGATGGGGGTTTTAATTTTCGAGCAGTTGTCGAGGACATGGTGCCAAAACTGTCAAATCGTGCGAGAAAGTTGGGAAGGCAAGTCGTCATGATGAAGCATGCTCGCGACAGGTTCTGCTCTGCCGTGACATGACCCCTCAGAGAAAAAAAAGGGTGGTTTTGAAATTATCATTACCAAAACCAGGGGGGCATGTGTTATCACCAGATTTTGGCTAAATCAGGAGGTGGGCCGCGATCAAGATGGGCTTGGAAGATTACACATGGAAGATCTATGAAGCGGCCTTGC
The DNA here is from genome assembly GCF_022539505.1 of Lolium rigidum. NCBI lineage: Eukaryota > Viridiplantae > Streptophyta > Magnoliopsida > Poales > Poaceae > Lolium > Lolium rigidum. The sequence goes on along the minus strand of NC_061513.1, from coordinate 223,014,411 downwards.
ACGGAGAATTTGGGCTAGGTTGCCCGTGTATCTTTAATTATAGTAGATTGTATCTAGATTAAAAGTTAGAGTTTATCTCGTGCACGGTTTAGTGCACGCCCACATTAGAAAGTCCGCTGGACTATAAATATGTACCTAGGGTTTATGGAATAAACAACAACCAACGTTCAACCACAAACAAATCTCGGCGCATCGCCAACTCCTTCGTCTCGAGGGTTTCTACCGGTAAGCATCATGCTGCCTAGATCGCATCTTGCGATCTAGGCAGCACAAGCCTGCCTACGTTGTTCATGCGTTGCTCGTACTGAAGCCTTTTTGATGGAGAGCAACGTAGTTATCTTAGCCATGTTAGGGTTAGCATTGTTCTTCATATTACATGCTTTCGTAGTGCAACCCTTGTATGTCTAGCCACCCTTACACCTATCTTAGGTGTAGGGGCGGCACCCGCTTGATCATAGTTTAGTAGATCTGATCCGTTACGATTGCTCCTTGTTCTACAAGGATTAGTTTAATATCTGCAATAGTTAGGCCTTACAAAGGGGGGGAGGATCCAGCGGCACGTAGGGTGTCGTTCGTTGGCCCTAAGCAGGATGTTCCGAGGATCAACCTCGTGTTGGTTTTAGGCCTTGTTTAGGATCGGCTTACGATCACCGTGCGTGGCCGCGAGGCCCAACCTGGAGTAGGACGATCCGATTATGCGGTGAAAACCCTAGATCGTCGTAGATCTCATTAGCTTTACCTTGATCAAGTAGGACCACCATATATTCGGACACCCCGTCTGAATCATGGGTGGATCGGCTCTTTGAGCCGATTCACGGGATAACTCGAGAGCCGATCGAGGCTCGTATTTAATGTTTACGTGTCCGCCTCGCAGGAAACTAAGCGAGGCATCATCCACACCTTCCTGACCAGGTATAGATCAGGTGGCACACCCTTGTGATAAACATCGGCGCGTGCGACCAGGAGGCTTTGCGGGCCGTCGCTCTGAGGGACTGGGGCCAGCCGCAGCCCTAGTTGTTCCCGGCTCTACCGTGTTGACCGTCTCTGCCCGCCAGGGGGTTTCTGACGTCAACAAACATCACTTCCTCGGAAACCGTAGTGGCATTAAATCTCCACTATACCCCTTTTATTTAACCGTATCAAGCAGTTTGCTTCTTCATCCCCTCCTCATCCTCTGTTCCTCTGTAGTACTCGAAAAACCCTTCTTCCACCATGGACTCCTCCTCCTCTTCCTCCTCCGGTCTTTCCTACCGGTCTTCCTCCTCCCGCGAGTCGACGCGGAGGATATACGCGCCCGGAGCGATGGGACGAGGCGGGCCCGGGACTTCTCCGTCTGGTCAGAGGATGATGAATCCCTGACCGATGGGGAGGACAACCTTCACCTCCTCATTGATGGGGATTCGGAGGAGGAGGACGACGATGATGCTCTCTGGGGCGAAGACATCTCTTCCGATGAGGAGGATGAAGAAGTGGAGGAGGACACCTCCTCCGACGAGTACCCGCCGATGAAGCGCTTCCGCGCCGGGTCGGATGATGATGACGATGACGAGGAGGAGCACGGGGCCTCTGCCGAAGGTTACGGCAACAGTGACGAGGAGCCCGCCGGCAGCAGTGCCAACGGCAGCCACGACATCACCGACGAGGGCAGCAACGGCCCTTAAACTAGGACTAGTAGCATAGGGCTAGTAGTAGTAGTGCATTAGGCATCGGATGATCCTTTTGAGAGTCATCGGCTCTTTCTTGTAAAGCCGTTCCTTTGAATCAACAAGAACTGTTCTTCCAATTTGACTCTCTATTTATCCAATTTCAAGTCTTCTATTTGCCGCACCAAGAACCGATAGCAACGTATCGGACTTTTCGCCTCAAACGCCCATGAAGCCAGACTCAAATACCAATTCAGACAGTCATCCAAGCACTCTCAGACTGTAATTTAATATCTGACCATAATACTTTGCAACCCTAAAGCCGATGGCTGTTCATCGGCTATTTTGAAAATCCAGTCTCCTTCAGGTTAGATAGTTTTGCCGATGACGTCCCTTCATCTCCTTGCAGCAACAGGACGGTCCAGACCCTGTAGGTGAGGACGGCTCCCCTTTCAGATTCCTCCCAACAGCTCCGGTGGTCCTCTTTTGCAAAATCCCACCACCTTTGAAGAAGGTTGTGATGCAGAGTCAGCCGATGACACCTAAATCAGCTTCAAAAAGCAGAGTGTCTACTAGGTCAGCTGCCCCCCGAGCCTCAGTCAATGCGAGAACAGCGGTGAGGAAAGTAGCTGCCAGGAAGACTCTGAGGCGCCAAAACCTTACTCCATCTCAAGAAGGCTTGCACGTAAGTTCCGCCCATGCTTTGGCTGATTTCATTCATCCTTCCAGGCTTCTGCAGCATACTCGTAGTTCTTCTACAAACCTCGACTACCGTTTCCCAAACTCCCATTAGAGCGGGGCAGGGCAGCCTACGCACAGAGGGCCGATGCATCAAGAAAGCCCGCAAGGAACCGCAAGCCTCTCCATTTGCAGATTGATGACACCTCCAATGGGGAAGTCGAGGAGGTACCCATGCCATCCGCCACTCTGGCCCTAGCAACTTCTACGAGTGTAGTTGAGAAGGTAGCCAACTTGGCCAAACCGACGACAGAAACACCAGAGCCGATCATCTCTTCTTCCGTTGAAAGCCGATATTGCAGACCAATGCCAACGGCTTAATGAGCAACAGGCTGCCTTGGACGTCACAACTGACACATCTGACAGCACTGCTGAACTGGCGACCCTGCGCAAAGGGTTGAAGGTCCTTGAAGAGAAGGTCCGAGCAACAAAAACAGCTCATTGAAGCTGAGGAAGCTCTCATCGTTTACTCCCTCGAGGAAGCAGAAGGCCTCGAAGCTGAACTGAAGACCGACTGGGCCGAAACCCGTTCCTTGAACACGCAGCTGGTAGATCCGGTGTAATTTGTACTAGAGTCGATAACTGTGCATCGGCTGTACATTAGAATTTTTTTTACTGGCCGATTTTTCTATCGGCCCCCAATATTTTACTGCACATGTATCGCACATGTTCCTCTGATTAGGTGCCCCCCCGAGCCGAATCTGTCAGGTAACTGCAGATATCGGCTCTGTAGTTAGCCAAGGTACTGTACTTGAACATCGGCACCGTCAGGACCAATGTTGACTTCTTCCAGCTCGTCAGCCGACGTAAACCTGTACCCCCGCTTTCCGCCGCCCGTTAGATCGACGTTGAACACGGGCAGAACGTATGGTGAGGATAATTTTGGCCGATTGCTGGAATCAGCCTCCATGTTGGTCGAATTGCTCCATGAAGGTTTACATCTTGGTCTTGCTTCAGTATAACTACGTGACATGCTTGAGACGAGATTATCCCTTTTTATTTTTTGGGGCCGATCACAAGGATCGGCCTTGCCATGTTCGTCCACAGATTTTGCTCTTGCTACACGGACAGGCCGGTGGATAAGATCAGCCTCACCCCGTTTTTCATCACGTCGATGCGCTCGCAGTCGTCCAAAGTGATGCCTGAGAGTGGCTCTTGGCCTGCCGTCTCCCAAACGTTCATGCCAGTCGTTGAAATCTCGGCTGAGTCATCTGCGTGGACGACCTCTACTTCATCTCCATCCCACCGTATTAAACATTGGTGCATCGTGGATGGAATGCAACAGTTGGCGTGGATACAATCTCTCCCTAGCAGGACAGCATAGGTGCTCTTGCTGTCGACAATGAAGAACGTCGTAGGGATGGTTTTTCTCCCTATGGTCAGATCCACGTTCAGAACACCTTGCGCTTCAGATGCTTGGCCGTTGAAATCGCTCAGTGTAACGTTGGTCTTGATCAGATCCGAGCTAGAGCGTCCCAACCGACGTAGCATGGAGTATGACATAATGTTGACTGCCGCTCCGGTGTCCACCAGCATCTTGTTGATAGGCTGCCCATTGATATAACCTCGTATGTACGGGGCCTTCGGTGTACGTAGCTTCTTTCTCGTGGCTTCTCAAAGATAACGGCCGTGGGCCGCAGGTCAAGTTGTGCCGGTGGTGCTTCGTCCAATCCTAGAGCACAAAACTCCGACTTGGAAGGATGAACACCATGTTTGTGCCAGCCCGATGTCTCGTCACCGGCTTTCCTTTGTTTGGGACGCCACTCTTTCTTTTGTGGTCGACCTTCTTCGTCCGTAGTTCGCTGAATTTTCGCGGCCGGATCAGGCCGCGCCTTCCTTAACGTATGCGGGTATAACCTTTCAGCTTCCTCCAAACCACGTAGCCGCTGAACCCTACGCTTTTGGGAACGGCTGAGTCCATCAGGGCACCACCTTGGCCGGTGGTACTTATCTTCTTCTTCTTCATCGTCGTCTTCCAACTCCTCGAGATCTTCCACCCGAGAGGACTCGGCGTACTTGTTCCGAGATGGGAGCGGCCCTAGACATTTGAATACTGACACGTCTCCTGCACCCTTCTTCTTCTCTCTACATTCTACGGCGATTGCCGATTGTAGGCAATCGGCTCATTCTCGAATCCCAACGAGTGTCGAAGAAGGGACAGTCCCAGTGCCTATCCACGTCGTCTTGTTCTCTTGACTTCTCCTTGGCATGGCGCTCATATCTCTCCTCGTCGCGATCATGCCGGCGGTCTCTCCTGGCGTCTCTGCTAGCCAGACGATCTCTTTCGTCGTCATCGTCATATCGCCGGCGTTGGTCGTATTGACTCACGTATTTGTTGAGGAGGTGATCAGAGAGAGGTCGCTGATATCGCACATTCTTCACTTCTCCCTCTGTGACGTAGCGCTTGCCATCGTGCCGGAGCCGATCGCGTGGAACGGCTTCCTCTTTGTCCTTGTTATGCGAGCAGCTTCCCTCGTCTCTATCCTTACCAGAGTGGTGCCCAGGTCCTACCATGTTGATGCTGAACGAGAAACCTGGCTGGCACCTCCCAGGGTAAGAGCACTCCACCATGTTAACGGCGGGGAAGGGGTGCTGTTGGGGGGATGACCCCCGGTATGCCAAAGGCATGCCAAACCAGATGGTTTGAGCCATCACGATACCGGTTTGATGTTCGTACCGGAACATACAGATAAGGAATCAGCTAAGTGAGGCTAAGCCGGTATCCCCAAGAGGGGTATGCCGGAACCGGGTAAGAAGATACCGGGCTACCGGAAAGAAGAGCATGTCGGCAGGACTGGTCAAAGATCCTCTCCAGAGCTAGAAGACAAAGATGAGCTAAGCAAAGTAGCTTTAAACGAAGGGCTGACGATAAAGGGAAGGATGACGGTCAAAGAAGCCGGAGGACGTCAGCATCCCTGATTAAAGAGGACTCCGGTGTCATCTATGATTAAAGTAGCTTTATAAAGTAGTTTGTCTAGTCAAAGATGCCATTAGGGTTTCTTGCCTTGTAAGCCACCCTCTCCCCTATATAAGGAGAGGGGCAGCCCTTCTCACGGGCACGCACGAAGAGAGCTAGGGTTAGAAGAACACCTGTACTCGAGAAACTTGTAACCTGTTGAGATCAATAGAGAAGATGATCTAGAGCGAGTTCTTCCTTATGTCTTTCTTCTTCAACCTCTAGCCTTGGCTAAGTTCTTGAGGAAACCATCCGGAAGTTCATCCCATCTAATCACGAACCCTCCCCCGAATCCTCTTGCGTCCATTCGGCCCCAACTTAAGCCATACTATGGCATCTGTCTGTTCACCACGACGACAGTTGGCGCCCACCGTGGGGCATGAAGTGGCGCTTGCTGGAGTGCACATTCGGGCGGGCATCCTCGAGGTCGCCGGCGAGCGGACAGTGTCTGCGCTCGTCCAGCGCTTCTACTCCAACGACTTCATCAACGACAACGCGGGCTGCTTCGCCAACGGCGGCATCTTCCCCAAGAACGGCCGCATCATCGAGTTCGGCAGCCACCGCGTCTACTTCGGCACCGTCCCCGTGCGCCAGCGCCTCTCGCCGGTGCTGGTAGCACCGGACCCGCCAAGGTGGCTTTGTGCTGGCCGCGCCGCCGGCAGCGTCGAGGTAATGATGGCTGGCGCAGCCGGCGCGGGCAAGGAGGCTGCGGACGAAGGTGCTGGTCGTGCGGCTTCGACCCGTGCGGCCAAGCCACCGCTGGAGCGCGACACCGGAGCACCGGGAGCGTCTTCCGCACCACCGGCAACACCTCTCCAGGCGGCGATGAACGTGCTGGCAACGCCCATCGCGCGGAACATCGACCCGGCAGCGGCTCGGGCGAGCCTGGAGGCGCGGCGCCGGAAGCTGCTCGCGAACGGCGCCGACATCATCCGGGCGCAGCGCGAGCTGAACCTAACCCTACGTGAGTACAACGCTGCCCATGGCTTTGCTTCTGTTAGCGCTCATGCTGCTAGGATACCGGAGAACCGGCTTAAGGCTCGCAATCTAGATCAGGATTTGCGTAAGGAAGTTCTTACCGGCAAGAGTACCTCTGCATCTGCTGGCATCGTAGAGAAACCTAAGTACAGTAGCCCGAATAAGACCATAAAAGCTGCTAAGGCTGCTGTAGAGCTGTGTGATTCGCTTACCGGTGATGCTCTGGCAAAACAGCAAGAGCGTGTTAGAGAGCTGCTAGACACTATCGAAGCGACAGAAACGTCGAGCAGGCTGGCTAAGCTCGAACAAGGTCGTGGCCTCAAAATCCGCGCGTTCAACAAAGAATGCCGGAAGCAAGTCCCATGGGCAGGCCTCTTCCCCCCATCCGGACAGAAGAAGAGAAAAAGAGGTGAACGCACAGCAGATGATTGTGTACGATCCGGTCCTTGCCGGAAAACAGCAAGCCGGGCAACACGATGCCGGTAGAAAAAGCCAAGGGGCAGATCGAGGCTACGCCAAAGGAGGCTATGCCGGAAACAATCATGCCGGTAGACACGAAACCGGGCAAAACTATCCGGCTGCAAGGGCAGCGTATGATGATGAGGAAATGCCTCCACCAAGGTACCGGCAGGCGAGGGCCGCGGTACCGGAACGTTACGATGAAGCTGATTCAACAAGACTCACGACTTACCGGAACCCTTTGGGAGAACGCTTGGGGGAAAGAAACTTGCCGGAACGGGATGCGAGGCACCGTCTGGATAGAGTGTACCTGTCTGAAATGATTGAGGCAGAGGGTCCTCCGGGTCCAAAATGCTTTGGCCCAAGGATCATGAAAGAGCAACCACCAGTTCGCAACTTTCAGTTGCCCCGTGACACTAATACATACGATGGCACCACTAAGCCGGAAGACTGGCTCGCGGATTATGTGACCGCGGTATACGTTGCCGGTGGCGGAGGTTGTATAGCCGGAGGAGGAAACCGGCGTTGGGCTGTAAGAATCGTGCCAACGTTCCTGGTGGGACCGGCGAGAATCTGGCTGAACAATTTGCCGGAAGGAAGCATAAATGCTGGTTGGACTTTGAGGAAGCTTTTGTGAGCAACTTCAGCAGCACCTACAGAAGGCCAAACAGGCCTCAGCAGCTCGCTTTGTGCGTGCAGCGCCCGCAAGAAACAGACCGGGATTACCTGACCCGGTGGAACTCCACTAGAAACTCTTGTGAAGGAGTGATAGAAGCACATGCCATTGCTTGGTTTAGCCAAGGATGCAGGCGAGGTTCGCCTTTGTGGCAAAGGCTGCAGAGGAACATGCCAACAATGTTGGCGGAGATGATGCGAGTGGCGGAAAACTATGCGTTGGGAGACCCAATGCAACCGGCGATACAAGCTGAGCCGGAACAATCAAACCCGCCTCAGCAGCAATACCGGGATAACCGGAACAACAAAAGAAGGGAAGATTTCCCGGATCGAAGGTATGGCTCGCAGCAAGTTGCTGCTGTGCAAGAAAACTCTGATGCCAGCGGCAGCCAGAGGCAGAGAACCGGATCGCAGCCATGGGCAGGTCCTAAGAAGCAGTGGGTCGAAAAGAAACCCTGGGACCGGAAAAATAACTGGCAAGAACCCTCAAAATACACCATGGAAGCCGCCATGGATCAGCCTTGCCGGTGGCACACGCCGAATCCGGCTCACCCGTCAAACCACTTGACAAAAGATTGTACCTGGACCAAGTACTTGATGCAAAAGGGAGCGGTGAAAGACGCCCAAGGACAAGGGGGCAATGCAATGATGGCACCACCACAAGATATGCCGCGCCAACAACAGCTACCACCGCCACCACCGCTTACCGGGGCAAATGCTTTACCGGTACAGCCTCAGCCAAACAGGCAGCAGCACTATCAGCAAGTCAATCAGGTGGGAGAGGGCCACGGCCAACCACCTCCACCGGCACCCTTGGGCCGGAATGTTTATGAGGATCCAGATGTGTGCTGTGTCGTGTTCGTCACCGAGCCGACAGACAAGCAAAGCCTGCGCCGTCGTTCCATGGAGGTAAACGCGGTGATGCCGGCAGTGCCAAAATACATGCTGTGGTCAGATCAGGAACTCACATGGTCATACCGGGACCACCCCAAAATCATGCCAAATCCGGGTGGCTACGCTCTCGTGGTGGACCCAATCATGAAGGGGCCAACGACTCGTGTCAAGTTCAGCAAGGTGCTGATAGACAATGGAAGCAACATAAACATAATGTACCGGCACACCATGCATATGCTGGGCATAACAGAAAACATGCTTCAGCCAACTCATACGACGTTCCACGGGATCGTTCCGGGGTTGTCCTGCGCACCGGTTGGAAAAGTCCGGGTGGATGTGTCGTTTGGAGGACGTGACAATTGCCGGGTTGAAAACCTTGAGTTCGAAGTGGTGGACTTAGATAGTCCGTACCATGCATTGCTGGGGAGGCCGGCATTGGCAGCCTTCATGGCCTCGACCCACACGGCATATCTCAAGATGAAGATGCCGGCGCCTCGTGGACCCTTGACCGTGGTGGGGAACTACAAAGTCTCACTGGAAACAGCATCTGCCGGATCGAACCTAGCGGAATCGCTGGTGATCGCGGAGGAAAAAAGAAGGATGCAAACTGCAGTTGCACTGGCTCAGTCTTCACAATTGAGCTTAGCGGCAATGAGTGCGAGTCTGAGCGCTCCAGCGTTCAAGCCGACAAAGGAAACAAAGGACATAGTGCTGGACCCGGCTTTCCCTGAGCGTACCATTCGTATCGGTGCCGGTCTCAGTGAGGCATAGTAAAGCGCGCTCGTCAGCTTCCTCCGTGAGAATCGGAATATCTTTGCCTCGGTCTTCGATGACTTGGTAGGTGTTCCGAGGGAGCTGGCTGAGCACTCTCTAAACGTCCGGAAGGATGCCAAGCCGGTGCGTCAACCACTGCGCCGGTTCGCTGAGGATAGGAGGAAGATTATTGGAGAAGAGGTAACGAAGCTGTTAGTTGCCGGTTTCATTGTGGAAGTCACGCATACCGAGTGGCTGGCCAATCCGGTGATGGTCGAAAAGAAGAAAGATGAGAACCTGGAGGCAAAAGCTCCAAAGGTGTGGCGCATGTGCATCGACTACACCAACCTCAACAAGGCTTGCCCAAGAGATCCTTTTCCTCTACCACGGATCGATCAAGTGATTGATTCCACTGCTGGGTGTGAGTTGTTGTCTTTCCTGGATGCTTATTCCGGCTTCCACCAAATCCCCTTGAAAAAGGAAGATCAAATAAAAACTGCGTTCATTACCCCGCACAGGGCTTATTGCTATATCACTATGCCTTTTGGTTTGCGCAACGCTGGTGCAACGTACCAGCGCTGTATGCAAAAATGCTTGTTTGATCAAATTGGAAAGAATGTGCAGGTGTATGTGGATGACATTGTAGTAAAAACTAAGATAAAAGATACCCTAATTGACGATATCCGGCAAACGTTTGATAATCTAAGAAGGTTCCGGATGAAACTTAATCCGGCAAAATGTACCTTCGGGGTCCCTGCCGGCAAGCTGCTGGGCTTCCTCGTCTCAAGCCGGGGCATTGAGGTCAATCCGGTAAAGATCCGGGCAATTGAGAAAATGACGATACCGCAAGATCTTAAGGACGTGCAAAAGTTTACCGGAAGCTTAGCATCGCTGAGCCGGTTCATAAGCAGGTTAGGGGAAAAGGCCTTGCCACTTTATGCTTTGATGAAAAAATCCGATAAGTTCGTCTGGACCCCTCAGGCAGACGCGGCATTTAAAGAACTGAAAACAATGCTAGCCACCGCGCCGATATTGGCTTCGCCGTTGGAAAGAGAACCCATGTTGCTATACATAGCAGCAACCAACCAGGTCGTGAGTGTTGTTGTGGTAGTAGAAAGAGAAGAGGAAGGAAAAACCGTCCAGAGGCCGGTATACTACCTGAGCGAGGTGCTCTCCCTCTCAAAACAAAATTACCCGCACTTCCAGAAAATGACCTATGGCGTGTTCATGGCCGCCACAAAGCTCAAACACTACTTTGAGGAACATCCTATGAAGGTGGTGAGTGAAGCACCCATCTCCGATATCATGTGCAACAAAGATGCTAGCGGCAGGATTGCGAAGTGGGCAATACAGATATCACCGTATGTGCCGATGTATGAAAGAAGAGACGCCATCAAATCGCAAGCTTTAGCTGATTTCTTGGTTGATTGGGCGGAAATGCAGTACAAACCCCCGGATCAAAGAATGGAATACTGGAAGATGCACTTTGACGGATCCAAGCTCAAAGAGGGTCTAGGTGCCGGTGTGGTGCTAACCTCACCAAAGGGAGATCATCTCCGGTATGTTTTACAAGTACATTTCAGGGCATCAAACAATGTCGCTGAATACGAGGCTTTGATCCATGGGCTTAAGGTCGCAAAAGAAATCGGTGCACACCGGATCATTTGCTATGGAGACTCAGATCTTGTGGTACAACAGTGTTCCGGAGACTGGGACGCAAAAGATGCCAACATGGCCTCGTACCGGTTTCACGTGCAAAAGATTGCCGGTTTCTTCGAAGGGTGCGAGTTTCACCATGTACCGCGTGCGGAAAATGAAGCTGCGGATGCTTTGTCCAAGCTGGGCTCGTCCAGGCAAGAAATTCCTCCCGGAATAGCCTTGGCACACTTAAGAGTACCATCAATCAAGCCGAGTCCGGAGTCGGAATCAATTTTTGTACCGGAGTCACACATTGTACCAATGGATATCGACGAAGGAAACCCGGGGACTGTTCCGGTAAACTCGGGGACTGTCCCGGTAAGATCGGCCGCTGCTGCGCCGGTACCGGAAGAAACAATGCTGGTGGATAACATGGACATAGACGTACCGGTGTTCCTAGTTCGAGAGACACCATCATGGGTTGAACCTATTAAGGAATTTCTGGTTAACGGCACCTTGCCGGTTGACGAAAATGAATCAAGAAGGATCCAAAGGAGGTCCAAAGCTTACACCATCATTAATGGAGAGATGTACAAGAGAAGTGTTACCGGTGTCCTCCAGAGATGTGTGGAACCGGAAGAAGGAAAGGAAATGCTCGAGGAGATTCACCGAGGAGAGTGTGGGCATCACGCTTCGTCAAGAGCGCTGGTGGCAAAAGTGTTCCGGTATGGGTTCTATTGGCCAATGGCTTTGGAAAACGTGGAGGATCTAGTAAGAAAATGCAAAGGGTGCCAGAGGTACGCCAAGCAAAATCATACCCCAGCCTCCGGCCTAAAAGCAATACCATTAACTTGGCCGTTTGCCGTTTGGTGCCTAGACATGGTGGGCCCATTCAAAAAAGCAAGGGAAAATATGACCCACATCTTGGTTATGGTAGACAAATTCACCAAGTGGCTAGAAGTGAAACCCATTGCAAAGTGTGATGGGCGCACAACGGTGAAATTCTTGAAAGATGTCATTTTGCGGTATGGATACCCACATAGCATTATCACGGACAATGGCACAAACTTTGCTCAAGGTGAGTTCAAAAGATTTTGTGAGGACAACAATATCCGGTTGGATTTGTGCTCAGTCGCACACCCGCAAGGCAATGGCCAAGTTGAAAGGACAAACGCTTTGGTGCTTTCCGGTATCAAACCAAGACTCATCGATGCGGTGGAAAAATCGCCGGGGTGTTGGCTCGATGAGCTACCGTCAGTACTGTGGAGTATAAGAACAACTCCAAACCGGTCTGCCGGATACACTCCATTTTTCATGGTTTATGGAGCAGAAGCGGTCATACCAACCGACATTCTCCATGATTCACCAAGGGTGCAACTCATAACGAAGAAGAGGTAAAGGAGGCTCGAGAAAACGAAGTGGACTTGCTAGAAGAAGCAAGAGAATTAGCCTTGGCAAGAACAGCCATTTACTAGCAAAACCTCAGACGCTATCACAGCCGGAAGGTTAACCCGAGAGTGTTCCGGGAAGGAGACCTGGTGCTACGCCTAGTGTAGCGCACTGAGGGCCGGCACAAGCTTTCCTCTCCGTGGGAAGGGCCTTTCATTGTGAGCAAGGCTCTCCACAATGATGCCTACTACCTAATTGATGCACATGAATGGAAGAAAGGAAAGGCGGACAGGTCCGGAGAGGAAACCAAGCGTCCATGGAATGTAGCTTTGTTGCGTCCTTTCTACTCTTGAAGTTGTGGTGTAAGAAGTTCCTTTTTGTACCTTATTTGCTATAAATAAAAGATGTCGGAACCTCGAATGAGTCTCGGGGACTACCCCACTAAGGTTGCATGTAACTTGTCTATTTTTTCAGTTTACCGGTTGCTTATTGAACGTTTTTTCTTTCCGGTTTAGTAGTGTGATAAACTCTACCGGAGTCTTCGACTCTGCTGCTGTCCGCAACCCGGCTTCATGGCAAGCAAGATAAACCGGTAGGGGATAAGCACATGAACTGCGAAGAGGGAGAGCGGGAAAGAACAATCCGGAAAATTTAACTAACCCCGGTTATACCGGTTTTTTGCAAAAATTTCGAGTTATTTCTAAGTTCAAGAAAATGCTTGCTTGGTAAAAGAACTTTGTGCTCATACGCCAAAAATGCCCAGAGAAGGTAGGCAGAGCCAAAGCAAAAGAGCCAAGTGTGCATCGGATTGGATGCGGAAACAATTTCGGAATCATTGCAGTGCAAGACAAAAATCAAAACGATAAGCAAAGTGCTAAGTAGCGAACCAACATAACTTAATAAGTTACCGGTGTGCAAGACACCGGCATAAACTATAGCACCACAAACCACAAGCATAAGTTTTATCTTACATCATAAACCCCGGCATACCTGGGGCGAATTTAACAAGTCTGTTATCAAGCGAGCAGGGGCAAACAAGTCATTCAGGCAGCGGGAGCATCAGGTGGAGCAGCACCGGTCTCGGGGGCTTCAGGGGGGGGGCAGTGCTGGCCTCGGGAGCCTCCAGCGGCACGTCCTCAGCATCTTCATCATCACCTCCGTCTTCTTCTTCCTCATCGCTGAGGTAGTCCTTGACATCGGGAGGAGGAGGGATGAAGGTGCGCATTTCAGCGTACTCCGCGATGTGGTACGCGCGATCCTGCCGCTTAGCGGTAAGGACCGGGTCCAAGTCGGTGGGAGCTCCTTCGCGCACGCCAATGAGGGCATCCAGGTCCAGCTCCGGGTACCAGGAGCAGGCAACGCGAAGCGCTGAGTCTGCTCCGGCACGGGCAGCAGAGCACTGCCACTCGCGAATCCGGCGCCCTGCTTCCTTCAGCCGGTTGGCAGTGAGGGTGGCGTTGGCCGGCATGGCTTCCCCAGGCCACAACACCTTGAAGATCTGGATAGCAGCATCCGGTAGATCGACAAGGGTGCGGTCCACTGAGCGCATGTGTTGGACTCGAGCAGAGAGGGCGACCAGATAGTCGTACCCGTCCCAGTGCGCGTCCATATTGGGAAATTCCCGCGCCACCCGGTCCTCCATCACCTTCTTCACGGCGTGTGCCTGGGAGTCCGGGAAGTGTTCTACAGAAAGAGGGAAAGAGCATAAGCACAAGACACCGGGAAAAATCTGCCGGAAGAAAAAGGAACGCGGATGCATTTTCAAGAAGAGAAAGCTTATAAGCAAAAGGAGGGACAAGACAAGGGCTTACGGAGAGCCAGCGCGTCGATCTGCATAACCAACCGATCGTATTCTCTGTGATCAGTGGTCAGGACTTCAATATGGTGCTCCGCTGCCTTCCGCGCTTTCCGTTCCTCCTCTAGCTCCGTCCTCAGCACCATGTTGGAGTTCGTGGAATCTTCCACGACCTCCGCCAGCTTGGTCTCGGCTGCAGCCTGGGCATCCTTCAGGGCTTGGTCATGCTGGAGCGCAGATTGCATAGCTTGTTCCTTCAGCTCCCTCGAGGCGGTCTTCTGGGCGTCCAGTGCCTCGTGATGCTCCTTGATGAGCTGCTCTTTTTCGCCTAGGTACCGGAAAGAAAGGTGTTAGCGAGTGACAACTGATAAAAAGAAAAAAAGAACGGGTCAACCAGAAAAGAAAGGGTGATACCTTGAAGCGCGGCAATCTGGACCCTGAGAGCATCGATGGTAGCTTCCGGAACAACTGTTGAACAAAAGACGCGTAAGTGCTAAAGAAGAAAAGTTTCCGGTAAAAAGATGCCGGAAGAAGAGGAAGGAAACAAACCCTGGCAGTGGCTGTGAGCCTCGGCAAGGTCCCGATGCTCCCACAGAAGCTCCTCGAAGAGCTGCTTCCGGGCATCAGCGGTGCTCTGTTCAAAGAAAGATAATTGTGAGAAAGAAAGAGACAAAGATCTTAACCCGAAACTCGGGGACTGGCTATGCCGGTTTCGCGCGTTTCTAGTTGAATTTCGCGCTAAGAGCAAAGATCTTAACCCGAAACTCGGGGACTGGCTATGCCGGTTTCGCGCGTTTCTAGTTGAATTTCGCGCTAAGAGCAAAGATCTTAACCCGAAACTCGGGGACTGGCTATGCCGGTTTCGCGCGTTTCTAAGTAAGTTTCGCGCTAAGAGCTATGCTCTCAACACGAAACTCGGGGACTGGGAGGATAGACAAGATCCGGAAAGAAAGAAAACCGACATCAACAAAAAGTACAAGAAGGTTGGAGAGACTTACCACGACGTTGCTGGTGGCATCATACCACGCGCTGTCGAACTCCTTCACGGCCCGCTTGAGCCGCATGAAATGTTCTTCAGTGGAACGCGGCCCAGCGGGATCCGGCGCCGGAAGGCGATCCTTCCCCAAGCCCTTCGTGGATGCGGAGATGTCCGCGTCGTTCCATTTCTGGGCGTAGGGGAGAAGGTGCCCCAGCTCCTTGCCCTCGCGCCTTAGCTCGACGATCCGGCCCAGGAGGCCGGAGGGTTTCTCTGAGACTGTAGCGGCGGCAGGCCCGACATGCAGCACTAGAGACTGCGGGCCGGTTGACGCGCTGCCGTCCACGGCCTTTCCGCGGGACGCCCCCGGCTTGAGGAACTGGGTGATCTTTGGCGTCGTCGGCGGCGGCTTTGGTTTGGCTGCGGGAAGTCCTTGGCCTGGCGGCGGGGTTGGAGCAGTCCCGGCTGGCTCGAGGAAAGGAGCTTCCGAGCGAGATGCAGAGGAGGCCGGCGCGGTCTTGCTGGGAGAAGAGCTTGCCTGCTTCTTTTTCTTCTTCTTCGGGGGGGAACCAAAGGTTCCACCCGCCCGGCGGTTTCGTCGTCGGCGCCGATGTTGCTGGCGCCGATGTCTTGGGTCTCTGGAGGGGAGGTAAGATCCTCCTCCGCGCGGTGATCTGGCGGTGTAGGGGCCGCGCGCCCCGAACTTGTAGTGCCCCCCGGAGGGGAGGCAGAAATGTTGCCGGCACCAGATGGTGTCGGACTTGAGTGAGGAGGAGGAGTTGAAGCACCTGCGGAGCCGGCAGAGCCCTCAGGCCTGGGCCCAAGCTTGAGCGCAGGGCTGAAAGAGAGAAAAAGAAAGGGTTGGAAAAAAGCAACCGGAAAAGAACTTGGCAAAAAACGAAACAAGCAAAGGAACGGGGCTTACCCGGAGGAGGTGGGCATCTGCTTGCCCTTGTAGCGCCTCGTGCCTACTTGCTTCCCCGCAAAGGGTTCAGTCCGGAAGCGTTTGGCAGGAGGGGCTTGGCTTGACCCGGCATCCGTCGCCGGGGTCTTGTTCTTCTTGCCCCCAACGGCGAGTTTGTCCAGGAACTCCTGGCCAACCTCGGCCTGCAGCGGGGTGGCATGCTCATGAACCTGTGGGTTGATGTTGGTTGAGGGAAGATCTACAGAGGAACAATAACGGTAAAATATGAGAGATCAAATAGAGAAGCTACCTCAAGCAAGGTCAAGTCGTCAGACGAACCGGTTGGCTCCGGCGGAGACTTGCCAAGGCGCGAAGCTGGAGTCCGGCCCATCTTCAAGTCTAGCCAATTGATGAAAGGGTCAGGGTCGAAATTATCAAGGGCACGCTTCCGGCAAGGGCCCCGCCGGTCTGAGTCGATGCGGGGGAAGCGCTCCCTGGCCTGAAAACAAGCAAGATAAACGGTTAGCCATAATATAAAAGCTACCGGTAAACCAATCCGAGTGGCGCAAATCTCTTACTTCTTGGGTTGGAGGATTGGTGGAACTAAGAGGCCGGAGGCCCCACTCCCAGTCATCCAACATGTCCGTTTGGCATATTTGGTTAGCCTTCAGGACCACATCCGCCTTGCTCAAGGGCAGGCCGGTGATCTTGGTGGGATCACCAGGGCCGTACATCTCGCTTATCTTGTGAGCGCGGCGCTTAAGGGGAAGCACCCGGCGGCTGATGAAGGTGCGGATGATATCGTCGGAGCAAATGTCGGTATCTTTCATCAGCTTCAACATGAAGCGTACCACCCGGTTCGTCTCTATGTGATCCGTACCAGGGTTGTAGTTCCAGTTGACCTTGGCGGGCGGCGCCGGGTTGAAGGGTGGCAAGTTGATGAGATCGGTCGCTCTCTCGTTCTTCACATAGAAGAACGTTGTCTGCCACAAGCGGCAAGACTCGAGGCCGTTGAACTTAAAAAAGGGGCTCCCTTGGCGGGAGCCGATGATACAAGACCCGCATTGTACGGGGGGTTTGGGCTTGGGAATATCCTTGCCCTGGACCGAATTGATCCGAAGAGAGAAAAAGCGTGCAAACGTCTCGCGAGCGGGACGGATGCCGATGTAGCCCTCCATGAAGGCCACAAAGCAAGAAAGGTAAAAACGGCATTGCCGGGAAGGTGGTGAGGCTGAAGTCGATAGAAATCGAGAAATTGGCGGAAGAAGTCGCAGGCGGGAAGGCCGAAGCCGCGCTCGAAATGAGCAAGGAAGACGACGAACTCACCGGGGTTGAGTACCGGCTCGATCTCGTCGCCAGGAATCCGGCAGGAAACCCCCTCCGGTATCCTCCTAGATCGGTAGAGCCAGTCAATTTCATGTTGGGACACGTCGGAACCCCTCCAGGCTCCGCGTGTGATACCGGAAAGATCCTTTCCGGGGGCTCGGTTGGAGGTGCCGGCCTCTTGATCCTTGTTGGATTCTAGCTCCATCCGGGCGAGGTCTTCGGTCAGCCCGTCGGAGGTACTACTGCCTTGACTACTAGAGGAGGGGGCAAGGAAAGGCTCTTCGCTAGACATGTAGATCTGGGCGACACCGGTATCTACTAGAAAACAGTTTTCCCCAGAAAGACCCTCGCGCGAAGATCTACGAGTAAGAGAAAAAGCAAAATAAAGAAGGGATAAATACTCTACCGGCCCAAGATCCAGAAAACTAAGAGAGAAGAAGTAAAGAGGTATCGGGCCTAACCTGAGGCGGCGGAGTTGCAGAAGGAGAAGTTCGCCGGAGGAATGGCGAGCCTAAGGCCGGCGAGGAGGTCCGTCGACGGCGAGGTGAGGAAGAGCTCGAGGAAACGCCAATGCTGCAACTGCGGCAGAAGCGCCTCAGAGGTTCTTCACGCGGTGAAGTTCGGCGGCGTCCGACGGAGCAACGGCGGAAGTTCGACGGGCGGCGGAGTTCGAACAACGAAACGGAGCGGCAGAGGCGCAGAGGGCACGGGCACTATGCGCAAGGAAGTGGAGAATGCGAGAAAAGGAAGAAGGAGGAGCGGTTTCCTCTTATAAAGGAAGAGGGAGACGTGGGTCGAAAACCGCTGGGCCTCGGCGGTTTGGGTCGTGGGCCGCGACGGTTCGCTCCACGGGCCGACACGTGGCATGGTGGTACACGCGAGAAAATAGAAGGCCACAGGGGATCGCATACGGATCCAGAACGGAGGCCGAGATCCGCTGTGAGGCAGTTAATGCGCGTGCAGAAGCCGAAGGGAAGTGACCCCTGACACTGACGCGTCAGTTACAGTGCGCATGTCACTGACAGGCGCAGGGCCCGGGATATTCTCGACTTCGCCGAGGAAGTGTTTAATGACTAAGATGCCGGAGGGTAAGACACCGGATGATGTCTTGCGAAAAGAGATAGTGATAAGTCAGGGCAAAGAAGCCGGATCTAAGATGAGAGCCGGAAAAGTTAAACCGGTATCTAAGAACGTGAGAACCTGGCATGGTCTGTTGGATAGAATCCACAGACTATACCAGCTTCGGGGACTAATGTTGGGGGGATGACCCCCGGTATGCCAAAGGCATGCCAAACCAGATGGTTTGAGCCATCACGATACCGGTTTGATGTTCGTACCGGAACATAGAGATAAGGAATCAGCTAAGTGAGGCTAAGCCGGTATCCCCAAGAGGGGTATGCCGGAACCGGGTAAGAAGATACCGGGCTACCGGAAAGAAGAGCATGTTGGCAGGACTGGTCAAAGATCCTCTCCAGAGCTAGAAGACAAAGATGAGCTAAGCAAAGTAGATTCAAACGAAGGGCTGATGATAAAGGGAAGGATGACGGTCAAAGAAGCCGGAGGACGTCAGCATCCCTGATTAAAGAGGACTCCGGTGTCATCTATGATTAAAGTAGCTTTATAAAGTAGTTTGTCTAGTCAAAGATGCCATTAGGGTTTCTTGCCTTGTAAGCCACCCTCTCCCCTATATAAGGAGAGGGGGCAGCCCTTCTCACGGGCACGCACGAAGAGAGCTAGGGTTAGAAGAACACCTGTACTGAGAAACTTGTAACCTGTTGAGATCAATAGAGAAGATGATCTAGAGCGAGTTCTTCCTTATGTCTTTCTTCTTCAACCTCTAGCCTTGGCTAAGTTCTTGAGGAAACCATCCGGAAGTTCATCCCATCTAATCACGAACCCTCCCCCGAATCCTCTTGCGTCCATTCGGCCCCAACTTAAGCCATACTATGGCATCTGTCTGTTCACCACGACGACAGGTGCGTATCGACTTTCATGGCGTACTGGCTAAAAATTAGCCGCCCTTGTTCTATCGCCATTTGGATCTGCTGACGCCACACCCTGCAGTCGTTGGTGGTATGGGTGAACGTGTTATGCCACTTGCAGTATGGCTTTCCGTTCAGCTCTCGTGCCGTGGGGATTTTGTGGCCTTCGGGTAACTTTAGTCGCTTCTCCTTAAGTAAGAGGTCGAAAATTTGCTCAGCTTTAGTCACGTCGAATTCAAACCCTCTTGGAGGACCTTGTGGCTTAACCCACTTGCGGGCCACGGGGCTTGCCCCCGAGTCCATTCAGCCACCGCTACCTC
Organism: Lolium rigidum; assembly: GCF_022539505.1. Classification (NCBI taxonomy): domain Eukaryota; kingdom Viridiplantae; phylum Streptophyta; class Magnoliopsida; order Poales; family Poaceae; genus Lolium; species Lolium rigidum. The sequence goes on along the minus strand of NC_061513.1, from coordinate 222,994,985 downwards.
TTGATCTCCCGCAGAGCCTTCATCTTCATCCGCCTCAACCGGGACCACCGCACGCTTGAATTTATCCCGGTACACCTCCGGGTGGCGCCTGTTCATATAATGACAGCTTCGCACCATATGCGCCGAGTGAAGGGTACTCGCTTGGGAGGCCACATCCTTGATCGGTGATGCAAGCCCCACCACCGCCAACTCGACTGCTTCTTTTTCAGTCACACGAGCCGAATAGCATCGGTTCCTAACAGTCCTGAAGTGCTGGATGTATTCTGACACCGTTTCTCCGCGCTTCTGGCGCACTTGTGCTAGATCGGCAATGCCAGGCTCGGAAGCCTCTGAGTGATACTGCAGGTGGAACTGTTCTTCCAACTGCTTCCAAGTACGGATTGAGTCTGGTGGCAGCGATGTGTACCACCCGAAAGCCGATCCTGTGAGGGATTGTGCGAAGAACCTCACACGTAGTTCATATGATGCTGAGATCGTGCCCAGCTGCGCCAAATATCGGCTCACATGCTCGATTGAGCTGGAGCCATCTGACCCACTAAACTTGGAGAATTCGGGAGCCGATATTTGGGTGGTAGTGGGATCAAATCGTACTCGTTGGGGTACGGCTTGAAATAGCCGATTGCCCTCCTTTTCGGCACCATGCCGAACTGGTCTCTCAAGATTGTACTTGATCCGATCCGCGGTGCTGGCTGCAGAGTCGAACTCGAAGATTCGCTGGAGTGGCATACTTAGCCAGCCACACTTGTTTCTCAAGCTCTGAGCCAACTGCAGGAGTTGAGCTCTGGAGGTTCGTCGGAGTGGCATACTTAGCTAGCCACGTCTGCTTCTCAAGATCTGTTCCAGAAGTTCCTCCTGCTGTTCTAGAAGTCCCTGCTGTTGCAGTCTGGTTTGAGAGTACCCAGCTGCTGCAGTCTGGCACGTATGTGCACGTGTATCCGTGAGGGATCTCCTTAGGCGCCTCATACAAGAACCGGTAATCACTAGGGTCACCACCGATCTTGTAGACGACGTATGCCGGTGAACTCGGCACCTCTGGTGCTGCCAACGCGAACGGCAGCGGTGGTCGGGACTGGAGTGGTATCTCTCCTTGGTGAGTCCCCAGAGCTGGGCCTGACGGAGAATACTGATGGCTCATGATTTCCTGGATCACCCGAAGGGCGACACGCTCCAAAGTGTTCACCAGGCTCTCAGAATGGCGGTGCAGCGAATGAGCTACCATGAAATTAATCTCCTGACGCAGAGACCTGGTGCGTTCTTCTGAAGGGGTAGAGAGGTCCACTCCATCGAGCGCGCCTTCAGGCGAGAACCCTTTCCACCTGATGCCGTGTGAACGGGTTCTCTGGAAAGAGCCGATGATGTCGGCTTCGAGGATAGCTTTGACCTCATCATACTTCTTCTTGAGCTCCTCAGTCAGATCTTCGTACGTGACCGGAGTACCATCCGCCATCTCAGATGTAGATGGCGATGCAGTTGATGTCGAAGATGGTCCCACTGGGCGTGCCAAAATGTGTTGCGGTCAGAAACCCACCGGCGAGCAGCGACGGGCAACACAGTAGAGCCGGGAGGCTCCCAGGACTGCGGCTGGCCCTGGTCCCTCGAGCGACGGCCCGCAAAGCCTCGGCACGCACGTCCGATGCTGGTGCAAGGGCGTGCCACTCGACCTATACCTGGTCGGGAAGGTGATGGATTTGCTTCGCTTAGTTTCCTGCATGGCATACACGTAAACATTAAATACGAGCCTCGATCGGCTCTCGAGTTGTCCCGTGAATCGGCTCAAGGAGCCGATCCACCCATGATCCGTATGAGGTATACGATCACATGGTGGTCCTGCTTGATCAATATAAAGCTAAAACGACCTACGACGATTTAGGGTTTTCACCACATAATCGGAACATCCTACACGTGATTGAGCCTGGCAGCCACGCACGGTAATAATAAACCGACCTTAGACAAGGCCTAAAAACCTACATGAAGTTGATCCCCGGAACATCTCATCTAGGGTTAGCAAACTACACCCTACGTGCTACTGGATCCTTCAACCCGTTTGCAAGGCCTAACTATGCAGATATTAAACTAATCCTTGAAGAACAAGGAGCAACCATAACGGATCGGATCTACTAAATAACGATCAAGCGAGGTGCCGCCCTTACACCTAAGATAGGTGTAAGGGCGGCTAGACGTCTAAGGGTCGCATGGACGAAAGCATATGATATGATGAAACAATGCTAACCCTAACACATCTATGATAACTACGTTGTTCGCCATCAACAAGGCTTCAGCGCGAGCAACGCATGAACAACGAATAAACGTTACTGCCTAGATCGCAAGATGCGATCTAGGCAGCATGATGCTTACCCGGAAGAAACCCTCGAAACAAGGGGCTGGCGATGCGCCTAGATTGGTTTGTGATGAACATGATTGTTGTTTATTTCATAAACCCTAGATACATATTTATAGTCCGTAGACTTTCTAACGTGGGAGTAATCCCAACCGTGCACGAGCCAAATTCTATCTAACCGACACGTATCCTACTATATTTACAGATACACGGGCAAACTAGCCCAAACTTTGTATACAAGGCCGATTCATGTATTTCTTCCAGGTATATTCTTCAAGCCCATCTTAATCGCGGCCCACCTTTGACCCGGTCAAATTCTGGTGATAACAGCATCATGGCGTCTTGGTTGGCGTTGCGGGTTGGTGGGGCCATCTGAATATTGAGGTAGATGATAAGATAAGAGGGAAATTTCTATGGTTTGTTTGATTTAAAGTTCAAAAAGTTCAAAACTTGAAAACTGGAGTAGTGTTGAGGGGGTAAAAACCAGCAACACTTTTTCATTCATACCAAACATCACACATTACAAATCTAACACACCGTTGGTTTGAAGAACCATTCATTCGCTCTACGATACAAGGGGATCCTGATACCAACTCACACCTACTTAAGTGCTGGAGTGATACTACTCTTCCGGGTGGATTCTTCGTCTTCACGGGTGATGTGCTTGGCGAGAGGCGAGGGCGTTGTCCAAATCCCTGCGGGTTTTGTACCGCCTGAAGTCCTGGTGTGCTACATCGTGGTTCATCTCCGTGTGTGGTGGCATGGTCATCGATCTTCCCATGGAGTCATGTCTTAGGTAGTATATGAAGCGAGTGTTCTTGATCTTGTTCTCATTTTGTTCACACAGACGGGAAATTGCTTCTTGCATAGCTCTGACTAGTCCTTCCTTCCAAGTGTTTCCCGTTACAGAAAACCAGATGGTTTCCCATACCGGGGCTCCCAGCTTTCTTCGTAGATCAGTAGAAACTTCCCACCGAGGGGGTTCTCCGGAGTGGTTGTTGAAGGGTATTCCGAAGAACTCGGGATACAAGTGTCCTAGGTATTCCACCAGTTGCTTCAAATCTTTTTCGAACATAAGGTCTCCTCCGTGACCAGGCTGATAGAACTCCCATTGGTACTCCATCTGTGAGTAATTAGGATAAGTAAGTTAGTGAGGTGATCAAGTGTGCAAAATTTTATGTAGAATTTCAAAGAAAAAAATAGAGCATAAATTTCTCTTTTTGAAAAAGTTATCAAGGATAAGAGTGAGAATAAGTTTTCATAAATATTCACTTCATTGGTTTTGAAACTAAATTTTTCAGACGTCCATTCTAACTAGGGTCTCCTAAGGTCAAACAATGGCTCTGATACCAACTGTCAACACCTGGATTTTTAAGTCCAGATGCCTGTTATGCCATACATCGCAATCCCAGGAATATTGTTGTTGCGAGACATAACAGTTGAATATCATAAGTCATTATTCATTACAGACCATAGTCGTCTTACAAATAGAGATCACATGATCCAATTACACAAATAGTTGATCTATTGATCAACGAACAAACACAAGTTCATAGCGGAAGCGTAAAGATAAAGGGACTCTCTAGTCCACAGGCTAACGCTTGACGTCAGGAGTAGTCCTAGTTGTCGTAGACGTCCTGCTGTCCATCCTCTTCATACTGCTGTTCCTCTTCATAGTCCGGCCATTTGAATAGCCGGGGACAAAGCCGTGAGTACTTTAAAGTACTCGCAAACTAATACTAATGTAAGTACTAACATTTACGGTAAGAGGGTGCTAAGCTCTAGTTTCTTTTGCATAAAGCCAATTTTAGTTCACAAGTATTTGAAATAAAGACTCTTCATGTGCTAACTAACTCAAGTGGGAACATTAGTGTCATTCCCACCACATTGATTGTGATTCAAGGCAAAGTCACCATTTCAAGTTCAAATCACAAGTCACCCTTCACATGTCACATTTTTGAAAAGGGTCTGATGACGGAACAGTATGGCCTTTCCAACCGTCCATAACCGTGGACGCGGCTATTCGAATAGTTCTACACTCTGCAGAGGTCGTACACTTGTGCCACAACATTTGCAATAATCCGTCAGGGTTAACTGGCCCTGATTTATCATACTCCGTATGCGGACTACCAACCATAACCTTTCACTTACATATCCTAGTATAGGCATCTCTCCCCATGAGCTTGGCCTCCCAGTGAAGACAAACTGTCAGCCTGGGAACTGCACAGGGCTTGGGCCGGACATTCACCTCATATTCACGTCATATCACATCATTTCATATTTTGTTGGAGGCAGCCCTTGGCATAACCCCGATGACGCTTGTTTAGAGGGAACCCATACTAAGATACATAAACTTCCAGCTTAAGCCCTACCCATATCAGGTATTGTGGGGGTACTTGTAAAATTGGAATGGTATCGCATCCGAACCCAACCATCAGTTTTTGTAAAGTTCACCATGTCATTCACAAGTCACATTCACCTTCAAAATCTTTCAATAGAAGGACTCATCATTCCAAGGTTTTCAAATTCATTTCAAACTCACAAGTTCCCATCTAGAGTAGTCAGTTTTATTTATTAGCACTAGCAACTAGTCATGAGGGGTGCTAACTAGCTTTGATGGCCATAGGCTAACTTTGCTGATCTTGTTCTACTCTAGACCAAGTGAATCATGAATCAAAAAGTACTTTGATAAAACAAAAGTAAGTAAAGCTTGTAAAGTAAAACTGGGCAATAGGATCATAAACATAAAGTAAATGGGTAATGCCTTGCTCATGGTGAGCTTTGCACTTTGCAAGAGTATTATCTTGCCTTGGTTGGGGAATTGGTCAAAGTGGTCTTCTTCTCCTTGAAAGTAGACCTCCTCCTCCTCTTGATACTCCTTGGTACTAGCGTCTAAAATACGAATACGGGGTACACAATCATCATACCAAACTTATTTACTAAACTAGGCACACTCATGATTTACACAACTTAAACTAGCATCACACATTACTATTAAGTGGGTAGATGTGTTTTTTTCTTATTTAAGAAAAATAGTTTCCTCTCATACTAATTAAGGTGTTACATTTAATTACTTAGAGAAATATTTTCCTCTCATTATCTTATTAAGATTTAATTTCTCTCATGAATAATATATGACCTAAGTTGACTAAGTCAACCTCTTCATACTCATCATTTAAGAAAAATGATTTAAATTAGGTGTAGCACCTCATACAATTTAATCCTAACATGGCATAGATTTAATATCATCAAACAATTCATATGAGACCTAAATGACCAGAATCTCCACCTCATTTTGAAATGTTTGTGACAAGATTTAAATTCCTCAAACAATCATACATGAATTCATGTTGACCTAAGTCAACCATTCATCATCATCATTTGAGAAAATGATTTAAATGAGGTAGAGTTCCTCATACAATTTAACAATTCTTTTTGTGATTTAAGATCACCAAGTATTTCATGTGAGAGTATTTGACCAGGGGTCCAAACTTCATATGAAGGTACTTGGGACAATATTTAAATGAGGTGTAACACTTCATATGATTTGCATAATAGTTCTGGACAATATCCACTAACTAAAATAGCCATATAGTCCTTTATTTAATTTGGGCCATGATCACTCAAGGTAACCACACCATATTTTTGCATAAACAATTAGTGTAAGTGAAATGTGAATTATAGCAATTGGATTCACTTCAAAATTCAAATTGGTTGATTTTTAAGATTTATTTGAATACTGAAAAGTCTCTGACTTGTTATTTTTGTCACATTAATTCTACAACAGATTTCAAAGATAGACCAGTGTGGTTGGATAGAGCTTTTCATCAGCTTTCCAACAGTATAAAATTCATCCAATTTGGTTGGGCAGATTTGAAACTATTCAATTTCCAAGACAGGACCAGTATTTGAATTTATACCAAATTGATTTAACAGGATTTGAATTTTTGGGCCTAGGCGGGAAAATTAACAGGCTGCGCAGCTCAGAAGGATTGGGCCGGCCCAGCTAACGCTGCGGGCCAGCTGACAGCAGGACCCACCCGTCAGCGAGACACACTCACCGAAACGGTAAGTTTGAATTGGATCCGTTCGATTAGAAGGCGATCTAACGGTGGAGGTTCGTCGTCTCCGTCGGGGAGGAGGAGGTTGCTGGCACGGCGGAGTAGGGGGTCGGCGGCGAGCAGGGACTCTGGCGAGCGGCGGCGTTGAAGCGAGACGATGTTGTCGGCGACAGGGAGTCGATTGGTAGCAGCGGCGTCGCCTGAGGTGGACTGAATCGACGACGGCGATGAGCTACGGGTGCGGCAGACTCCGGTCAAATTCCGGCGATGGAGGGCCAAATCGAGGAGGGAAGGGGATTGGCGAACGAGGGGAAGGAGGGGAGGCGACTGGTGTGAAGAAATCAAGCGCGGGGGCTCTCCTTTTATAGGCAAGTGAGGGTGCTGCGGGGCAGTGGTGGTGGCGACATGCGCGTGGCGGTTCCGGCGGAGGAAGGGGGTAGGCGAGGACGGCGTACTGCTCAGCGCGTCACAGCGGTCCTTTGAGCATCAATGGCGCGGTACGGCGAGGCGTACGACTGTCGGGCGATGGAGCGTACTGGCGCGGCAGAGGCGGGATTTCGTCCTTGTCTCCGGCGGCGGTGGGCACGGGTCGGCTACGTCAGCGTGTCCTTCGTGTTCCCCGTGTTGCGGCGAGGCTCGTGGCGAGAGAGGGGGTCCGGGGAAGGCGTAGAGCGTCGAGGCGACGCGTGCACCGTGGGGCGCGCGGACGTACACACGGCGACGTGGCCATGCCGCCCGTGTCGCACGGGACGTCGTGGGCGCGCGGTGGCTAGGGCGTTGTGGTCCACCATTCGATCCATGGTGCATATGGGCGTGCTCAGGGGACCAAGGGGAGGCTATGGGGCAAGGTTGCTGGTGCTAGGGTTGAGAGAATAGAGAGGGAGTGAGGTGGCATGTCCATGGCCGGCATGGTTAGGGCTTGCCCTGGGTGGCTCTCCTCCTAGGTTGCTATTGGGTTTAATAGAGATAGAAGGGACCGGGGGACAAGGTAGAGTGGAGTGTGCACTTGGGGTTAGGCCAACACTATGCCAAATAGTGTTTTGGATTTGTTCCATATTTGAAAATTGCAAACTTTGCCAAAATTGGTTGAGCTCAGGTGGTTCCAAAATTTGAAAATGGTTCATTTGGATAGGTTGCAAATGACCAGAGACAAATACAAGTGGTGGTGGAATTTTAAAAATCAAAGAAATGCAAATTTGCAAAACGTGAGATTGTTGCACATGTTAAAAAGTTCCAACTTTGCATGGGCATAGTTTTTGATCCAAGATAATTTTGATATGGTGGTCTTTACAAAAGTTGTTCACCTTGATGTGATCTTGGATGAGGTGCAAAGGAATGGTAAAGTTTAGTTTGAAAAACTTGAAATACAAGGGCTCAAAGTAGGGACCAGATTATAAAAGACAGATTTGACCATTATTCTATGTGTTCACAAATTGAGTTTAAATTTGATTTGATTTGTGTTTCTTTGATTCCAAACGTTGTAATAAGTGTTTAGTAACATAATACAACTAATGGTGAAGGCCAAATTGGTCTAGGTCAAAGATTTGGAAAAATGTCATACACCATATGTGAGGGTTTTGTGATTTCCTACTTCTTATTCTTTTATTTTTCTTTGCTTCATTTTGACAAGAGTGAGGTTTATTTGATGTTAGATTGAGTTGGGTACAAAGTTCAAACCATTTTAGGACAATGGGGATGCCTAGGGTAAGATTTGATATTTTGGCTAAGTACCACATATACCTCTATGCATATGTTTGATTTTATTTTAATTCTCACTTGAATTGGTTGGTAAGTACTTTGTTGAGTGTGTTGATGTATTTCAAAACATCTACCAAGGTCAACACTCAAAGTTGGAGCATTTGCAAAAAGTAGCCATAGGCTTGCATATGCCTTTTTCTTATTTAAGATCCTTCCTTTTTATTTTGTTTTTCCCAAGGTTAGTGACAAGAGGGATGGGGTTTAGGGTTTAGTAGGGTTCATCATGGTTCACCACCATTTAGCAAAAATAAGAAAGGTAGGGTTCAAGATTTACCTATTAGGGCTATATGCCCACATATGTCTTTTATTTTGGTTTCTCAAAATAGATCCACTTGAACTTGAGAAGGTTAGGGTTTAGGGTTTTTCTTATTTGATTTCTTTCTATTTTATTTGGTATGTGATCTTCACTTGATCACTTTAGGGTTTTAGGGTTTATCACACAAACATAGTAACACTCATCAGGGCAAAGCACAAGTATTAGGTATGAGCACTATGCATAGCACTCTATGTAAGAAAAGTTTTTGTTGGTTCTCATTTTTGGAAAAAGGAAATTCATTTTCTCTTTGTTTTAAAAATTTGGGGTGTTACAATGCTCTTGTACAAAGGCCGTGCATTTGATAGAAATTGTAGAAGATTGTGAGATAAAATCTCCAACATGTTGATGTTGCCACATTGAGATGACGCCAAACTCTGAACAGTTTCGAAGATACCATCTATTGTCTGTGGGTGATATATAAAATCACGAAAGAGAAAAAGGTCAAAAGAAGAATGAAAAAGATGCTATCAACTGAAATATAAGTGAATGACAACAAAATAACCTACGAAAAAGCATAATAACTTTCCAGCCAAAGTCATGCAAAATTTATCATGAAAAGAATGATTTACTTGCGTGGACATAGGCTCAAAATGTGTGCCACGGTTCATGCCATCCATGTTGCTCCTGAATGTTCTATGAAAAAATGAGAAGCAGAATAAAGAATTTTATATGAGAAAGAAAAAGGGTAATATTAACATACAAATTGGTGAATTAAAAGATACAGACAAACATACATTTAAGTAGACGCTTGGAAGATCAGTTCTCATCCGTCTCTGACCAAAACATCTTTGGCCTCTGCGGTCCAGCTCAGAGTATTCTACAATCATGTCAACCCCCCCCCCCCCCCTCCCACAAACACACACAAATTGCTCTAGGAACTCCACTACCAACAATGAGAGCTCCAAAATCAAGGCAATCTAGATATTGCACCTTCATAAACAACAACATAAAAAAGAACAAAGCGAAAAAATTAGATAAAAAGAAATAGACTAAATATGCAAAAATGAATCAATGAAAAAGTAAATATACACTTACTGCAAGCGCAAATGAACATAACTCAAATGCCTTCGGCTTCCTGACTTTCGCTTTGATGAATTTCAAGGTTTTGGAAATTCCAAAAATGAAATGGTTGTAAACTAACTAGCAAATATCAAAACTTCTCGCTTGTTCAAAGTCACCGAGCTGCTTTATGATCAGACAGAGGTTTAGTGAAATTAAGCTTGTCACCAAAGAATGTGATGCGAGGAACTTCTGATAAATGGAACAAAGACATGATGAATTCCGCTCCGCCTTCACTGTTTTCAACAACCTCAGCACCAGAATTGGGCAAGCCAAGAACATAGTGAAAAGAATCTTTTGAAAGATTTATTATCTTGTCATCGACAATAATTTTCGAAGAATGATAGTCAACACAACAAGCAAGCCAGCGGATGAAAGATGAAGGAATGCGAGTATTCGCAAAAATAAGTAAGCAACCAAAACCAAATTTCTGGATAACAGACTTTTGCTCCACAGTAAGTCGATGCAATACTTCAAAGAAATACTTGAATGAATATACAGTGAAGCATGATTTGTCAATTTCAGACGTCCTTGCATTTTTATTCTGGAAAAGAATTGAAGAGATATACAGAAGGACACTTTATAAAACAAATAGAAAAATTATAAAAAGATGAAGAACAAAACAACCAAACTATCAAACCTCTTTCCATACATGATAGCCACTACAGAAATCTGAGAAATCTCTCTTCAGGGATTTAACAGTCTGTAAAACAAAAAGGAAACGGAGAAAAAACTTCAAAAACAATTGAGAGTACCAAAAAAATTATGGCAAGAATTTACAAATATTATGAAACTGCTACCTCCTTGCTGAAAAGCTCAAACAATGCATCATCTAATATTCTCTTCCTTCTTGTTTTGACAATACCCTATATGATTCAGAAACTAGAATAAAACACAACGAAAAGAACAGGAACCATAAAAAGGCTAGAAAAATTCAGAATTTCAAAAGTAATAACTGCAGAGTCATCACTAGACGAGTTGTTATGATCATGGCTATCATCCTTTGGTGACCCATAAACAGAGACATCGCACCAATGAGCGGGAGAATAATGCCCTTTCTACAAATTATGGCACGGTTGTCACTGTTAAGATACCTATGTACAAGAATAGATAGCACTATGAGAAATTTGAAAATTATCATGCACTAGGGTAAAAATTAAAATACAAAATAGCACTTCATGGTAATAATCTACTAACTGAATACATCCAACTTGCTAGTGCTAATTATAACTAAGATAGCCGTGTAGTTATTAACTTGCTAATGCTAATAATCTACTCACTTCAAAAAAATGTCAGGTTGTATCTAGAACATCAACCAAACACTACACGTATATATCACTATACACAACAAAAAAAGGAGCGCTGAATTCATTCAAAGCTATACCAAAATCTGGATGAAATTAAGCGAAAAGGAATGTAGACTATTAACAAAACACTATACAGAATAATAGAAGAGAGAGCACCAAAACTATGAACAAACAAACACTGGAGTGACTAAACGTAGCCTTGCAGATTATCTAAGCATCCTTGTCCAATGATACAAAAATCTGAATAAAGTTTTCTATATCTATTTCATCTAATATGTAATTCACTAAAGTACGAAGTTGAACACGATGCTTGGGCCTGTAGCATGCAGGAACAACAAATACACCATCAAAGAGTAAGAGAGCTACTCCCAAAGCATTAATTGGACATCAAAAAGCTGGCTAACAATATGGACATCGACATACCAAGCATGAATTGGAAATCAAACAGGGCATCTACATGAACAACAACATAGTAAAAAAAATGATGACTGAAAGGGGCATCCATATTAATAAGAGGGACAGGTAAATGAACAAAGCATCCATGTTATTTGCAAAGCAAAGCATCTACAGTGGGGTTCTTCCCCTAGCTTCTTATGCTAATAAGAGCTAGGGACATGTAAATGAACAAACAATATCGGAAAGTTAGCTGACTAACTTCTACATGCTAATACAATTGTGGCATCAAAATGAACAGAGACATACAGCAAAAATGTGTAGTCATGTGGTCCGATTAAAGTGGTGGGCACTAATATTTCCCTTCCAAATAGACCTAGGCACAACGCATAGCATAATCACCTCAAAAATACACACCAAAAAACAACATCTCCACGTATTCGCGTTCACCTTGGCCATATGAACTAAGAAACAAAACAACAATAGATCCGCACAAAAACAACCCATACGCGGGTGAGGCGCGAAAGTAAGCACGTAGTGGGACACTTGAGAAGGGGATCACCAATGAAGAAATGTACCAATGACGCCGGCGACGCAGACTCCTATCCCTGGAACCTTCGCCATGCGGAAACATGACACCTCCACCTCCACGCACGACCATGCTTCGCACTGAACAAGACGACCTCCCGGCACCTCCCTCCGGCAACCTACACCGAATCAACCACACGCCAGAGAAGACGCTCTCCGCCGTGCGTGTGGCCAACGCCAGCCCCCGACTCCCTCCGACAACTGATACGTCTCAAACGTATCTATAATTTCTTATGTTCCATGCTAGTTTTATGACAATACCTACATGTTTTGTTCACACTTTATATCGTTTTGATGCGTTTTCCGGAACTAACCTATTGACGAGATGCCGAAGGCCAGTTGCTGTTTTTTGCTGTTTTTGGTTTCAGAAATCCTAGTAAGGAAATATTCTCGGAATTGGACGAAATCAACGCCCAGTATCTTATAATTCCACGAAGCTTCCAGAACACCGGAGAGGGGCCAGAGGAGAGGCCCAGGGCCACCACACATGGTGGCGGCGCGGCCCAAGGGGGGGGGCGCCCCCCTGTTGTCTGGCTACCCCAGACCCCCTCCGACTTCGACTCTCCGCCTATAAAAGCCTTCCTGACCTAAAAACTTCGGACGAATAAGCCACGATACGAGAAAAGTTCCAGAGCCGCCGCCATCGCGAAGCCAAGATTCGGGGGACAGAAGTCTCTGTTCCGGCACGCCGCCGGGACGGGGAAGTGCCCCCGGAAGGCATCTCCACCGCCATGTTCACCGCCATCGCTGTCTCCATGATGAGGAGGGAGTAATTCTCCCCCGAGGCTGAGGGCTCTACCGTAGCTATGTGGTTCATCTCTCTCTCCCATTTGATCTTTATGTGATCATGAGCTTTGTGATCTAGTTGAATATCATCTATGTGCTACTCTAGTGATGTTATTAAAGTAGTCTATTCCTCCTTCATGATGTAATATGGACAGTGTGTGCATCATGTAGTACTTGGCGTAGGTTATGATTGTGATCTCTTGTAGATTATGAAGTTAACTATTACTATGATGGTATTGATGTGATCTATTCCCCCTTTCATAGCTGATGTTGACAGGCGCATGCTATGTTAGTGCTCGGTATAATTGCGTTGGTCTATCATGCACTCTAAGGTTATTTAAATATGAACATCGAATGTTGTGGAGCTTGTTAACTCCGGTATTGAGGTGCTCTTGTAGCCCTACACAATGAATGGTGTTTGTCATCCAACAAGAGAGTGTAGAGAAAGTAGTATTTATTTATTCAGTTATGTGATCAATGTTGAGAGTGTCCACTAGTGAAAGTATGATCCCTAGGCCTTGTTTCTAAGCATTGAAACACCGTTTATTTACTGTTCTGTTGCATGTTTACTCGCTGCCATCTTTATTTCAGATTGCTATTACCACTCATATTCATCCATATTACTTGTATTTCACTATCTCTTCGCCGAACTAGTGCACCTATACATCCGACAAGTGTATTAGGTGTGTTGGGGACACAAGAGACTTCTTGTATCGTAATTGCAGGGTTGCTTGAGAGGGATATCTTTGACCTCTTCCTCCCTGAGTTCGATAAACCTTGGGTGATTCATTTAAGAGAAACTTGCTGCTGTTCTACAAACCTCTGCTCTTGGAGGCCCAACACTGTCTACAGGAATAGAAGCGTGCGTAGACATCAACAACCTCCACCGAATCAACCACGCGCTAGAGAAGACGCTCTCCGCTGTGCGTGTAGCTAACACCAACCCCCGACTCCCTCCGACAACCTCCGCCGACTCAACCTCCGCCGTCGGAGAAGAGGCTCTCCACTGCGCGAGTAGCCAGCACCAACCCCCCGCACACCACCCCACTCCCCCAACCCGAATCCCTCCGATAACTTCCACCACCTCAACCTCCGTCGCGCGAGAAGAGGCTCTCCGCCGAGCCCCCACACACCACCCCCTCCCCAAACCCGAATCCCTCCTCTTCTCCAAGCTTCTCTCCGCGACTGATAGAATGGGGAAAGGGGATAGAGCGGAAAAGGAGACGCTGGTTAGTGACAAAAAGGCACGGACCCCAAAATTCAAACCAAGAAAAAACCGAAACTAAAACCCAGAAGAAAACCGGGGTTGAATCAAGGGAAAACCCGAATCAACCCAGTTGGAAAAAGTATAGCGAAGGGCGGGCTTGCGCCAAGATTCGCGCACAGAAGAGAAAGAACGGCCAAAGATCTGACTTATGGCAAATAACAAAATCAGGTACGGAGTAGCTGAAAATTAGGATTGGTGAAATTTTAACTACCGAGCGGATGTAAACGGTGCGTCATCCGGAATTTCTCCAAACGCTTAAAAACCGACTGCCAGATCCAGACCGTTCGTCTAATGTAAGATTGTAGTAATCTCACCGCACCCTGTTCCGGTCCTGCCGACGATGGCGAAACCCCCGCCGTCCGCGGCGGTGTCGGCCGCCGGCGGCCGCGGCCAAGCCCACCAACGGACCCGCTTCCTCCTGCTGCTCCTCGTCGCTGTGGCTGCCTCCGCCTCCACAGCGGGTTACCTCCTCCGCGGCGCCCCGCTCTCCCCATGCGATGCCCAAGGGGATCCTGTCGCCCTCGCCGCCGCCCACGCTGGCGGGGCCGCCGGGAGCCCCCTCGGGTTCATGAAGTCCAAGCTCGTGCTGCTTGTCTCCCACGAACTCTCCCTCTCCGGTAAGTAATCGCGGTGCGCTTCAGTTTTCCCTTCTGTGTTTGTTTGAGCAAATGCTGTACCATGATACCATCCCGAGATTGGTACATGGATTTGCGTCCGCTGCGGTGCTTGAGTGCCTCGGGATACTGGGAATTTTGTATATTTCCATCTAACGAACACAGAAAATGAGCGATAGGATACTGAAATTTCTACTTGGATGGTTCAAAGCTAACTCAAGATCCATGAAAAACAACAGTTAACCAGTCATCACAGACTATAAGCGATTGTTGCTGAATGGCTCACTTTGGTCTAGTTGCTCATAAGTTGGAAGACAGATTTTGAGTCTTAGATGTATCGCATTTCTCATCAGCACAGATATCTATCTATATTGTTGTGTTATTGCCACCATTTTGTGTATACCAATGTTATTGGAGATACTTCTGTTTTATGCAGGTGGGCCGTTATTACTGATGGAGTTGGCATTTCTTCTGCGGCAGGTTGGTTCCCAAGTGGTGTGGGTAACAAACCAGCGACCTGAAGGGACAAATGATGCTTCATATAGCTTGGAGCATAAGATGTTGAACCATGGAGTGCAGGTATGGTCCTCCTCCCACACCTTTTGTTTTTTGAAAATTCATCTTCCTGTCACAAATTCCGGATGTTTTGTAGTACCTATTAACAATATCCAGGGAGCATTATCACAATGCATTTGTATATATATAAATGGTTAACATGTGAACATACTTATTGCGGCGAATTTACATGTATTTGTTTTGTAGAAATTTACGTGCATTATATTATATAGGACCAATAAAAGTTTGATATCACTGCCTAAATATGAAAAAGTTTGCATGTGCCCGTTCTACTGTCACAATTTTTTACATGGATGTAGCCTTTTTAGAAAAGCTCGGCTCGCCTGTTATTTGTGTCAGATTTATGTATCACACTATCAAAAGTTCACATTCCATCTTGTTTGGCATGATAGTAGTAAATTTCTATGTCAATTTGCCCTGGAATTATTTCTTGTTCAAGCACCATCGCTGACATTGTTGAATAGAGCATGTCCAAACTAAGAGCTGATGAAGTTCATGTTTCATCTTATTCGGTGTGATTACACTAAATTGCTCTTTTGAAGAGTCATGGAATAAGTCATAGTTAAAGACACTGTTGAATAAATCATGTCCAATATTAGAACTTGATGCACTATAATTTGTAACAGTTTCCTTATGCTATGGGTCTAATTTGTACTTTTAGAGGAAATCACATTGACTAGTTCGTCTGGTTGCTCCACAGATTTTACCTGCTAGAGGACAGGAGGCAATTGACACTGCTCTGAAGGCTGACATGGTTATCTTGAACACTGCTGTTGCTGGCAAGTGGCTTGATGCTGTCCTAAAAGATCATGTTCCTCAAGTTCTTCCGAAGATTTTGTGGTGGATCCATGAAATGCGAGGACATTACTTTAAGCTTGAATATGTGAAACATCTTCCATCGGTTGCTGGAGCCATGATCGACTCTCATACAACAGCTGAATATTGGAAGAACAGGACTCATGACCGTCTAAAGTATGTGCAAAACTAATACTCCCTCCGATCCATAATACCCACGACAAGTCTTATGGATGAGAGGGAGTAATATTTATGTCGTTTAATGCTTGCTTCTGTGTGTATATGCATTGTGAATGGAATGCTCCCATTTGTGACTGACTTGCTTGCGTTATTTACCAGTCTAGTGGATATTTATCTCTCTGCCTCTCTGGCCCCTTAGTCCCGAATTATTAGCTATATGTTTTTCTCTTGCTGTATGCGTATGTATGTGATCTTCACAAATGGACATTTGTTGACCATAATCAGTATGCTTGTTGCATGCTTTTGACTTCCTAATCCCTACTTCATTATTATATACTTCTAACGATCTTCTGTATAAAGTATACAGATGCCACAAACTTATGTTGTTCACCTCGGGAACAGTCAAGAGTTAACAGAAGTTGCCGAAGATAATGTCGCAAGAAGAGTCTTACGTGAACATATACGCGAGTCCCTTGGAGTTAGGAGTGAAGATCTCCTATTTGCAATAATAAACAGTATGTTTATTTGCCAAAGTTATTCTTCCAAACTCTATATTGGTTGGGCCAACCATTTTGTTTGATCTCTGTCAGTTCTATGTTCTTATATTTTTGCTCTCCTTACTATATATCCTGTAATCCAGGTGTCTCACGAGGAAAAGGACAAGACTTATTTCTTCAAGCATTTTACCAGAGTCTGCAACTCATCCAACATCAGAAGTTAAAAGTGCCCAGAATGCACGCTGTAGTCGTCGGAAGTGATATGAATGCTCAGACGAAGTTTGAGTCACAGTTACGTGAATTTGTGGTGAAGAATGGGATCCAAGACCGTGTTCACTTTGTAAACAAGACCCTGGCAGTGGCACCTTATTTGTCCGCAATTGATGTGCTTGTCCAGAACTCTCAGGTGAGTCATTGTGTCATTTACTTATAATCTTTTCTTGTTTTCCCGTTTCACTGATATGTTACAGTGGAACTGTATGGTTCATGTATATTCACATCGTTATTTGCATTTTCCACTTGGGCAGAGCACTAAAACACTTCTTATCAGTATTTGCTTTTTATGTGGGAGTCCATGCCGGAAACTAAAAATGCTGTCCGACCTACATGTAGCCCATTATTAAAAAAAAATCATATATCAAGGATTCAACAAAAATTGAAACAATCCTAGATGTAGCCAATGATGTATACTACAAACATGCAAAATATAAATATGAACTACTTTGTATTGTAGGCTACACAAAAATACAAAAGTGTGGATATGAGTTTAGTGAATAGTGTGCATTTCGAAATTATAAAATTTGTCAGATTTTTTCATTTTTGTGTAGCGTAGAATATAAAGAATTTCACTTGTAGGATACATCATTGACTACATCCAAACTTATTTTAAAAACTTAGATATGTGATTTTCGATTTTTTTAAAATAAAGGGCTATATGTAGCTTGGCCTCCATTTGTCCAAACCTGAGTCCGTGCATGCTACTTTTTGTGAGGGACAGGGGATAACTGAGAGGTTCTTTAATCTAATCTGCCGACATTATTTGTGTGGATCATATTCCTTCAATTTGCGACAGGACTATGCAACCTATCTTTATTCTCACAGCATGCTTAAGTTACTTCACAAGATAAGTTGTGTTTTTTACATAGAGAATCTTCACTATCCCGGGTCCAGACACAGAATGTGAAGCAATAATATTGGTTTCCTTATGTAACAATATCATTTAAATGAACGTTCTCTTAATTTGTTTCTGTAAGTTTCTTCTGTCATAGCCTTGCCTGTAGGCATAGCTTACCATCCATCAGCTTTACTAATCAAACCTATCAGTTAAATGCATGATGTACCTACAGATGTCTGGAATTGTTAGCCCATTTTGGTTATTCTGTACATGATTTATCTGTAGGTACTGATCTATACAGCTAGAAAATGGTTATTCATAAGACATGTTTATGTTAAACATTCCTAGTAATATTTTCTTTCCCTACTTAGGCACGTGGAGAATGCTTCGGAAGGATAACAATTGAAGCAATGGCGTTCAAGTTGCCAGTATTGGTAATATTCTCCTCTTTATCTTTTTGTGTACGTTTGCACATGTGAGATAAGCCATCGGTCGATCTATAAGTCAGTCAACCCTACTGCAATTGTTGATGGACATGGGTCAGTATTCCTTCTGAATCTAGAGTTATTGTTGACAATCATGAGGCCGGGGTGACTGCAGAAAATTTAGTTCATGCACCTAGGGTCCCCTCCATCCACTGTTTCTCAGCCTGCATTTTCTGTAGCATGCTTTGATGCTTTCATATCCCAATTCATTGACTCGGTTTAATGACGCTGCAATACATTCAGGGCACGGCTGCCGGAGGGACCACCGAGATAGTTTTGGATGGCTCAACTGGCCTTCTGCACCCTGCCGGGAAGGAGGGTGTCATGCCTCTCGCGAAGAACATCGTGAGGCTTGCAAGCAATGTTGAGCAGAGGGTCTCCATGGGGAACAGGGGCTATGCCAGGGTCAAGGAGAGGTTCATGGAGTATCACATGGCTGACCGTATCGCCAAGGTGTTGAAGGAAGTTCTACGGAGATCACAGCAGCATTCTCGTTCTTGAGCTTCTCCGCAGCTGTATCCAGTGGCACATATATCTTGCGCTAGCAGGTACTAGATCGAGATTCTAGCAAGGCTGAACCCGAACTGGGGGTCAACTGTAGATCGCTGCTCCCTGTGCTACTCTTATCTGTTGCTATGCGTGGCTGTTGTTGGTTTCTCTTTCCTTTGTGTTGGCTTACCTGGTAGCAGTAGTATATAGGATCAGCACCATGAAAATCTACATGTAAATGGTACTGTCGCAGGAAAGACAACTCTCTGATTTTTTTTTGTTTTGTTTTTGACGAGCTTACTTGTAACGAAAATGGATTCCATGTGTCTGGAAGCACAAGAGCTGATATTATACTATGTATACGGCTAGGAATTCTCCACGGCAATCCGAACTCAGAAGGCAATTAGTGGAGCTGATTCTGCACACCCATAAAATCAAGTTGCTACGTTACATGCATCTACTGTTTGAACAAGTCTTGTCTTGAAAAAGAATACTACTACATCATGATCTCCACAGAACTGAGAAATTTTCCGTTAATTCTCGCTGCGTCGCCTGCCTGATTCCGTTGCAAGTCACTCGGCGGCGATTTTGGCCGATGGCCTCTTCTTCCCGAGCTTGTGCCGGACCATCCTGACGATCCTCAAAAACCAGTAGGCGCTCACCAGCAGCAAGCTCGTGGCCATCGTCTTTCAAGCAGGAGAAGAAACGGGAATAAGAAGATGCAGAAATGTACATATGGCTGGTCGGGGCCGTTTTAAGCGGAAGTTGAGCAGTCCCTGAAGTTTACCTTGATGAGGATGGGGTTGTCGGCCGTCACGGTGCGGTAGGTGACGTACGTCCCACAGACCATTCGTGCCACTGAGAAGGTCGCCGCGAACAGAATCTAAGTACACATGGCATGGAGAAATTCAGATATACTCCATGACAGAAACATACTTAATTAACCGGCAGCGTCGCGACCGGAAACGTACATCGACGAGGAGGTTGAGGTCGGTGTCCTTGATGCCGAGCTCCTTGAGCATCTCCCTGAGGTGGAGCAGCGGCGCGGTGATCTCCGTGACGATCAGGCACGCCACCAGCTCCGTCCCACTCTGCACACGATTCATCCATTGGCAAGTCAGGTAAGCTTTGCTAAGAGAAGAAGACAAGTAAAAATATACTCCGTAGAAGGTACCCTCTGGTAGGCGAGGCCGGCGCCGAGGCCGACGATGCTGATGAGGTGGTGCAGGGCGTTGTCCAGCCGCGCGTCGCCGCTCAGGTGGCAGCACGCCGCGTCGTAGATCATGTACGACAGCGTCACCGCCAGCGCCCTCATCTGACAGATCACAATTGTGTTACTTGCTCTGTATTTTCTTTGTTTAAGACTTAGGAATACATGTGAATCCAGAGGTGACATCAAGAGAGTCAGTATCTGGATTGCAAATTTGTAACTGTTGCTCCCTACTATACGTTTTTGCATATTCATTCATACGTTTTTAAAACTAGTACTGAACTGTTTCTCTTAAACAACATGTCAAAAAGAGAGGGTGCGACCCCATGTATTTTTTGAACTTTTTAGTTTTTACCCGGCCCTAAGTTGTTATAAAATGTGAAAATTTTAACCACATTTAGTAATACTTTCCCAATTCTGCAAGATGAGCCCACCCATCAAGTCTAAATGAACTGAAAACTTGGGATTGCGAATTTGCGATGGCTACAAACGGGCATGCGGGGATAAACCACCAACGACTGCGACACCACACCACACCGGTAAAGCACTAGGGTTTAGGATCGGACCAAAGTGGGACAAAAAGGCCCCATTGTCCAAAGCTTCTAATATGCTAGTCCATGTCGACCTGACAATTGGGCCCATGTTGGTGGAATGGATATAATTACTAAATATGGTAAGATTTTCCATTTTGTAGCAACTTTGGATAAAAAGTGACAGTAATTGTTTAATGAGGTAATTTGTATCAGAAATTGATAATTCATGTGTGATAAGCTCGAGGAAAAAAAAGTGTCGAAAACTTTGGAATTTTGTACACATGTACGTGTCCGTATACTATATGCACACTAAAACTTTCCGTAAGATTTACATTTTTATGGTGTAAAAATCAAATTTAGTGCTCCAATAATCTTTTTTGTAGAGCAGTGACTAATTCTTTCAACCAACATGTACATGAAACTTTAAAGATATGTCAGACACCAACATCTATAATAGGGTAAACCGCACTGGCGGTCCTGATTCTTTTTCCGCATCTTCACTTTAGTCCCTATTCTTTAAAATTAAACATACAGATCCTAATTCTATCGTTAGTTGCTCACGCGAGGTCCTAAAATGGTTTGATCCGCGTTGACCGATGCCATGTTCACAGTGGAACCCGGGAGACGTACCAGTCACAGTCCATATTTGCAAATAAGCCTTCAAGATGTTGTTCATGTCACCGCGCAGAGTCACCGGCCGGAGCACGCCACCGGTGGAGCAGCATGCTCGCGGCTCGAGGACAGCGCCGCCCCAGCTCCACCCCCGCCGCATCCCCTGCTCCAACCACACGTCACCCGTAGGTCCCCTTGCTTCAACCGCACGTCGTCCCCTGCTCCAGCCAAGTCGTCCTCCTCCAATCTGCCGTCGTGGTGCTATCCCGGTCCTTCCCTGGCTCTTCCAAATCGCCCAGCAGGACCGCCTCCACGTCCTCCCCCTTCTGGTGCAAGGAATCGAACCAAAGCGCCAAGAACTGGCCGCCCCGACGACCTTTTCCCCATCTCCGGTCGGACACCGCCCCGTCCAATCTCCTCCCGCCGCGCACGTCTGTGCGCTCCCTCTAGCCTCGTTGGTGCTTGCGATGGAGGCCAACTGGAAGCCTCCCACGCCATCCTCCACCCCCACCGCGCGACTCTCCTTCGCGCCATCCTCCTGGCCATCCTCACGGGGGCTCGCCGCGAGCTTCCTCGCCCTCCGGCGGAGCAGGTGGTGCGGCACGGCCAGGTCCCGTCTTCTCGCCGGAGGTGCCCTTACCTCGCCGGAGTACGGCGGTGGGAGTACCCAGCGGTGGTGGTGGTGGGCCCACCCGCCCTGGCTTTGAAAGAATTAAAAAATAGTGGGCCTTTTGGCAAATTTGCTAGTCCCGCCGGTACGTCTCGAGGGCTCCACTGTCGATGTGGCAGTGGTCAAACGCCACATAGATAGGTCAACACTGTCCAGACCGATTTAGGACCTCCGATGAATCACTTATAAAAGATTTAGGACCTAAACGTTCAATTTTAAAGAATAAAGACTAAAGTGAAGGGGCGAGAAAAGAATGGGGACCGCCAGTGCGGTTTACTCTCTATAATATAACAAACACATTTATAAAAAAAAACGTTTAAAATGTCTTTGCTGTTCACTCCAAAAGGCAGATGTTCTTAGAGTAGAAACGTTTTCTTTACAGGAGTGTAGAAATCGTTGTCACCGACACAAATGCACAACTTGGAGGTAAAAGTGAAATCAACTTTTTTTTGGATGCCTGGTAGGGATCAAAGGATGTACTACTCCTGCTAGATCTGAAATAGAGATGATGATAGCATAACTTTTTCGGAGACGTAAATGCACGCACCACTCTCTTGTGCAACGGAGTACCATTACCGAATGAGACAGTGTTTCAGAACTGGAAGATCTATTAAAATGAAACGACACTTCCGACGGTAAGGACTGCAACTTAACTTGGTTTTGTTTCTCTGTCGCCATTGATAAGCAAGTCTCTATGCCGTACGTCAATGGTTCGTGCTGTCGCTAGAAACATGGAAGTCTAGTTCCTCTGAATTTAGACTACCAGATCAACATGGCCGAATTAACAAACAACACAGAACACTCGCTCGTTCTTGCGTGGGTTGGATTCAGTCAATTCAAGTTAAGTAATCAGCCAGTAGGAAGGCTGGTTCATGCGTGGGTTGGGTTGGGGTGCGTACCTGGCTCGGCGAGGATGGGGATGCGACTGGGGAGACGGGCGAGGCCCAGTCGTGCACGGAGAGGCAGCCGAGGCCGACGCCGGCGACGGCGTGCATTGTGGAGACGGCCCGGTTGCAGAAGTCGTAGGAGCGCTTGGGGAGCAGCGCCCGCAGCAGCAGGAACGCCGTGGACCAGAAGGCCACCCCGGACGCCACCCAGCTCACCACCGGCACGCCGTGCTCCTCCGTCATTGTGTATCCCCGGCAGTCGAACGCGCGCGCGACCACTCCAAGATCGGCAGGGAGATGTATGGTGGCGCACGCAGAAATGGAGGGGAAGAAGTATCTATCAGGGAGATATATGGTGGCTAGGTGCAGAGGCTGTGGGACGGTGGGAGGCAGGCAGCGGGGAAGAGAGCAGGCAGCAGGCAGCGTGGGTGCCCCATCACCATGTGCAGCAGAGCAGTGCGCAGAATATTGGTGTGCCGCTTCATTGTGGGAGATTTGATGGGGATTGGTTGGGACACCAATGCTGCAGTATTAATCCCCCAGTAGGGTAGAGAGTACTCTTGCATTCTCCATTTTTTCCCAAAGCTCGCCGTGAAGACCAATTACAGCTAGGGAAGGAGTCGATCGGTACACTTGTCCGCTTGTGGTCGCCGGCTGGCCGCCGCCAAGACGGCTTTGCACCCGGTCGGCTACAGCCTACAGCGACAGGTAAGAAGAGTACATCCAATTATTGTGTCGTCGTTCGTCTCATAACTAATCGAGTAAATTCAGTTTGGTGGCGACATCACACCGGATTTATTACTAGCTACTAGCAAGCCAACTGCAGTATATTCCCGGTTGTTGCTGAAGCTGCCGTCGGGCGACGGTGACCACTGACCACCTAGCTGCAGTTGCAAAATTGTGAAAGGCTCGACGAGCGTCTCATTCATCTGCCAGTCATGGCGCCCTGTGGTGACGCCGTCTCTGGCTCGCCCGACGTCTCCACGGTCCAGGAAGAAAATATTGAGGGGAAAAGGCTAGGCAATTCCTATTCATCACCCGCGGACGATGGTTAAACGGAAAACTCTAGAAAAAGGCCGACCTTCGCGAAGGGAAGACAACTCGCTCCGCGCTCGACAAGTGGCGCGCTGTGGTGCCAGAAAATCTCTGGGAAGTGGTCTCCCTACTCGACACATGTCGCAAGGAGAAGCAAAGTGGGGATGAGGAAGGAGAGAGAAGGCAGAGGGGCTGCGTTTTTCCCTTTATTTTCTAGATTCGGTTTTTCAAAATGAAATATCTTGAGAACCGTAACTCCAAATGACGAACCGTTTTCACTTTTGAGATCCTCTCGTCGAGATCTTCAAAACAAGATCCCATGTTGATAGGTTTCAAGATACTTTTTTTTCGTACCTCCTATACTATTATGGTTGTACTCGTCTTGTGTATCTAACTGTACTCGTGCATGAACTGATAAATACTTCTCTTTTTGAAGGTATTCAGTGCATTTTTCCCTTTACTCGTGTGAGCAACTGTACATGTACTCGTTTGTGTGCGTGAGTGTACCTGTCTTATGTGGACGACTGTACATGTACTCGTTTGTGTGCGCGAGTGTACCTGTCTTATGTGGACGACTGTACCTGTACTCGCTCGTGTAGGCGACTGTACTTACTCGTGTGCGCGACTGTACCTGTCTCGTGTGAACGACTGTACCTGTCTCGTGTGAACGACTGTACATGTCTTATGTAGATGACTGTACCTGTACTCGCTCGTGTAGGCGACTGTACTTACTCGTGTGCGCGACTGTACCTGTCTCGTGTGAGCGACTGTACCTGTACTCGCTCGTGTACGTGAGTGTATTTGTGTTGCATATATAGTTGTACCTATACATTATACGTACCTGTACTCGCTCGTGTGCGCCACTGTACTCGCTCGTCTGCACGAGTGTACTCGCTCGTGTGCGTAATCGTTGATACGTCTCCAACGTATCGATAATTTCTTGTGTTCCATGCCACATTATTGATGTTATCTACATGTTTTATGCACACTTTATGTCATATTCGTGCATTTTCTGGAACTAACCTATTAACAAGATGCCGAAGTGCCGCTTCTCGTTTTCTCGCTGTTTTTGGTTTCGAAATCCTAGTAACGAAATATTCTCGGAATCGGACGAAATCAACGCCCAGTGTTCCTATTTTACCCGGAAGCCTCCGAACACACGAGAACCGCCGGAGAAGAGGCACGGGGCCACCAAACCCTAGCCCGGCGCGGCCAAGGGGGGCGCGTCCCCCTAGGGTGTGGACCCCCTTCGACCTTCCTCGCGCCGCCTCTCCGCCTATAAAAAGCCCCCGGATCGGAAAACCCGATACCAATTGACGAAACTCCGAGAAAGACTCCGTGGGCGCCGCCGCCATCGCGAAACTCCAATTCGGGGGACGAACTCGTTTCGGCACCTGCCGGGACGGGGAATTGCCCCCGGAGCCATCTCCACCGCCGTCTTCACCGCCATCTTCACCGCCATCGTCGCCTCCATGATGAGGAGGGAGTAATCCATCCCCGAGGCCGAGGGCTTCGCCGTAGCTATGTGGTTCATCTCTCTCCCATGTACCTCAATACAATAATCTCATGAGTCTGCTTTACATGATTGAGATTCATATGAGTTTTGTATCACTATTATCTATGTGCTACTCTAGCAAAGTTATTAAAGTAGTTGTATTCCTCCTCGCACGTGTGTAAAGGTGACGAGTGTGTGCACCGTGTTAGTACTTGGTTTATGCTATGATCATGATCTCTTGTAGATTGCGAAGTTAACTATTGCTATGATAATATTGATGTGATCTATTCCTCCTACATATGCATGAAGGTGACAGTGTGCATGCTATGCTAGTACTTGGTTTAGTCTTTTGATCTATCTTACACTAAAGGTTACTTAAACATGAGCATTATTGTGGAGCTTGTTAACTCCGACATTGAGGGTTCGTGTAATCCTACGCAATGTGTTCATCATCCAACAAAAGTGTAGAGTATGCATTTATCTATTCTGTTATGTGATCAATGTTGAGAGTGTCCACTAGTGAAAGTGTAATCCCTAGGCCTTGTTCCTAAATATCGCTATCGCTCGCTTGTTTACTCGTTTCTATCGTGTTACTACTGTCGCAATACTACCACCATCAACTACACGCCGGCAAGCTATTTTCCGGCACCGTTGCTACTCGCTCATACTTATTTATACCACCTGTATTTCACTATCTCTTCGCCGAACTAGTGCACCTATTAGGTGTGTTGGGGACACAAGAGACTTCTTGCTTTGTGGTTGCGGGGTTGCATGAGAGGGATATCTTTGACCTCTTCCTCCCCGAGTTCGATAAACCTTGGGTGATCCACTTAAGGGAAAACTTGCTGCTCGTTCTACAAACCTCTGCTCTTGGAGGCCCAACACTGTCTACAGGAAAGGAGGGGGAACGTAGACATCAAGCTATTTTCTGGCGCCGTTGCCGGGGAGGAAAGGTAAAAGGTACTCACACTCCGGATCTCGGCTACTAAGCTATTTTCGCCATTGTAAGTACTCGAAGCTATTTCCTTTAGATCCTGCAATTGCAACTTTTTGTTTCTTGTTTACACTAGCTAGGCATAATGGAAAACAACAAAAAAATCGGTGAGCTTTTTAATCTTTTTCCTGATTTAGAATTGTTTGATGCGAAAATTAAAAAACCTATGGAACCTTATTTGCATGTTAGTAGCGATGTTATTAGTATGAATGCAATTACTGCTAATGCTATGGAGAAGTCTAAGCTTGGGGAAGCTAGTTTTTGTGATCTTTTTAGCTTCCCATCTTTAGGGGAGAAAAGTTGTTCTGATAATGCTTTATCTCCCATATGCGATAACTCTAATGATGATTCTGATATTTTGAATCCACCTGCTGAAAGTATTCCGTATAAAATACCTATGAAAATTATTGAACGTGTTATGGATAATCACTATAAAGGGGATGGAACCGTCCATCCTAGAGATCATTTACTGTTTTTGCACGAATTATGCGGGTTATTCAAGTGTGCAGGTATCTCTATGGATGAAGTGAGGAAGAAGCTATTCTCTCGTTTCGCTTGTCTGGTAAAGCGGCGCATTGGTATAAATTGTTGGAGAATAGACATTCTCTTGGTTGGGAGGAAATTGCATCTCTCTTTTATTCTAAATTTTATCCTCCGCATGAAGTGCATATTGATAGGAATTATATTTATAACTTTTATCCTCGTGATGGGGAGAGTATTTCTCAAGCATGGGGGAGATTGAAATCACTAATGCTCAAATGTCCCATTCATGAGTTTCCCCGTAATGTTATTGTTAATAATTTTTATGCGAGGCTTTCAGGACAACACAAGGACTATCTGGACGCGTGTTCGGAGGGATCTTTCACAAGCAAGGAGGTTGAAGCTAGGTGGGATCTTCTTGATCGGATTGAGGACAACGCCGAAGGATGGGAGAACGACAAAGGAAAAGAGTCGGTATAAATTATGATTATGAATGCATTGAAGCTTTTATGGATACCGATAAATTTCGAAATATGAGTGCTACTTATGGTCTTGACTCTCAAGTTGCTGCAAATCTTTATAAAGCCTTTGCTTCTCATTTTGAATTGCCTAAAAAGAATTTTGATAAGTATCATGAACCTTTTAAAGAGGCTTGCATGAAGAATGAAATTGTTGTTAATTATTGCAATAAGCATGCTCAAACTCCTAAGAATGCTATTTCCTATAAGCATGTTAATTTTTGTGGAATACATAGACCTTGTGGAATTAATCAAATCAAAGATGAATATTGTATCCATCATGCTAATGAAAAAACTAGAAAGTGGCTTAGGGCTCTAGATGATCTTGGTAAAAAAGTTTGTGCCCTCTATCCTTTTATTTGTGAAGTTTGCCATGAAGTGGGTCATTTTAATTTTCAATGCTCCTCCAATGATAATTTGAACCCAATGAGTGCTGCAAATTTGTATTGTGATGATGAAATTACTCCTAATCAGCATGATGAACTTACTTTATTTTTGGGGTGTGAAGAACTCGTCGAGAAAAATCTCTTTGTTACATATGAGTGATCTTGATATTGATGATGTCATGCATGGGTGTTTTTCTTATTGCATTGATAATAGCCATACAAATACTTACATACAAAATATTTTAGAAGATGACACCTTGCCAAAATATGATAGGACCGCTGTGTGTTTTCAACTAATTAATGAAAAGGAGGGATCCTCCCAAGTTTCTTCTATTGTTTCTGAAAGTAAATCAGGTTATGCGGACAAGCCACCCTTCAAGCCTCTCCCCCCTGAAGAAGGGAACGAGGAAAAGGAGAAGGAGAAGAAGAAGAAGAAGGGAACGAAGAAGAAGAAGAAGAATAAGGGGAATAAAAAGAAAGAGGTAACAACATATCCCCGCGTATATGAGATAACGATAGGTAACCGTAAGTATGTTGCTCCTGATGATTATTGTGATAATGAATCTAAATACGATGATCTTCCTATGCCCTTTACATACATTAGCAATCATGATTTGAATGAGCACACTACTTTTGATATTGCAAATCTCTCGGGAAATTAATTCTGAAAATGATGATGATAATGATTGCCATAGTGTCAGTGTTATCCATGCTTCCTCCCATAATGATATAGAAAGCTCTAAGCTTGGGGAAGAGGTGTTTGCAAATCCTTTAGCTACTGGTCATTATGTTCTTGATACATCTCCTTCTAATAACAATAATGGTGTGGACACGGATAAACCGATTGTGAAAGATAACTATTCTATTTCTTATGATGACACTGTGCCTCCGATCTCTGATGTTTATTACAAAGAATGCTATGATATAGGTTCTAACTATCCTTATGAAACTTGTCATAGTCATGATTGGGTTACCAAAAACAATTCCCTTAATATGCAACTTGTTTACCATGTTCAAATTCTTGATAATAATCCTGCTCCAATTACTATTAATGAAAAGAACTCTCCTTATGCCAAAATTAATGATACTTCTATGCATATGAACCATGATAAGAATGTTTTAAGTGATGGGTATATTGTGGATTTCATCAATGATGCTACTGAAAGTTATTATGAGAGAGGGAAATATGGTTATATGCATCTTAATAATATTAAGTTTCCCCTCTTTATGTTGAGAATCCGGAAGTTACTCGTGTTTTATCCTCTTATGCTTGTCACTTTGTTCTTCATGAATTCATTTGTGTATAAGATTCCTCTTCATAGGAAGCATGTTAGACTTAAATTTGTTTTGAACTTGCCTCTTGAAGCTCTCTTTTGCTTCAAATACTATTTCCGCGAATGGATTATTAAAACTGCTGAGCCCATCTTAATGGCTATAAAGAAAAGAACTTCTTGGGAGATAACCCATGTGTTATTTTGCTACAGTACTTTGTTTTATATTTGTGTCTTGGAAGTTGTTTACTACTGTAGCAACCTCTCCTTATCTTAGTTTTGTTTTTTGTTGTGCCAAGTAAAGTCTTTGATAGTAAAGTAAGTACTAGATTTGGATTACTGCGCAGTTCCAGATTTCTTTGCTGTCACGAATCTGGGTCCACCTCCCTGTAGGTAGCTCAGAAAATTATGCCAATTTACGTGCATGATCCTCAGATATGTACGCAACTTTCATTCAATTTGAGCATTTTCATTTGAGCAAGTCTGGTGGCCTAATAAAATCCATCTTTACGGACTGTTCTGTTTTGACAGATTCTGCCTTTTATTTCGCATTGCCTCTTTTGCTATGTTGGATGAATTTCTTTGATCCATTAATGTCCAGTAGCTTTATGCAATGTCCAGAAGTGTTAAGAATGATTGTGTCACCTCTGAACATGTTAATTTTTATTGTCCACTAACCCTCTAATGAGTTGTTTCGAGTTTGGTGTGGAGGAAGTTTTCAAGGGTCAAGAGAGGAGGATGATATACTATGATCAAGGAGAGTGAAAGCTCTAAGCTTGGGGATGCACCCGGTGGTTCACCCCTGCATATATCAAGAAGACTCAAGCGTCTAAGCTTGGGGATGCCCAAGGCATCCCCTTCTTCATCGACAACATTATCGGGTTCCTCCCCTGAAACTATATTTTTATTCCATCACATCTTATGTGCTTTTTCTTGGAGCGTCTGTTTGTTTGCTTTTGTTTTTGTTTGTGTTTGAATAAATTGGATTACATCATGCTTGTGTGGGAGAGAGACACGCTCCGCTGGTTCGAATGAACACATGTGTTCTTAGCTCATAATATTCATGGCGAAGTTTCCTCTTCGTTAAATTGTTATATGGTTGGAATTGGAAAATGATACATGTAGTAATTGCTATAAATGTTTTGGGTAATGTGATACTTGGCAATTGTTGTGCTCATGTTTAAGCTCTTGCATCATATACTTTGCACCCATTAGTGAAGAAATACATAGAGCATGCTAAAATTTGGTTTGCATAATTGGTCTCTCTAAGGTCTAGATAATTTCTAGTAAGGTGTTTGAACAACAAGGAAGACGATGTATAGTCTTATAATACTTGTAATATGTCTTTTATGTGAGTTTTGCTGTACTAGTTCATCCTTGTGTTTGCCTCAAACAACCTTGCTAGCCTAAACCTTGTATCGAGAGGGAATACTTCTCATGCATCCAAATACTTGAGCCAACGCTATGCCATTTGTGTCCACCATACCTACCTACTACATGGTATTTCTCCGCCATTCCAAAGTAAATTGCTTGAGTGCTACCTTTAAACAATTCAAAATTTATTACCTCTTATTTGTGTCAATGTTTTATAGCTCATGAGGAAGTATGTGGTGTTTATCTTTCAATCTTGTTGGGCAACTTTCACCAATGGACTAGTGGCTTCATCCGCTTATCCAATAATTTTGCAAAAAGAGCTGGCAATGGGATTCCCAGTCCCAAATTAACAAACTAAAAATAGACACTCCTCCATGGTATGTGATTGTTGGACGGCACCAGAAGGATTCGGTTAGCCATGGCTTGTGTAAGCAAAGGTTGGGAGGAGTGTCATCATAATAAAACTAAAATAAAAAGGTACTCCTTCATGGTATGAGATTGTTGGCAGGCACCCGAGGATTCGGTTAGCCATGGTTTGTGAAAGAAAGGTTGGAAGGAGTGCCATCCAAAAATAAAATAAAATGGGAGCCGCTCTTTGAAGGTTTGTCCGGCAAGGGGGTTAGAGTACCCGCTACCATTCGTTGACAACAACAAACACCTCTCAAAACTTTACTTTTATGCTCTCTTTATGTTTTCAAAATCAAAGCTCTAGCACAAATATAGCAATCGATGCTTTTCCTCTATGAGGACCATTCTTTTACTTTCATTGTTGAGTCAGTTCACCTATTTCTCTCCATCTCAATAAAGCAAACACTTGTGTGAACTGTGCATTGATTCTTACATATTTGCATATTGCATTTGTTATATTGCTTTGCATTGACAATTATCCATGAGATATACATGTTACAAGTTGAAAGCAACCGCTGAAACTTAATCTTCTTTTGTGTTGCTTCAATACCTTTACTTTGAATTATTGCTTTATGAGTTAACTCTTATGCAAGACTTATTGATGCTTGTCTTGAAGTGCTATTCATGAAAAGTCTTTGCTATATGATTCAGTTGTTTACTCATGCCATTACCATTGTTTTGATCGCTGCATTCACTACATATGCTTTACAAATAGTATGATCAAGTTTATGATGGCATGTCACTCCAGAAATTATCTTTGTTATCGTTTTACCTGCTCGGGACGAGCGAGAACTAAGCTTAGGGATGCTGATACGTCTCCAACGTATCGATAATTTCTTGTGTTCCATGCCACATTATTGATGTTATCTACATGTTTTATGCACACTTTATGTCATATTCGTGCATTTTTCGGAACTAACCTATTAACAAGATGCCGAAGTGCCAGTTCTCGTTTTCTGCTGTTTTTGGTTTCGAAATCCTAGTAACGAAATATTCTCGGAATCGGACGAAATCAACGCCCGAGTTCCTATTTTACCCGGAAGCCTCCGAACACACGAGAACCGCCGGAGAAGAGGCACGGGGCCACCAAACCCTAGCCCGGCGCGGCCAGCGGGGGCGCCCCCTAGGGTGTGGACCCCCCTTCGACCTTCCTGCGCCGCCTCTCCGCCTATAAAAAGCCCCTGGATCAGAAAACCCGATACCAATTGACGAAACTCCAGAAAGACTCCAGGGGCGCCGCCGCCATCGCGAAACTCCAATTCGGGGGACAGAACTCTGTTTCGGCACCCTGCCGGGACGGGGAATTGCCCCGGAGCCATCTCCACCGCCGTCTTCACCGCCATCTTCACCGCCATCGCTGCCTCCATGATGAGGAGGGAGTAATCCATCCCCGAGGCTGAGGGCTTCGCTGTAGCTATGTGGTTCATCTCTCTCCCATGTACCTCAATACAATAATCTCATGAGCTGCTTTACATGATTGAGATTCATATGAGTTTTGTATCACTATTATCTATGTGCTACTCTAGCAAAGTTATTAAAGTAGTTGTATTCCTCCTTCACGTGTGTAAAGGTGACAGTGTGTGCACCGTGTTAGTACTTGGTTTATGCTATGATCATGATCTCTTGTAGATTGCGAAGTTAACTATTGCTATGATAATATTGATGTGATCTATTCCTCCTACATATGCATGAAGGTGACAGTGTGCATGCTATGCTAGTACTTGGTTTAGTCTTTTGATCTATCTTACACTAAAGGTTACTTAAACATGAGCATTATTGTGGAGCTTGTTAACTCCGGCATTGAGGGTTCGTGTAATCCTACGCAATGTGTTCATCATCCAACAAAAGTGTAGAGTATGCATTTATCTATTCCGTTATGTGATCAATGTTGAGAGTGTCCACTAGTGAAAGTGTAATCCCTAGGCCTTGTTCCTAAATACTGCTATCGCTGCTTGTTTACTGTTTTACTGTGTTACTACTGCTGCAATACTACCACCATCAACTACACGCCAGCAAGCTATTTTCTGGCACCGTTGCTACTGCTCATACTTATTTATACCACCTGTATTTCACTATCTCTTCGCCGAACTAGTGCACCTATTAGGTGTGTTGGGGACACAAGAGACTTCTTGCTTTGTGGTTGCAGGGTTGCATGGGAGGGATATCTTTGACCTCTTCCTCCCTGAGTTCGATAAACCTTGGGTGATCCACTTAAGGGAAAACTTGCTGCTGTTCTACAAACCTCTGCTCTTGGAGGCCCAACACTGTCTACATGAAAGGAGGGGGAACGTAGACATCAACTGTACCTATGTTTTGATATATAAAAAACGAGGACATACACTTGTACGTAGCTTTTGTAGTTGATTTTGCCAGAGTTAGCTAGCTACGCAGTACATACTCGCGCGGGATGGGATGAGCTAGCTAGCTACGCTACGTACTCGCGCGGGACGCGATAAGCTAGCGCGGAGCGCGTATACAGACGCGCGGCAGCACGTACTCGTGCGATACTGGAGCATCGCGTACTCGCGTGCGATACAGGCGCGTACTCGTGCAGGCGGCGGCGCGCGTGCTTGCGCGGGACCGGACTCGGGCGGGATCTCGCGTACGGACACGCGTCAGCTTCTGGGTACGTTTTGCGGGATAAGTTTTTCCCTTTGCAAAGGTTGGTCTTTTTATAGTGGTTAAACTATCGCGTGTGTGGTTTCTCCCGCGGGGAGAGTTTGGGCCGTGGCCCATTAACATACAGGGAGCTTGTAGGTCTCGGTTTTCTGGTTTTTGTTGAGTTTTTCTATGGTTTCTTGGGTTTTGATTTTCTTTCGGTTTTTCTTTGATTTTTTCTTTTCTTCTTTTTGCAGTTTTTCTTTTTTTAACAAATTTTAAAGTGAAGCAAAATTTAAAGTTAAGAAAATTTTAAAGTAAGCAAATTTCAAATCTGACCAAATTTTGAATCTGGGCAATTTTTAAATCTAAGCAAATTTTGAATCTGGGAAAATTTGAAATCTAAGCAAATTTTCGAATCTGGAAATTTTTGAAATAACCGAACTAATGGGCAGGCCCATTAACGGTTTCCCCTTAAACCATCGCTAAGGGGTGATGGTTAGCACCCGGCAATTCCTATTCATCACCAACCATCGCCCGCGTGGTTTCACCCGCGGGGAGAGTTTAGGTCGCGTGTAACATCCCAACTTTTGCAACCTTGTTTAGTTGTCCAGAGTGCAAAAAAACAGGGGGAACAAAAACTTTTTTTTTCTAGTGTTGACATGTTTTGATTGCAATGTTTGTTTGGCTTTGTTTTTTGATTGATGATTGCTAGTGCTACCTAAAGTACCTCAACCACGTCCTCTAGTCTCCAGAAAAACACTCATGCTATGGCCCCTCTTGTATTACTTCAATCGACTCTTTGCAAAAGTATTTGAACTTTTTGACACAACACAAAACCTATCTTCTTTTGTATTTTGACTCAAAGTCTTAATTCAAAAGGTCTTGACAAAAATCTTTTCTTTAAAATTGGCTATGGTCACTTAGATCATAGTTTTACAATAGGGTTTTCTAAAATTATTGTTGACACAAAGTATTTTCCAAATGGCATACTCTTACTTTGTGAGAGTTAAGATTTTATAAAAGCTTTTATATGCAGTTTTGATTTCCAACAGTAAAATGGAGTGATCCATATTTTATTCTAATTCTACTATGGATCATCCTACTCTTCTAAAGAAAAACCTCTCTCATCTCAAAGGTTTCAAATAAACTTTTTACCCATTTTTAAATCAAGTAAGGGCCATAGACACCAAAAATAATTAGAGGACTATTTGATCGGTGATCAAATATCCTTGGCATTTTCCTTGCTACTAATAGGTCTCATTGATCTATCATTTAACATCCCCACTTCATCTTGTTAGATGATCATTTGGCCAACAAAGGATAAATCTCGAATTGTATCTCAACCTCTCCAAGATCATCCAAATCTATGTTAGAAAACATTCTTAACCCTACCACCACATAATCGCATGTGGGCACTTGTTCAACTTTTTATTCTTGAACTATTTGATATTTGTTTGTATGGACATTACTGTTAGTGTGCGTGCTGATTAGACCTATGAGTGGCTCTGCTTAACCTTGATTGAATTGTTGGTGATGGCA
The DNA here is from genome assembly GCF_022539505.1 of Lolium rigidum. NCBI lineage: Eukaryota > Viridiplantae > Streptophyta > Magnoliopsida > Poales > Poaceae > Lolium > Lolium rigidum. The sequence goes on along the minus strand of NC_061513.1, from coordinate 222,960,349 downwards.
TGCTTTGTTTCAGCACTTGTCTGATCTTACTTACTTGTATGGTTGCCTAACAAAACTGCCTTCAACACACTTACACATAGTATCACGAAAACCAGTGATGCCATGATCATCTTTCTTTTACACCTTAATCTCAATTCATTTCTTATCTATGATAAAACCCTTTTGGACATGCCATTGTTTATTGGGTTTGAACCCTATGGCCTTATGCGTCTCAAAATATGTCCATTTCTAAAACCCTACACTTACCCTAAGTGGTAATGGTGATCATTATTGATCGCCATGCAATGTAAGTGCTCGGTAAACTCCTTTTTTCTAAACCATATTTTAGGTATTTCTTGTTTCCTTCACAAAGTGGAGTATGCCTATTTGATAAACCTTGCTTTATTTTTTTTTTAAATCGTAAATTGCTCTTGGTTTTCTAAAACTATTTCCGAAATAGTTTTCAAGTTTTGTTTTCAAAGCAAAATATGGATGATCATGGATATCATCACGAACAATAAAATAAAATGGAGAGTTGACCTTGGGTCAACACAAGTTGCTCCGTGCAGCCAGAACAAAACCCCAATCCTAGCATCACTCTGAAAACCATCCGAATTCTGAAACTGTCCGAAACCGACTACTGGCAGTAATCCCTGCAGATCAATGGAATGCTCCACTTTCGACCTCTCCTTTTTCCTCATTTCTCCACCAAATTTTGATCTCTAAAATTCCTTGTTATCGTGGATGTATCCTTAACATCTGAGAAGAAAATTCAGCTCATTCGGTGCACCCATGTCCTCCTGGGGAAAATGTGAATATCGGTTGATCTCATCGAACTTCAGAAAATGACCTTCGGGTTCATCTACAGTCTCGACTTTGAGCCTTCCTCTTGCCCTCGTTTCTCCACCATTAATTCGTCTATAAAATTCTTGATAAGCTTGGTACCTTCCTCTTCTCCATGCAATACGTTTTATATCAAATAGAGCTCTGAGGCGTTAGCAGGAATTCGGACAAATCGACCCGATGAAGCTATCATCTCTGAATTTCAGTTATGAGTCTGGGCATCAGTATTTTTCCTCGACTTTGGCACTCGTTTTCTCCATTGTTTGCCAACCGTTTGACTCTCTGAAAATTTCCCGGTAAAGCTGGCACTACTCTCTACATCTTTGTTATTCACCTTTTTACGTGAATGCTTTTGCATCGAGCTGAAGCTAGGTGGGAAGTGAGGCTCGTTAAATTCCTGCAGCCTGAAAGTTTCGATTCATTGAACGAGCTAGCTCGATCTGATCCTCTCTCCCCTGGCCTCCCTTGTCCTCTTCCTTTGGCACCTTCTTCCGTCACGAGCGCCACCCACAGCACCTGCTCATCTCCCTGTCCTTTTCCTCTTGGTCGAGCTCGCCGCCCACGGCAGCCAGTCGACGGGCGCCTCGCCTGACATAGCTCGGCCCTGTCCCTTTTAGGCGCGCCCGGCCTCCTACCCCTCTCTGTCGCTTCGCTTAGAGCGATTCGATAGTATAGGTAGCTGTTGGTTATAATGAATGTCATATCGTTTGTAGTCATCGTATAAGCTAACATGTGCAATAGTTGGCTATAAGAATGCTAGTCTTTACTTAATATATGGCCCACCTTTCGCTCTCACAAGGTGCTCTAGGAGCACGTCTGAGAATTTGGCTATTGCATAGTAGCCGCATCTCACTTCTCTCTCCTCTTACTACTCTCCTCCAACTCATCTAAAATATACTCCCTCTGTTCCATTCTATAGTGCCTATTGTTTTTGGCACGGAAATTAGCGCAAGAGTAGTTTTTACACAAGACCCCTAGCTGAACGATTTGAGATCAACGTAAAATTTGGGAAATTCATATCTTCCTAACTTACCATAACAATTTTGGGAGCTGAATGATTTGGGAGCTGAACGGGGAGGGGGTAATTGAAAAAAAGCTAAGCTAAAACCTTATATTCTGAAACAAATGCCAAAAATCTATAGGCACTATAGAAAGGAACGGAGGGAGTATTATTTAATGTCTTATAGTCAGCTGACTGGACTCTATTGTACTTGCTCTTATGTCCCCGAGCTCCACCGCCGCATGGACCGGCGAGCGCGCGCCACGGCCAGTGCGGCCTCGGTAGACCGGCTTCGTCCTGGTTTTAAGCCAGCCCCAGAGCCTCCCACTCTCCCTACTTGTACTCCTCTCACTTCTTCCACTCTCACCAGAACACCGGCCTCCAAGGCCCACGGTCAAGGACGAGACCGAGCCGTGCCGCCGCTCTGCTGTCGCGCACGGCGCACGTCGTTGTTGACCTCCGTCCCTCTCCCTCGACTCCCTCTCTGATGTTTCGAGTCCTCTGTCACTTCGGCAGCGGCTGATGCCTACCTATTCCTTGCCGGGAACCCGCCGCGGCCTTGTCATCGTCGGAACGCATCCATGCGGACGACGCGAAACCCGTCGTCGTCCCCGAAGTCTTTCTCGGTGCCGTCCGCGTCGAGCGCGACCTAGGTTCCGCGCAGTGCGTCCGGCCACTGCTGCACCGTCCACGACCCGCCTCTGCAATGTTCCCTTCGCCGTCGTCGGGGCTCCGTCCGTGCTGAAGCCGCACTCGTCGCGTCCGCTAAGCCAACCGGCCGCCGCGCATGCGCGTCGGAGGCGCCATGCCAGGTAGCTGCACCCGCCTTTCCTCCCTTCCACGCCATCCCTCGGGCTCCGACCGTCGCCCAGGCCCCGGTAGTCGCCGTCGCTGAGCCCTGGCACGGACACGGCCGTGCAGAGGTTCGCGACGCGGAGTACTGCCTCGTCAGCGTCGCTGCGTGGGAGCCGCATGCGCCGTCCTCGGCAAGCCCCTGCATCGTCTGCGACCTCCGCCTCGCCCTGCGTCGACTCCGCCGTCTCCGACAGCCCCCTGGTGAGCATCCGTCTCCGACCTCCTCGTACAGGTTGTGGCCGCCTCCAAGTCCTGGTGGTTATCGATGGGATCGTCAGCGATCGTTGGATCAAGAACCTACGCCTGCATGCGGCCCAGCCTTGTGCATCTCGCAAACCTGCCGGCCGCCCAGCCCCGCTCGGGTCGAGCCAAGCCTCACCCTCCCGCACGCGTGTGCAACGGATCGGGGCCGGAGCCGGCCACTCCAGATTTTCGGCCCAATCTGTTTCCTTTTTACTGTTCCTATTTTGGATATCTGATCTGTTTGTAGTAGCTTTTAAATCATTAATAATTCTTCACACACCCAAATCACGTGATTCAAATTTATACAGGTTTAAGAACAAATTATTGAACACCTCCATTTGCATGCATGTGATTTTATGCTATATAAATGTACAGGAATTTGTTTTGGTAAAATGTCGCGTGTGTAGTGTTTAATTTTTTGTGAGAGTTCTGTAGATCATTTTTCAGTAAGGTTAATTTTGTTACGAAGTAGATCTCAGTATCTTTATTTTGGTGTATCATACCCTACCAGGAGCTTCCTGGTTTTTGTTTGGCTTAGAGGTTAAGTTTTGTCCAGAACTGACTTAGGCGATTTTTTTTTGAAAAAGAAAAGCAGTTTTGAAACAAAATAAACGCCCAGTGGTTAGTACCACATTGGACTTTCTGTGTGCCAGAGGGAATATTTTTGTGATGTGTAGATTATTTCTAGGATTTTTGAAAACAAAACAGATCCCTTTTTCAGTATAAAAATTCTAGAAATTATTTTATAGCTTCGAAATTGGTAAACCAAATTTTGTGTGGATACTTGTTTGAGTAGCTATCTAGATATATAAGTTTTGTTTGTTGAAGTTGTGTATTGTTTTGTGAGCTAAATAAACTAGTCCTAGGTTTTCTCCACTTGTAAAATTGTTAAAAATATTTTCTAAACCTTTTTGGCATGAAACCAACTTGGTTGAACTCTCCCAGATTATACCTACCAGTAGGTATACATGTTGCCCACTGGTTTTGTACTGAGAGCTTTTGACTAAGTAATTGGGATTCTAGGCTTATTTTACCACTAGGAAATTTGGACGTTTTTGTTTAAATTGTTGTAAAATGAGCTTTGGCACCAGACCCCTTCTGGTGGTTTCCAAAAGTCATTAGCCACCCGTGCTTCTGTAGTTTATGCTTTGACGGAGGCTGAGCCCTTTTTAGTAAATTTATATTTTGCCAAGGTATTTTCCGGTAGCAATAAAAGTAGGTCTTTTATAAATAAAATAACCCTCTTGCCCTAGGTGTCATTTATTTGATGTGTTTAGTGTCTCTAATTGAGTGGTTTTCTAGCCTTGTGTGTGTGGTTGATACTATGGCTATGTATTTATTGCTCGTCTTTTATTTTTCGACGTTAGAATACGAATACTATCGGAAAAGAAGGAGAGGACCGTGGTGAGGATTTCGAAGAGGAAGGAAGAGTGGATGGGTCGTGAAGAAGAAGTCCAGGGACAAATAGCCAACATGCAAGCCACCTCTTGATGCATATCTCATCCTAATTATCTTACTCTTGCATAATTAGCAGTTTTATAAATTGCATTGTTTATTTATTTATGTGGGTGGTTCCTGCCACCCGGAGTTTTTATTATTCCACCCTTACGGGTGACGCCCTCGTTGATACCTACTGGACAATCTTGGTAGCGATATGGTGCTTAACACCTTATCCTCTCTTTGTCGCCGCTTTTCAAATAAAGCTGAACTATAGGTTGGGAGCCCTTTGAAAAAGATGTTTTATGGAAAAGGTTTCAAGAAAGGAAGTTCTTCGAAAACCTTGGAATGGGGCAACCCTGCCCAAGTGTGAGTTTTGATAAGAAAAAGTGTTTGCAAAAGAAGTTTTGCTGGAGGCAAGTGGAGGAAAGAAAATGTTTTCGAAAACTTTAGCGCCTAAGTACTCACCCGGACTAAAAAGACAGTGCAACCACATTACCCCAAAGTGGGCACGGGGCGTAGCGTAGTAGTTTTTCTCGCCTTAGTTTGAGTCCTGCAAGTGTAAGGGGTAGTCCGAGCATGGACACCTATCGACCGGGCCTTCCCGACGTACTGGGGACGCCTTTCCTTCTCTTTAGATGGCGAGGGTACAACCTATGAGCTCCCATTGAATAATGCCCCGCAGTTGGTCGCGGCATTACGGAGGGTCGAGCTGGTCGGGGAATTTGCTACTCTCGGGTAAACGACCCCTCGGACTCCGAGTGTTGGGAGGTACAACTCTAGGCGGCATGTCTTAGGCTAAGGCGAGCAAGCGAAAAACTGCGATCGGTTATCCGAACCTCGCGTTTTGACGCTTGGTGAACCAGGGATGATCCCGGCGGATTTATCGGATCTTGTGGGGAAAATGTACGACCTCTGCAGAGTGAAAACTATTCGAATAGCCGTGTCCGCGGTTATGGATGGTTGGGAAGGCTGTTGCTTAGCCTGAAGAGTTTTGATTTATAAAAGTGTTTTCTCAAAAATGTTTCGGGAAAATGATGCCAGTGGGACTGGTGGAAATGTACCTGAGAGGTATGGTGGAAAGTTGGAAAAGTTGTTTTGGCCATATAAGATGGCCGGTAAGGAAATTGGGTCACCCTTACCTATTAGTCTTTAAAAGAAACTTGTTTTCAAAAAGGTTTTCAACAAAGATATAGAGATGTCATACTCTCGAGAGAAACTATCTCTCACTCCTTGTAACCCTAGAATAGTGCCTGCTCCTTGCTACTGCCAAATATGCATATCCTTTACTTCTCTCTAAGGTGGTTTACGAGTACAATTCATAGTGTACTCATGGCATTGTCCCTGGCTATTTACTTGGCCAGACTTGGTGGAATCCGACAGATGAAGAAGGAGTCAACGACGTCTATGCGAGCTAGGAACGTCTTCCCAGCCAGTTGCCTGTAGGGTTATGGCATGACTTGGGCCATGCGAACGCTTTTCGTCTGAAGTATTTCCGCTGTGTGATTGTTGATCTCCTGCCATTGCGGCTCTTATGCAAGTATTGGTCATATGACCTGTTGTAATCTTTTTATTTGGTACTGTAATGGATGATGTGTTTGATACCAGTTCGGTTATGCTTTCACGACACACTGATCATGGGATCGTGAATGTATGCATAACGGGTGTTTCGGACAGCTAGTCCGGGGCCCCACAGAGTTGGTATCAGAGCCATCCTGACTGTAGGAGACCTTGGTTAGCATGGACGTTAGTTAGGAAACCAGTATTTTAGGAAAACTTATTTTCAAAACAATTTCTTACTTTGGTAGACGAAAGAATATTTTCTAATTTTCTTATCCCTTCAAAACCTCTAATTCTTACCTCGCTCTATGATTTCCAAAGACTTTGAAAACTTCTTATTCCACTATCTGATTCCAAATCAACATTTTGGACGATGTCCCCAACTCAGACTTGAAAACTCGAAGTCGAAGATGGATCAACCCTGCGTGAAGTCTCAGGTGTCTCCGACGCGAGCTATTGAAGATTGGATGCCTACTTAGCAGTACGCCGCATATATATGGGGTAATAAGATCGCGTCTTTGGTTGTCGCCAAAGTCTGTCAAGGAGTTGACCTTGATCCTCTTTGGACTTGCAATTTTGCAGTCCTCAGGGATCAATTCCTCAGTTCTTGACTAGTAATTTTTAGGCCAGCCGCGAGAAGATCTCAACTTTGGTAGTACCTTAACAGCTAGCCCTCCGAAGACCCCACGTCTCTGGGATGTTGAGACCATAAGTTCTACGCAGCTTTCGCCTCCGCCTCAACATCGACGACTCAACACCAGACCTGCTTCATTACCACCTGCTCCGAGGATCCATGTTGAAGTCGATATTAGCAAGATGAAGACATCTACATCTCACACCAACCCAAGCCTATAGGATGGATATATAGGACAAACTCAATTGTTTCGGATTGAGTTACCCCCGCGTATCAGGCATCCCTGGGTACTTAAAGTACCTCATGTAGTTTTCATGATTGCTTGTGGTTTTCTAAAATTGCTGCTTGAGTGCTTGTGATTGTTTGTTGTGTGTATTCTTGTTTTGGCCTTTCGTCCAAAAAAAAAACTTTTTGTGTGGTAACCCTGTCTAGGAAACCCCCTAAGATGTTTTCCTCACATCTAGTCAAAATTCTGGCAGAAATTCTAACCCTCAGTTTACAAAGTTATCGGGAAACTCTAACTCTAACTTCGGTTACAACTAGATGCCACCTTGTTTAACAGAAATGTCCAACTCCAGTACGACATTCAAATTCAAGACACCCTATGATGCCAAGGAAGCAAAAGTCAGTGCCTTCAAGATCAACTGCCACTCCACGAGAGATGAAGCATACAAATTTTTATCAAACCCTAGAGCATCATCATGCTAACCCTGAGTTTACCTCCTTAAAAACCCAACCATAGGGAACCATCCGCCTAGCTGAGCAGTCAACAAAAAGTCGTATCGAAGCCAAGCTATCCTACATGATTCATTTGGTCCCTATCAGGTGAAGCACCTGAAGACTCTTCGAGACTCAAGATTAGATGAAGATTTCACGCATTCCTTAGATGAGCAGTAAACACCGTGTGTGTGCATCTTGAAGTTGTGAACTGCACTTCGCCCCTGAAGATTCTTCAACTCAAGACAGGAGATCGATGACTTCTTCAAAAAGCGCATGATGGGACCCCATGGCTGTAGCTCTGAGCTTTCCTGAACCCCCGTTGAACAAACTTAAGGGTGAAAGACTTCGTCTTCCACTACAAATTTGAAGCTAACTCTAAAAGTTTCGACCTTTCTAAAAGGACCGTTTGGATGCTCTTACCCTCCAAGAATCTTGGACCCCTCGAAGATTGTTAGGATGCTACAGATCTATCACCGACATGGAGAACTCAACCGCTTCCCGAAGTTTTCCTCGGCGAAAATCTACCGTGTCTCTCAGAAGATGAAGTTGTGATCTTCCGACAACGGCACGTCTACCGAAGGATGGAGTCTAACGTAGATTAACCTATAAGACCTTTCTTGTCATATGCTTAGTAATCTCGGGACGAGATTATTTTAAGGGTGGAAGGTCTGTAACATCCCAACTTTTGCAACCTTGTTTAGTTGTCCAGAGTGCAAAAAAACAGGGGGAACAAAAACTTTTTTTTTCTAGTGTTGACATGTTTTGATTGCAATGTTTGTTTGGCTTTGTTTTTTGATTGATGATTGCTAGTGCTACCTAAAGTACCTCAACCACATCCTCTAGTCTCCAGAAAAACACTCATGCTATGGCCCCTCTTGTATTACTTCAATCGACTCTTTGCAAAAGTATTTGAACTTTTTGACACAACACAAAACCTATCTTCTTTTGTATTTTGACTCAAAGTCTTAATTCAAAAGGTCTTGACAAAAATCTTTTCTTTAAAATTGGCTATGGTCACTTAGATCATAGTTTTACAATAGGGTTTTCTAAAATTATTGTTGACACAAAGTATTTTCCAAATGGCATACTCTTACTTTGTGAGAGTTAAGATTTTATAAAAGCTTTTATATGCAGTTTTGATTTCCAACGATAAAATGGAGTGATCCATATTTTATTCTAATTCTACTATGGATCATCCTACTCTTCTAAAGAAAAACCTCTCTCATCTCAAAGGTTTCAAATAAACTTTTTACCCATTTTTAAATCAAGTAAGGGCCATAGACACCAAAAATAATTAGAGGACTATTTGATCGGTGATCAAATATCCTTGGCATTTTCCTTGCTACTAATAGGTCTCATTGATCTATCATTTAACATCCCCACTTCATCTTGTTAGATGATCATTTGGCCAACAAAGGATAAATCTCGAATTGTATCTCAACCTCTCCAAGATCATCCAAATCTATGTTAGAAAACATTCTTAACCCTACCACCACATAATCGCATGTGGGCACTTGTTCAACTTTTTATTCTTGAACTATTTGATATTTTTTTGTATGGACATTACTGTTAGTGTGCGTGCTGATTAGACCTATGAGTGGCTCTGCTTAACCTTGATTGAATTGTTGGTGATGGCATGCTTTGTTTCAGCACTTGTCTGATCTTACTTACTTGTATGGTTGCCTAACAAAACTGCCTTCAACACACTTACACATAGTATCACGAAAACCAGTGATGCCATGATCATCTTTCTTTTACACCTTAATCTCAATTCATTTCTTATCTATGATAAAACCCTTTTGGACATGCCATTGTTTATTGGGTTTGAACCCTATGGCCTTATGCGTCTCAAAATATGTCCATTTCTAAAACCCTACACTTACCCTAAGTGGTAATGGTGATCATTATTGATCGCCATGCAATGTAAGTGCTCGGTAAACTCCTTTTTTCTAAACCATATTTTAGGTATTTCTTGTTTCCTTCACAAAGTGGAGTATGCCTATTTGATAAACCTTGCTTTATTTTTTTTTTAAATCGTAAATTGCTCTTGGTTTTCTAAAACTATTTCCGAAATAGTTTTCAAGTTTTGTTTTCAAAGCAAAATATGGATGATCATGGATATCATCACGAACAATAAAATAAAATGGAGAGTTGACCTTGGGTCAACACAAGTTGCTCCGTGCAGCCAGAACAAAACCCCAATCCTAGCATCACTCTGAAAACCATCCGAATTCTGAAACTGTCCGAAACCGACTACTGGCAGTAATCCCTGCAGATCAATGGAATGCTCCACTTTCGACCTCTCCTTTTTCCTCATTTCTCCACCAAATTTTGATCTCTAAAATTCCTTGTTATCGTGGATGTATCCTTAACATCTGAGAAGAAAATTCAGCTCATTCGGTGCACCCATGTCCTCCTGGGGAAAATGTGAATATCGGTTGATCTCATCGAACTTCAGAAAATGACCTTCGGGTTCATCTACAGTCTCGACTTTGAGCCTTCCTCTTGCCCTCGTTTCTCCACCATTAATTCGTCTATAAAATTCTTGATAAGCTTGGTACCTTCCTCTTCTCCATGCAATACGTTTTATATCAAATAGAGCTCTGAGGCGTTAGCAGGAATTCGGACAAATCGACCCGATGAAGCTATCATCTCTGAATTTCAGTTATGAGTCTGGGCATCAGTATTTTTCCTCGACTTTGGCACTCGTTTTCTCCATTGTTTGCCAACCGTTTGACTCTCTGAAAATTTCCCGGTAAAGCTGGCACTACTCTCTACATCTTTGTTATTCACCTTTTTACGTGAATGCTTTTGCATCGAGCTGAAGCTAGGTGGGAAGTGAGGCTCGTTAAATTCCTGCAGCCTGAAAGTTTCGATTCATTGAACGAGCTAGCTCGATCTGATCCTCTCTCCCCCTGGCCTCCCTTGTCCTCTTCCTTTGGCACCTTCTTCCGTCACGAGCGCCACCCACAGCACCTGCTCATCTCCCTGTCCTTTTCCTCTTGGTCGAGCTCGCCGCCCACGGCAGCCAGTCGACGGGCGCCTCGCCTGACATAGCTCGGCCCTGTCCCTTTTAGGCGCGCCCGGCCTCCTACCCCTCTCTGTCGCTTCCTTAGAGCAATTCCAATAGTATAGCTAACTGTTGGCTATAACAAGATGTCATATCATTTGTAGTCATCATATAGCTAACATGTACAATAGTTGGCTATAAGAATCTAGTACTTTACTAATATATGGCCCACCTTTCACTCTCACAAGGTGCTCTAGGAAGCGCGTCAAGAGCTGGCTATTGCATAGTAGCCCATCTCCCTTCTCTCTCCTCTTCTCTCTCCTCCAACTCATCTAAAATATACTCCCTCTGTTCCATTCTATAGTGCCTATTGTTTTTTAGCACGGAAATTAGCGCAAGAGTAGTTTTTACACAAGACCCCTAGCTGAACGATTTGAGATCAACGTAAAATTTGGGAAATTCATATCTTCCTAACTTACCATAACAATTTTGGGAGCTGAATGATTTGGGAGCTGAACGGGGAGGGTAATTGAAAAAAAGCTAAGCTAAAACCTTATATTCTGAAACAAATGCCAAAAATCTATAGGCACTATAGAAAGGAACGGAGGGAGTATTATTTAATGTCTTATAGTCAGCTGACTGGACTCTATTGTACTTGCTCTTATGTCCCCGAGCTCCACCGCCGCATGGACCAGCGAGCGCGCGCCACGACCGTGCAGCCTCGGTAGACCGGCTTCGTCCTGGTTTTAAGCCAGCCCCGAGCCTCCCACTCTCCCTACTGTACTCCTCTCACTTCTTCCACTCTCACCAGAACACCGGCCTCCAAGGCCCACGGTCAAGGACGAGACCGAGCCGTGCCGCCGCTCTGCTGTCGCGCACGGCGCACGTCGTTGTTGACCTCCGTCCCTCTCCCTCGACTCCCTCTCTGATGTTTCCGTCCTCTGTCACTTCGGCAACGCTGATGCCTACCTATTCCTTGCCAGGAACCCGCCGCGGCCTTGTCATCGTCGGAACGCATCCATGCAGACGACGCGAAACCCGTCGTCGTCCCCGAAGTCTTTCTCGGTGCCGTCCGCGTCGAGCGCGACCTAGGTTCCGCGCAGTGCGTCCGGCCACTGCTGCACCGTCCACGACCCGCCTCTGCAACGTTCCCTTCGCCGTCGTCGGGGCTCCGTCCGTGCTGAAGCCGCACTCGTCGCGTCCGCTAAGCCAACCGGCCGCCGCGGATGCGCGTCGGAGGTGCCATGCCAGGTAGCTGCACCCGCCTTTCCTCCCTTCCACGCCATCCCTCGGGCTCCGACCGTCGCCCAGGCCCCGGTAGTCGCCGTCGCTGAGCCCTGGCACGGACACGGCCGTGCAGAGGTTCGCGACGCGGAGTACTGCCTCGTCAGCGTCGCTGCGTGGGAGCCGCATGCGCCGTCCTCGGCAAGCCCTCGCATCGTCTGCGACCTCCGCCTCGCCCTGCGTCGACTCCGCCGTCTCCGACAGCCCCCTGGTGAGCATCCGTCTCCGACCTCCTCGTACAGGTTGTGGCCGCCTCCAAGTCCTGGTGGTTATCGATGGGATCGTCAGCGATCGTTGGATCAAGAACCTACGCCTGCATGCGGCCCAGCCTTGTGCATCTCGCAAACCTGCCAGCCGCCCAGCCCCGCCTGGGTCGAGCCAAGCCTCACCCTCCCGCACGCGTGTGCAACAGATCGGGGCCGGAACTGGCCACTCCAGATTTTCGGCCCAATCTGTTTCCTTTTTCTGTTCCTATTTTGGATATCTGATCTGTTTGTAGTAGCTTTTAAATCATTAATAATTCTTCACACACCCAAATCACGTGATTCAAATTTATACAGGTTTAAGAACAAATTATTGAACACCTCCATTTGCATGCATGTGATTTTATGCTATATAAATGTACAGGAATTTGTTTTGGTAAAATGTCACGTGTGTAGTGTTTAATTTTTTGTGAGAGTTCTGTAGATCATTTTTCAGTAAGGTTAATTTTGTTACGAAGTAGATCTCAGTATCTTTATTTTGGTGTATCATACCCTACCAGGAGCTTCCTGGTTTTTGTTTGGCTTAGAGGTTAAGTTTTGTCCAGAACTGACTTAGGCGATTTTTTTTTGAAAAAGAAAAGCAGTTTTGAAACAAAATAAACGCCCAGTGGTTAGTACCACATTGGACTTTCTGTGTGCCAGAGGGAATATTTTTGTGATGTGTAGATTATTTCTAGGATTTTTGAAAACAAAACAGATCCCTTTTTCAGTATAAAAATTCTAGAAATTATTTTATAGCTTCGAAATTGGTAAACCAAATTTTGTGTGGATACTTGTTTGAGTAGCTATCTAGATATATAAGTTTTGTTTGTTGAAGTTGTGTATTGTTTTGTGAGCTAAATAAACTAGTCCTAGGTTTTCTCCACTTGTAAAATTGTTAAAAATATTTTCTAAACCTTTTTGGCATGAAACCAACTTGGTTGAACTCTCCCAGATTATACCTACCAGTAGGTATACATGTTGCCCACTGGTTTTGTACTCGAGAGCTTTTGACTAAGTAATTGGGATTCTAGGCTTATTTTACCACTAGGAAATTTGGACGTTTTTGTTTAAATTGTTGTAAAATGAGCTTTGGCACCAGACCCCTTCTGGTGGTTTCCAAAAGTCATTAGCCACCCGTGCTTCTGTAGTTTATGCTTTGACGGAGGCTGAGCCCTTTTTAGTAAATTTATATTTTGCCAAGGTCTTTTCCGGTAGCAATAAAAGTAGGTCTTTTATAAATAAAACAACCCTCTTGCCCTAGGTGTCATTTATTTGATGTGTTTAGTGTCTCTAATTGAGTGGTTTTCTAGCCTTGTGTGTGTGGTTGATACTATGGCTATGTATTTATTGCTCGTCTTTTATTTTTCGACGTTAGAATACGAATACTATCGGAAAAGAAGGAGAGGACCGTGGTGAGGATTTCGAAGAGGAAGGAAGAGTGGATGGGTCGTGAAGAAGAAGTCCGGGGACAAATAGCCAACATGCAAGCCACCTCTTGATGCATATCTCATCCTAATTATCTTACTCTTGCATAATTAGCAGTTTTATAAATTGCATTGTTTATTTATTTATGTGGGTGGTTCCCGCCACCCGGAGTTTTTATTATTCCACCCTTACGGGTGACGCCCTCGTTGATACCTACTGGACAATCTTGGTAGCGATATGGTGCTTAACACCTTATCCTCTCTTTGTCGCCGCTTTTCAAATAAAGCTGAACTATAGGTTGGGAGCCCTTTGAAAAAGATGTTTTGATGGAAAAGGTTTCAAGAAAGGAAGTTCTTCGAAAACCTTGGAATGGGGCAACCCTGCCCAAGTGTGAGTTTTGAAAAGAAAAAGTGTTTGCAAAAGAAGTTTTGCTGGAGGCAAGTGGAGGAAAGAAAATGTTTTCGAAAACTTTAGCGCCTAGGTACTCACCCGGACTAAAAGACAGTGCAACAACATTACCCCAAAGTGGGCACGGGGCGTAGCGTAGTAGTTTTTCTCGCCTTAGTTTGAGTCCTGCAAGTGTAAGGGGTAGTCCGAGCATGGACACCTATCGACCGGGCCTTCCCGACGTGCCGGGGACGCCTTTCCTTCTCTTTAGATGGCGGGGTACAACCTATGAGCTCCCATTGAATAATGCCCCGCAGTTGGTCGCGGCATTACGGAGGGTCGAGCTGGTCGGGGAATTTGCTACTCCTGGGTAAATGACCCCTCGGACTGCGGGTGTTGGGAGGTACAACTCTAGGCGGCATGTCTTAGGCTAAGGCGAGCAAGCGAAAAGCTGCGATCGGTTATCCGAACCTCGCGTTTTGACGCTTGGTGAACCGGGGATGATCCCGGCGGATTTATCGGATCTTGTGGGGAAAGTGTACGACCTCTGCCCGAGTGAAAACTATTCGAATAGCCGTGTCCGCGGTTATGGACGGTTGGGAAGAGTCTGTTGCTTAGCACGAAGAGTTTTGATTTATAAAAGTGTTTTCTCAAAAATGTTTCGGGAAAATGATGCCAGTGGGACTGGTGGAAATGTACCTGAGAGGTATGGTGGAAAGTTGGAAAAGTTGTTTTGGCCATATAAGATGGCCGGTAAGGAAATTGGGTCACCCTTACCTATTAGTCTTTAAAAGAAACTTGTTTTCAAAAAGGTTTTCAACAAAGATATAGAGATGTCATACTCTCGAGAGAAACTATCTCTCACTCCTTGTAACCCTAGAATAGTGCCTGCTCCTTGCTACTGCCAAATATGCATATCCTTTACTTCTCTCTAAGGTGGTTTGCGAGTACAATTCATAGTGTACTCATGGCATTGTCCCTGGCTATTTACTTGGCCAGACTTGGTGGAATCCGACAGATAAAGGAGTCAACGACGTCTATGCGAGCTAGGAACGTCTTCCCAGTCAGTTGCCTGTAGGGTTATGGCATGACTTGGGCCATGCGAACGCTTTTCGTCTGAAGTATTTCCGCTGTGTGATTGTTGATCTCCTGCCATTGCGGCTCTTATGTAAGTATTGGTCATATGACCTGTTGTAATCTTTTTATTTGGTACTGTAATGGATGATGTGTTTGATACCAGTTCGGTTATGCTTTCACGACACACTGATCATGGGATCGTGAATGTATGCATAACGGGTGTTTCGGACAGCTAGTCCGGGGCCCCACATCGCGGCCCATTAACACGCAGGGAGCTTGTAGGCCTTGGTTTTTCTGGTTTTTGTCGAGTTTTTTTTCTTGTTTTTCTTGGGTTTCGATTTTCATTGGTTTTTCTTCGATTTTTCGATTTGTTCTTTTTTCTTTTTTTTCTATTTTAACAAATTTAAAGTTAAGCAAATTTCAAATTCAAACAAATTTCAAAGTAAGCAAATTTTTAATCTTAGCAAATTTCAAATCTGAGCAAATTTCGAATCTGGGCAATTTTTAAATCTAAGAAAAATTCAAATCTGGACAAATTTGAATCTAAGCAAAGTTTTGAATCTGGAAAATTTTGAAATAATCGAACTAATAGGCCAAGCCCATTAAAACTTTTATGGTTAGCACCGCCCTTAGCACCCCTCGAAAGGGGGGGTGATATACACCGACCTGGTCGGTGCGGTGCACCCACCGCACACCCTCCCCAGCCTGTGGGCCGGCCCAGTAATGTTTTTTTCATTTCTGTTTTCTTTTTGCGTTCGATTTTAAATTCGTTCAAAATTTGGAAATCGTCCATAGTTCAAAAATTGTTCAGAATTAAAATTTTGTTCAAATTTCGAATTTCGTTCAATTTTTAAAAATCGTTCGAAATTTAAATTTGTTCAAATTTCAAAATTCTTCCAAAATTTGGAAATTCGTTCAAGATGAAAAATGTGTTCAAATTTTGAAATACGTTCAAATTTAAAAATCGTTCAAAATTTAAAATTTGTTCAAATTTGAAATTCGTTCAAGATTAAAAATTTATTTAAATTTCAAAATTTGTTCAAATTTTATCATACTTGAACATTTTTCAAATTTGATAATTTTCGAAAAATATTTTTAAACAGAAAAAAAACGAGAGAACAAAAAAGAAACACTGAAAAAGAAAACAAAAAACAAAAAAAAAGAAAAAAAAAGAAAAAAAACAGAAAAAAAACAGAAAACAGAAAAGGAAAGGAAAAGAAAAAGAAGAAAAAACGGTAAAAATCGCCTAACCGGGCCGGCCCACACCGCGCGCGGGGGTGTGCGGCGCGGTGCAGGCACCGACCTGGTCGGCATATAGGAATTCCCCTCGAAAGGCTCTCGATCAATTGAAGGGAAAACACCAATAATGGGCCGCGTGGGTTGAAAATCTGGAAGTACGGTAACAAGGTTGGTGGGCTTCCTGGTCCATTGTTCATATGGGCTGAACCCACGCTAAATTTCCACTCAAACAGTTCAGGGACTCTCCTCGGTCTCAGCTCTCCGCTTCTCACTCCAGTGGCAGTCCGGTCTGGTCTCCACCCGAGCGAAAGGGCGGAAGCAGCACCGCCGTCAGCCACCGGCGATTCGAGGTCAGGCGAGCCCTTCCCCTTCATTTCCTTCACAATCTTGCACCAATTTCTCTCCTTTCCTCTTCTTTTCTCGCGAGAAACCCTAGCCCGATTCCGCCTCATGAACCCTAACCAACATTCATTCCCCTTGCCGCGACAGCTGAGAGAGGCGGAGCGTAGATGATAGGCCCTGACGACAGCCCCGAAGGGTAAGCTCCAATTCTTTTTCATTTTGCGCAGCTAGGCTGCGAATCTACTTTGTTGTGTGTTGTGATAGCTGGATGCATGCGTACTGTTTGTATTTTGTTGCGTGCTGTAATGTTCCTGCGAGACTGCATCCATGTTGACGAAATTGCTAAAACATTGATGGCTTCTGTCTACGCTGGTGCCTTTCCAGGGTCAACCTGGATGAAAACATGCTGCCGTGTTCTGCAGCAGCGACAGCCGACCCGGAATCCAAGGTGCTCGATGACGACAACCTCCTCATTGAGATCATTGTCCGCCTCGGCTTCCCCACCAGCCTCGTCCGTGCGGCGCTGGTCTGTAAGCGCTGGTACAGCCTCGCTTCTGACCCCGCCGTCCTCCGCCGCTTCCGCAAGCTCCACCCTCCCCGACTCCTCGGATTCTATGTCAACACCGCCACCGGGGAGCATTTGTACTCCTCACGCTTCTTGCCGATCCTGCCCCGGCCTCCAGAGCTCGACTCTGTCTTCCGCCACGAAAGCTTCAGCTTGGACGCCTACGAGAACGGATGGACCTACGTTGCCGACTGCTGGAAGAACAACGTCTTAATCTACTTGAAACGCCACAATGGTGGTGCGAGAGGGCCCGATAGGGTAGTGCGCAACCCACTCTTCCCCGACAGAGTCATGGCCGTCATCCCAACACCGCCACGGCACCAACTCTCGGAAGGAAATGACATGGCAGTTGCTCATCTCCTCATCGAAGAAGGAGGTGACGGTTTGTCCTTCTCCACAGTTCAGCTCCCACAAGGGGTGGTGTGTGGCCAACATTTCTTCACAATTAAACCCCTGGGGCTCAAGTGTGGTGGAAGAACAAGGCGCGCTGTTGCGAGCTGATGATGGTTCGGGGGTATATCTTATCCATGTCAATGAGCTTCAGCTTGTCATCTGGCTCTACGAGGGGGGCAACTGGTTGCTGGTGGCTACCATCTGTTTGCTTCAGATGTGTGCTGATTTGAGAATCTCAGACTGCAGGCTTGAGAATGGGAATGAAGGTTTTGTGGAGATAACCATGGTGGGGCCCAATGCTGAGTTTGTGTTACTAGAGACACCTCTGTGCACATTTCACTGGGATATTAAGTGCAGGACGCTGCGTAAAGTGCATGAGATCACACGAAATGATACATGTTTGCGTCGTATCCATCCTTTTATGATGATCTGGCCTCCTACATTCCCTGCGCTCAAGGATGATCCTTCAAGGTTTGTCTTTTGGCCTTTGAGCAATATTACTTTAGTTTATTTTTTTGTTGTCTTACCATAAGCGTAGAGCAGGAAACAGTTATAATATCGATGTTGCACGGGTGAATGAGGGTGCCCGCTGTGCATGGGTGCATGGTCGGCAAGCCTAGAAGGAGAATGGGGAATTCGGGGATAGATAAGATAAATTGGGGTTTAGCCTTTAAACTTTGATCTCAACCTATTATGTCTTGGTTTGCTAATACTTACGAGTTACCAGAATGCTGCTGTATAAAGAAATCAATTGTCCATGTCTGTTTGCTGAAGCATGCCCTCTCTTACTGATTCAGTTATGATGTTTGTGGTTATGAAAGTTGTCTAACTCAGATGTACCACAATGAAGATTTTCCCCTTAAAACCAAATGTGTAAGTATAACCCAATCTAGCTAACAACGCGATACCTAGGCTCCAACAGTTTTACTTTCTTGTGACCAGTTTGTATGCTCTACTGGGTAGACTGTAACGGCTGTAGCATTTTGACTTCCATCCTTTGAATTTTGATGTAAAAGTAGATGTTTATATTTGGTTCTCTAGATCGTCCAATGCTTAATTATCTTCCAACCTGACCATTAATTGTATTTTGGCTGGGACAGTGGTGGCAAGTGAAGATCAGGAAGGCCTCGATCAACTAGTGAACCGAGCTGCGCTTCCTTGCTTAGCAGCTTGGGTGGTGGCAAAATTATGGTGAAAACGAAGCCATCGGGAAAAAAAAACTCTATATGTGCATGCTAGGGCCTAGGGGGATGTGAAATGTAACACCTGAATTGAAGCGGCAGAAATAACAGTGAAGAAACCTGAAAGTTTATGCAACCGAAACAATCGACAAGCAAGTTGCTTAGCTATTAGCAGTATTAGTTTATCATCATATCTTTATCATAAGAGCATCCTTCCAAGCGAGATGTATTGGACATGTTTTGGGGTATCTTTTGTGAGTAGTTCTTCGGTTTGATTCTCAAAGTTGGTGTAAGTGCATGATGATCCACATTGTTGCATTGGTTCTCTGTTGTTGGTGTTTCGTTAGACGATTCTAAGAGTCACGCACCCTTGTGGTTCCAATATGTATGCCTGCTGCCTGGTGCGGTGAGAATGTCTCAGAGCATCTCCAGTCGCGTCCTCCAAAGCGGTGCGGTGAGAATGTCTCAGAGCATCTCCAGTCGCGTCCTCCAAAGCGATTTGGAGCGGCCCGGACAAAAAAATGTTCTCAGCAGCGTCTCCTAAAGTCGCTTTTTGTCCGGCGCCTGAGCCCGTCCTCGCACCACAGTCCCCTAAAGCCGCTTTTTGTCCGGCGCATGAGCCCGTCCCCGCCCCACAGGCAACGCTCTGGGCACGCCGGACACAACGAAAAGCGAGGCGAAGCGGGGTCTGACCCGTCAGCGGCACATTGATTTTAACCTAACCGTCGCCTACCTCGCGGAACATTGATTTTAACCTAACCGTCGCCTACCTCGCGAAGGAAGTTATTCGCGCGCAGTGACACACGACGGCATCTTTGCCTTAATGGCGACAGAGGGGCAGGCGAGACGTCTCGTTGGTGCTGCGCAGCCTCCACGCGGCGCCGGCGTTCGCACGCCACCGCGTGTTCCCACGCTTTCTTTCCGCCTCTTCCCGCGCTTTCTTCCCGACGCCGACGTCTATAAAAGGCCCTCCCGGCTCAATGGCAGCCACCACAGCCGTCGGCACCCCTTTCTCCGCCACAAGCATAACCGTCGTCGCTCCACCGCCGTCTCCTCCACCACCAGTGCGCAATGATGAACCGCCCTGGCGATGGCCAGTTCCCTCCACCGTCGTCTCCTCCAGCACCACCTCCACCACCGGATTCGCAGTTTGGCATCGACGTCGCCGCCCGGGAAGAGCGGCGGCGGCGAGGGACGGAGAATTGGCGTACATATCGTCAGGAGCGGCGGGAGGCACTCGAGCATCAGGCTCGCCAGCAGCGTGAGGCGGCGCACGCGGCGTATGTAGCGGCGGTCTACGCCCCTGGCCCCGCAGCTGACGAGAGCGCGGCGGCAGCAGCGTGGCAGGAGGAGGCGCTGGCGGTCACAATTGCGGCGTTCGACGCCTCCACGGTAGAAGAGGCGCAGCGGCACCGGACGGAGGAGATGAGCCGGCGGTGGGATGATTTGCGCCGGTGCCAGCGCAAGGAGCGGGAGGCGCAGTACCATGAACAGCGGGAGGCGATCGAGCGCCGGCGGCGGGGGGCGATCGAGCGCCGGCGGCGGGAGTCGATGGAGCGCTCGCAGCAGCTGGCGGCGGAGGAGCGTCAGCAGCGGGAGGCGGCGCTGGCGGCAACGGAGGCGGCCTGGGGGAGGCGGGCGGAGGAGTTGGCGGCGGCGATGATGGAGGCGCCAACGGATGAGGAGGAGGCGCCAATGGAGGAGGAGGAGGCCGAGGCGGAGGAGGAGGAGACCGAGGTGGAGGACGACGATGAGTTCGAGTGGTCCGACGATGACGGGCCGCACCCGGATGAGAAGGCCGATCAGCAATGCGCGCTCGTCGAGTCCTTCGAGTCGGAGAAGAAGCTCCAGGACGCCGCCCGTGCCCGCGAAGAGACGCAAATTCACCGTGCCGTCGAGCTCTCCCTCCAGGCGGCACAGCAGGGGAGGGCAGGCGACGACGCACTGCTGGAGCAGCGGCGTCTGGCCACCGCCCTACGCATGAAGAGGCGGCGCGCGCAGCAGGAGCTGCGGCGGAGGGGAGGCGACGACGGGGCAGGGCCGTCGAACGCACCGCCGGGCGGTCAGTAGGGTAGGGTTTAGATGAAATGTAGCCGTTCTCATTCAAACTTTATAATATATAATCAAATTTGAATAAAAAACTTTATTTTCGTGCACTAATATTTATTTGGGGATTTTGTTTGGGGGACGCGACTGGGGCACGCCGTCCCCTAAACGCGACACGAATAAAACACGTCCCCTAAACGCTCAATCCGACGCCGTTTGGTGACGGTTTAGGGGACCCGACTCACATGGGCTAATTTGTTTAGACCTGTGAGGATAGTCGGTGTATGCAGTTGTGAACCTAGGACCACGACAGTAAGGAGCTCACTCGTGGTTCTTTGAGCTAGTTCCGAGGAAAAAATTGTACAAGGTATATTTCGAAGATGTGAAAATTGCAGCTCACATTAACCTGGTATTTGGCCTTGGCTTCACCCAATTTCCGCTTTACTGTTTCAAATGTGGACTAATCTGCTGTGCTTGAGCTAGGCCAGTAAGAAACGTTTGTGCATGAATATTTATAAGATGTTTTGTGGCTTGTTTGTTTATTTATTTATTTATTTAGTTTATTGCACTTATTATTGAGGTGTGCTGGTTGGTTAGCTGATTTCCTGAACTGATAAGTAGAATCAAGACACATGGATACGGTTTGATGGATTTAACTTATGCATATCTCTGTCAACAATAGCCACATCAGCAATCAAAGAATTGAGTTGTTGATTAACTGATCCATGCTAGGGTGGAGGATGATAAGAAGGGACAATCAATTTTAATCATTGCTCTCAGTATTAAAATTGAGTTGGTTTTGATGTCAAATTAACTTTGATGCCTCTGCCCCACATAGGCCAATTAGGGTCTTGGCGTCTTTTAGGAGCCCAATAGAATAGCGGGAACTCCCGTGCCGGCCCCTATGGACAGGGCGCCGGACAGAAGCGTCAGTGCTCCTCGCCACGTTGGATTTTGACAGTGGGGCCGTCCTGCCAGCCATACAACCCAAATCCTACAACTATTCCTCCAGTTGCCCCCTCACACCCGCCAGTCCATTTTCCCGCTCGCCACTCCAATTCCAGCGCACCGCTCTAGGTCGCGCCTAGAGGACGCCGCCGCCGCTACTTCCAGCATCCTCCGAAAAGAAATTCGAT
This sequence comes from Lolium rigidum, assembly GCF_022539505.1. Lineage (NCBI taxonomy): Eukaryota > Viridiplantae > Streptophyta > Magnoliopsida > Poales > Poaceae > Lolium > Lolium rigidum. The sequence continues at coordinate 222,938,748 of NC_061513.1, read as the reverse complement.
GACGCCGGTGAAGCCGCACAAGGCCCCATTGAAGGAGATGCCGACCATGACAGCGGAGGCTTGGCAGGCCGAGCGCAACCAGTGCGCCATCTTGATGGTGGACTGCAAGAGGCAACGCAAGGCTAGCGAGGCCAACCAGCCCTGCGGAGGAGGTGGCGGCGCAGGTCAGCCTCAGCATTGGAGTCATGCAATCTGAAGGCGGCTACTATGTCGGCACCGGACGTAGTCAAGGGTGCACCACCGCCAGCTTTTCGAGGAGTGTCACATTGTCATCGGCGTTCTTCACCGAGCCACCGCTACTATGGCAAATGCATGTCGACTCCCCTGATATAGGCGAGAGCAAGGTGACCGTCGATCCCCACGCCACCTTCTCGATCGTCACTACACCGCGACATTAGGGCTTTCGCCTCGACCTCAACCACCCCGTCGACACCTACACCGAGCCACCTGCTTTGCGCCAGGGATCTGGAAATGAAGGTGGGCACCCAAGGCTATTGGGAGCGCCGGTATGGGCAACCCCTCCCTAGAACAACCGGTTCCCCTAATAGCTCTGTGTTGGCGCCCGTGGAAATGCTTAATGATCTTTCTTGTTGTATAGTCCTACTTGACAGGCTGAGACAACAAAAAAAAGTGCTCGAAAAGAAGTGAACAAACCACCTGAACTTGAATCTTTATAAGTAGGAAATGTATTACTCCCTCCGTTCCAATAAAAGTTTCTCAACTTTTTCTAACTACTCCCATCCATATCTAGACAAAGTTGAGAAGCTTTTTTAGAAGCGGAGGGAGTATCTGTTTTCCCTTGTGTTTTCTTCTATGTTCAGTTGACTGCACTTATTGGCAATAGTGTCCTGGTTGGTTAGCTGATCCCCTAAAACTGATGAGCAGCATCAAGGTACATGGATATGGTTTGATGGATTTAGTACTCCTACACGAAGTGAGTAGGAAAGGTGTTATTTGGCTTGCTTGCTTGTGCTTTCTTTTTTGTTTAGTTGACTGCACTTATTATTGACAAGTCTTGGTTGGTTAGCTGATTTCCTAGAGAGATGAGTAGCATCAAGGCACATGTATATGGTTCGATGAATTTAATTTTTTGTGTATCTCAGTCAATAATAGTTACATCAACAATTAAAAGAATTCAGATGTTGATTAACCATTCCATGGTACGGTGGAGGACGATAAGAAGGGACAACCAATTTTAATCATTATTCCTGAGGTTAAACCTGAGTTAGTTTTGATGATGTTGGAGTATTTGGGGTATTTCTTCAAGCTTGGTCAATGGCAATATGTGGTGATGTACTATTGGGAGATACTATCACTCCTGCATGACCAACCAGTGCAGGCACGATCGGCACCATGATAATGTCATTATGGTGTTGTTTCTCTTTACATTTATTATGAGGTCAATTACCCAGAATGAACAAACGTAATTGAAAGATTATTTGGCTTGCATGTGTTTATTCTTTGTTAAGTTGACTGCACTTATAATTAACATGTCCTGGTTGGTTAGCTGATTTCCTAGACTGGTGAGCAGCATCAAGGTACATGGATATGGTTCGATGGATTCAATTTTTTTGCACATCTCAGTCAACAATATCCCCATCAACAATTAAAAGAATTGAGCTGTTGATAAACTGTTCCGTGCGAGGGTGGGGGATGATAAGAAGGAACAACCAATTTTAATCATTATTCTTGAGGTTAAATAAAGTTGAGTAAGTGTTTTTGATGTTGGAGTATTTGAAGTATGCAAGTTGTGATTTCTTGTTGAGATTTATATATGCGCTTACTTCAGAGCCATCTTGATTACTTATATTTCTTAAAGCTTCCTGAATTGAATGACAATGGAACCGGTTCTCTAACGTTGAGGAGGCAAGTTAGGAAAAAAACAAGGAAGAGATTGTAGAATAAGCACCCTATCATGTAGGGTAATTAATTGCTACAGATATTTCTGTTGGCATAAAAGGTTTAAACTAAGTTTTTTACACCAAAATTTTGTTTAAATGTAATTACTCTATATACATAAAATAAATTTGTATTATGTAATTTTATCCTAGTTATTTTGGCCGTAATAACCATGTGGCTTGGAAGAAGGAAAGTTAGGGTATTGTAGCTTTTCTAACTTTCTTTGACGATCCGGTTCCAATGACAGTATGCAGTGATGATGTATTGGGAGATATAGACTCGCTGCATGACCAACAAATGCAGATGCAGGTATGATCGACAGCGTGAGACTGTGGCATTATGGTTACATTTATGATGGAAGGTGAATTAGGTTCCCAGAATGAGCAAACGCAGCATGTGTAACAACAGAAACCGTACGGTTTGAAATCATACATATACGCCAGTGAGTGAGAAGGCAAAGCAGTGATCGTCAACTGTTGTTGTTTCTGCACAACAGTCAAATTGAATTGCTACAGTATGTATATGTTACATGCATGATCCTTTCTCTGGCCGCCGCTGGTCTATTCTTCCCGAGCTTGTACCTGACCATCCGCAGGATCCTGAGGAACCATTAGGCGCTCACCGGTTGCAAACCTGTCGCCATCGCCCTTAGAGAAATACACAACATCCAAGTAGTTTCTACATGCAGAAATAGTAGGAGGGGTAGTTGAGATGGGTACAAAATACCTTGATGAGTATCTGGTAATCTGCCGTCAGGGTGACATGGGTTAGGTACGGCCCTCCCACCATCCGTGTCATATTTCAAACCCAAATTCGAAAATATGTAGCTTAGGCAAAAATACAAGTCTAAATAAACAGTCTTAAGGAACCCCCCCTCTCAACCTGTGTGTAACTTAGCGTTCAGAACATTATATAACTTAGTCTGAAACTAAATAATATCACATTAATGAGTACCAATGTCCAAAAAATTCCCGTTAGTCTACACTTGTTATATAACTTAGTCTGAGACTAAAAATTATTTGGCTTGCATGTTTTCTTCTTTGTTAAGTTGACTACACTTATTATTAGCATGTCCTGATTGGTTGGCTGATTTCCTAGACTGGTGAGCAACATCAAGGTACATGGATATGGTTAGATGGATTCAATTTGTTTTTTGGCACATCTCAGTCAACAATAGCCACATCAACAATTAAAATAATTAAGCTGTTGATAAACTGTTCCGTGCGAGGGTGGAGGATGATAAGAAGGGACAACCAATTTTAATCATCGTTCTTAAGGTTAGAGTTGAGTTAGTTTTGTTGATGTTGGAGTATTTAGAGTACGCGAGTTGTTATGTCTTATCGAGATTTATGTACGCGCTTACTTCATCGGGGTGATGTTTTAGCTCTTGGGTGCATATAGTACCTTTTGTTTTGAAATGCATCTTTGATATAATTTGAAATGTTAAAAAAATCAAATAAAAAATTCACTTGTACAACTTCACATGCTGCATGTGCATACAGGCTTTCCCTGAAAAAAAGACTTGTCATTTGGGCTGGGTAAAAAAGGATAAAATTTCATGGTAAAAATAAGAATTCTTGTGAGACATATGTCTTTTTTACATCGATCAGAAAAAATATCGGATTTTTGCGAAAATGTATGAACACACATACATTGTCAAGGTGTATATGCGAAATTTATATTGGAACTTTTTGACAATCAGAAATATGTATTTGAGGGGGAGGGAGCATATGCACCTGGGAATAGCAAATTAGCACCACTGGAGTTTAGGTATTCGAAATAGCGAAATACATAAATTATCTCAAGTACTCTCCAACTTATCTTGAGCCATCAGTCAGATTGAATTCAGCGATGTATTGAGAGATACTGTCACTCCTGCATGACTAATCAATGTAGGTATGATCGATAGCATGAGACAATGGTATTATGGTGTTGTTTCTCTTTACATTTATGATGGAGGTGAATTAGGTTCCGAGAATGAGCAAACGCTAGGTCCATTTTGGTGTCACCACTCCTTCTTGAAGGGCGTTGAGGATACCCCATCTCCATTCCTCCCCAAGTACCGAGGGAAACCCTAGGTCCATTTTGGTCCGGGCAGCAGCGTCGTATCGACGTCGCATTCCTTCTTGAAGGTGCTGCCTTGGTACTTGGTGATCCGGGGTGCTTGCCGCGTGGTGGGACAATTCTGGAGGGTGCTATGGTTTTGGGGTGCTATCGTTGTGTCGATGTGCCCCTGGCCCTGGCTTCCTTTGTATCTTTTCCTTGTGTTGGGCATGTTTGTGCTGTTGCCCCAGCGTTTTTCTTTTGTTTGCTTGAACTGTTGTATGGTGTGGTTGCTTTATTTATAAAGCGGGGCGAAAGCCTATTTCGAAGAAAAAAAAAGAGCAAACGCAGCATGTGTAACCACAGAAGAAAGCGTACGGTTTGAAATCATATATACGCCAGTGATGAGTCAGGAGGCAAAGCAGTGATCGTAAACTGTTGTTGTTTCTGCACGCACGAGACGACAGTCAAATTGAATTGCTACAGTATATATGTATATGCATCGATGACAATTGGTATGGTACAGGCCCACGATCCGATCCTTTCCCCCCCAGAGGCCAGAGGAGAATCGCTCAAGGTTTCAAGCAACATACTCCATATGTGCATCGATGGATCAGTTGTCGGCGACTTTGGGCGCCGCTGCAGGTCGCTTCTTCCCGAGCTTGTACCTGACCATCCGTAGGATCCTGAGGAACCAGTAGGCGCTCACCAGTTGCAAGCCCGCCGCCATGGCCTGGAAAAATAGAGAAAAGCTCCAAGCATTTATACATGCAGGAGAGGAAATAGTGGAGAGGTAGTTGAGATTGGTTGCGAGATAATGTACTGTATATGGGTACAAAATACCTTGATGAGGATCGGGTAATCTGTCGTCAGGGTGACATAGGTTAGGTACGGCCCTCCCACCATCCGTGCCACCGAGAAGGTCGCCGCAAACAGAATCTACAGACACAAGCATGGAGAGGAGAGGGAAACAGTTAATTCACGGCCGGCGAAGAAAGAGCGAGGAAGAAGGGGAGAGGTCGACATATACGTACGTCGACGGTGAGGTTGAGGTCGGTGTCCTTGACGCCGAGCTCCTTGAGCATCTCCCTGAGGTGCAGCAGCGGGCTGGAGATCTCAGTGATGAACATGCAGGCCATCATCTCCGTCCCGCACCTCTGGTACGCGAGGCCTGCGCCGATGCCGACGATGCTGACGAGGTGGTGCACGGTGTTGTCGAGCCGCACGTCGCCGTTGAGGTGGCAGCACGCCGCGTCGTAGATCATGTACGACAGCGTCACCGCCAGCGACTTCATCTGCAGCAGCCGCGCGCGCGCGCGAGCGCGAGATTATGTCATGCACGGGTCAGTTGCTGCATGCACGGGCCGGCGTGTATCACGGATCACCGCGAGATCGATGGAGGGTTACCTGGCGCTGGGAGGAGGGGCGTTGAGCGGGCAGACGGGGCAGGACCAGTCCGCGACGGAGAGGCAGGACATGCCGACGGCGGCGACGGCGTGCATGGTGGACACGGCGCGGTTGCAGAACTCGTACGACCGCTTCGGCATCAGCGCCCGCATCACCAGGAACGCCGTCGACCAGAAGGCCAGCCCGGTCACCACGTAGCTCACGACGAAGTCTTCCATCGTGCACGATCCCCCACCCCGTCGATCGTCGGCCGGCGGCGAGAGGACCTCTTGGTTCGCCGACGACGGCGAAGAACGATGTAGCGGGGGGTGCCGTGCGCGCGCGGGAGAGGAGACAACAACAATGATACCGAGCAATCTGCGACGCGAGTATATAGCGGCAGAGGTCACGGAGGCAGCGTGAGTGACAGGCGCGGAGTCGGAGTAGAATACTGTTGTGAAGCTTTCGTTTACAGAGGTTTTCAATGGGGGCGGTTGGGGACGGATACGGGTCAAGCTCCAGCCCGCTGGGCGTGCATACCTCGGGAAATTATTCGATGCGCAATCAAGGCCGCGCAAGCCCGATTAATTCCTTCCTGACTCTGATTACTACTTGCACGCCGCAGGCGCGCGATGGATTTTCCATCGTGTTTTAATTTTGGACGCCAGCCAGCTATTCCACGTTGCACCCTACCTTGATGATCCAGGGTCTAAGTCCTAACCGGTGTGGCATCCAAATTTAGGCCCCAAAAGAAGCAACAATTTTTTTTTCCTAAATTGTCTTATAGTAGTACTCCCCAACCGCCCCCTGAGCTACAAGAAATAATCGACCTAAGGGCTACAAGAAAAGCTTGAGACCTCTGAGCGGCTCGAGATCGACTCGTTTTTTAGCTCGGCTCGAGATCGACGCAAAAACAAATGACCCGAGTATGAGTGTCTTATATAGCTCAATTGGAACACGAGTTGATCTTGAGCCAACACTAGCTCGCTCGATTGAGTTCGACAACTCGAACCGTGTGCAATAATTTTGTTATATAATGGAAGTACATGTAACAATTTATTATCTTATTGTTGTGGATGCGATTTATTCTTTGTAATTTGATTAAGAGAATATAGAAGGTTAATTTATTCATTCTATATATTGTGGATGTTATTTTCGAACCTTCTATATGCAAGATAAATTGAAAATTTATTATTTTTCTTAGCTCAAAAATAGCTCCAGATCGACGATTGTTACAAGCTAAGTACATGAACCAACTTTTCCAGCTTGACCTTTAGCTCGATTCAGTATGACCTCCCTCTAATATTTGTATAAGTTGAGCTAAGTTAAGTCTAACTCGCTCAAACTCTGCTCGTTTGTAGCTCTATTCAGAATCAAACCCTCGGTCCCTCTGATTCAGAGCGCAACAAGTGCTCCACTTAGCCTCCTAATCTTCCTTTACTTTCATAAAGCATAAATAAATTTTGTCTGGGGCAAAAAAAAATTACGCTATCGTAGAAAAAACAACTTCCACATAAATACTGCAAATATCACTTTTGCTTCTATGTAACGAAAAAACCCTCGCATTTGCCGGTATGTAGCAAAACAAAAGAAAAAGACCAACATTGCCGGAGACCTCAACCAAAGTTAATGTTAAATAGTTTTTATCTTTTTGAAACTTCAGAACACTATTTCTGAATTGTTCAAAAAATGGGTTATGTGTTGCCAGAGAGGCAAATGTCCGCGTATGATATGAATATGTAATACTATTTCTATAATGCATTGTATCATATTTTTATTATATTTATTGATTTATAGAATCTCAATGAAACATTATGTTCCAGATCTATTTGATATTAATTTTTCTAGTTCTACGTGCTATTGTACGGTATCTAATTGTCAAGTTACCTATGGTGTCGGTATCTAACCGCTATCATGCAACACAGCCTCACAAAAAAAATTGATATGGCAACTAATTAAGAAAGAGAAATGATTAGAGTCACATAGGTGGATACCATCTCATAATTAATATTATTAGATAATAAATAATGTCAAATAGATTTATGCACTATCTTTGTTTTGATATTTTGCAAAATGATAAATATAATAACCATATGAAACTACTACATGATGGCATGCATTATGAAGATGTTATCATACTATCATATGCATGATATTATTATATAATACTATCCGTTATGACTAGTATTATTATGATTTATTATCATTAACTGCAATGACACAACAGCTTTTTTCATGCAGCGATGTACTATCTTTAATGGATTGTGCTCTCTAAGGCACGTGACCCAGATTAGCATTCCGTAGGGAATATGTCAATTGCATGCATACATCCCAACTCCACGGAGGTTTCCTTTTGTTTTTCAAACTTTAAAATATTTTATCTCTTGAACCGTAAGTTAAAATTTAGATTACTTTTCACGGTTAGCTTTTTCACGATAAGATCTTCGAAACTAGATCTCCTGTTGATATCTTTTGAGATTTTTTTTTTATAACGTAGTTGCCAGATTACAGTCACTTTGTCACCATGTTAGCCATAGTTGGTTAACAGGTTAGAAGTTAACATATTTTTAAATAAAAATTAGAGTTGATCGAATATATGATCTCTAAATATGTAGATCATTTCTCTACGGAAAAACACATATAAAAATTATCTGGTAATTGTTAACTAATAACCTGGCAACAACGGCGCTATAACCTAGCAACTGCCATCTAAAAAAATGCCGTGAAACCTAGATTGGAGCAAAGCTTTTTCCCTGTATAGAAAAATTAAAATTGGCACTTAAATATGACTCCATTTTAGGCTGCCACCAAAAATGCCAACGCCAAATGTCAAACATCTATCGCGATTTACCACTATATCGCGTCTGTAGCGAGGTAGCAAAAAAATTGGATATAGCACAGTGTATGTTTCTCTAAAATGTTATATCGCGTTATTTTCCCCTTTGGTCTTGAGTTGTTTTTGCGATGTGAGTGTAGTACTACCTTGTTAGGGATTATAAATCCCCAGGGCCAATTCGCTAAGACCGAGAAAATCAATAATTTTCTTCATTAATTACTGCATGAATCTATAGTTTTACACGCATGAGATAAGAGAGAGAGAAAGGAGAACATACATTGTGTGAGAGAGGAAATTCCTTATATTGTCTAACAATTTTAAAAACCTTATAGACCTTATAATCCCTAACGGAGGGAGTACACAACAACCGTGTGAAATGTTCATGAGCATTATATAAGCCCATACCTGTTTTAGAAAACCTTAACCACATCTCTCCCACAGGTACTCATATGTCTTGTTTTCTCTCTCTCCCTCTCCCTCTCCCTCTCCACTCTCTCTTAGAGCATACACACCCACCCACACAAACTGACATGTGCACATTGTTAGAGATGTCATCACTTCATCCTTCTCTAGATTTGGCCCAAAGGGCGTCTTGGAAGGAGGTGAAGAAAAAAGTGAGGCGAAAATATTGGAGGAGCAGAGAAGTTTACCACTACACGACATGATGATAGGAGGAGGTCGGGCCACGCGACACACATGGTACGAAAGGATGAGGGTGAGGAGGAGGCGGACATCGAAGGAGTAGTGAAAAGTAGGAGACTAGAGGATATGGCAGTGCGAGATAAAATGGTGAGGGCGAGGCCATAATTGGCGTGGGAAGAGATCTCTTCGCCTTACTTCCTGATCCGTAGGTGATGCGGCCCTCTAGGATCCATTGTCTACGTAATTGGATGCCTCGTTTGATATGGAGGATCCACTGCCTAGAGTGGAGGACAACGATTACTAATTCGCTCGTGGCCACAACATGGTCCCTGACAGTGGCGAATCTAGGATTTTGCGTTAGGGTGGGGCAACTAGACACAATTTTTTTTCAATACCATAAAAATAACCATACAATTGTATGGGTATATAAGAACAACAGAAATATATTTATAAGGTCTCACAAGCATCATACAATTCAATGATTACATATAAAATATCTAAAATACGCATACAGTAATATTACATGAATGCTTCTTCTTCAGGGACAATGCTTTTTTAGTGTAATACGAATGAGGTAATAATATTTAAAACTTGCAACTCCAAAGAAGTAAAGAGCTAGACTGATTAGAGAATCGCGGACGAAACTTGCGTATGGGGCTGGCCGTTGGTCGTGCCTACGCGCGCGACCATTCTGTTCCCTTGCTCTTCTCTCTTTTAGTAGTAATCTGCAGCGTTGCCTGCTCGCTTTTTCGCTGCTTCCAATCGTCCACTTGCTCGATCAAACCGAAACACTTCTGATCGAAACTGCAGTATCGGGACTTGCGGCTAGGGCAGATTTGGGGATCGAGAGAACAGCAGCACACGATTACTGAAAGAAAATAAAAACCGCATCGATATGGACTAGCGTCGTCTTTTGCTTCCTGGGCAGCTGGGCTAGGCCTAGAGATATCATTTTCTGTATTTTTTTCAAATATATATTATATAGTAGGATTATTGGACCAAATTTTTAGGGTGGTCCTAGCCCCACTTCCACCCTGTTGGATTCGTCCATGGTCCCTGACCCCAAACAACCTCATGGCGACTACTAGTTGAGCATTATGACTGTCCGCTAGTGGCTATTGCAAAGATTGCTATGTTACTAAATTAACCGTTGTCCCTCTTGCGAATATTTGAATCCGCTAGTGGCTATTACAAAGATTTCTATGTTCCTAAATTAACCGTTGCCCCTCTTGCGAATTAAATTATCTTGGTAAATAAATCATCCTACTAATTGAATTGTCCAATAAATCATGCTAATAAGCTTATTATGCTTTTGTTTTCTACTGTACTATACAGTGACTGAAGTTAATAATTGTACTTATAATAATATTTTCAGAATTATAGGTGCTAACTATATTATAATCAAAGTTTATGTGTTTTATTTTCTAATATATTTGTGCTAGTGGTTTTCTAATTTAAGTTGTTGTTTGAACTTGGGCTAACGTTTTCCCAACTAAAGTTGCTATTTGCTAACTAATTTATAGTATAATGTGAGTACTTAGAACTATTTATCTCAACTCAAAAACCCTAGTCAAGGATGTTGATAGGTTTCAAGAAACTATTGTCAATGTGAATACTGAAAGAATATTTCGTCTTTATGAGATACACAGATGTCAAACTTGGATTTGAACTCTGGTGGGCTGGAGGTACAACTACCCTCCTAATTGGTGACATGCCTAGTACTCCTATACTTTTTTTATATAATCATTAAACCTAAACGTCCATTTATTTGTAAACGGATTCGCAGATGGAGTATACGTGTAGTCTATGTTCGTTTCTAGCTTGAGTTTAAACCAGCTTTATAACCGGTGCTGCGTGCCGTGTTCTATGCCGTGTTGGACGCTGGGACATCACCGAGTCGGCTCGTGTTGGTAGTTGCTTGCCAGGTATAAATACAAGTATACTTTGTATGAACCAACCGTGTGAAGAATCAATACGAAAATATCAGAGGTTCGATACATCCAATCTAGCTCCTTTTTCGAAAATATCAGAGGTGCGATACATCCAATCTAGCTGCTATCTTTTTGCAATACGTGTGCAACTCTGTGGATCGGTCGTGTACGTCCGTCGTGTCGCCGCAGATTATCGTCTACTCCCTTCGTTCCTTTTTAATTGACTTGGATTTAGTACAAATTTGTACTAAATTCGAGTCAATTAAAAAGGAACGGAGGGAGTACGTCCGAAGTACAGGGCGCATTGGGGCTGGGCCAACATCTTTTCCAATTGATACCCAGGAATCCCCGAACCCTACCCATCCCCATGTCCGACGGCGGCGTCAGCGAGCCCGGCGCCGCGCCGGTGTGTAACTTTATCCGGAAGCCACCGAAGAATATTCGGAAGCGTCCCGCCGCGTCTGCCGGCTCCGATGACGAAGAAGGCCGCGACGACGATTCGGGCGTCATCGCGGCGACGCGCTCTAGGAAGCCGCCGTCTACTACCAGCAAGCTCTTCTTCTCATCCGCCGTCAACTCCTGCGAGCCCCGCCGGTTCCAGTTCGAGTCGTCCAGGACAATCCAGTCCTCCACCGACAACCGCGCCACCGCGACGCTCGAGACGGAGACGGCGTACGACCGCGACGCGCGCGCCATCCGCGAGCGACAGCTCAAGCAGGCCGAGGCGTCCGTCAAGAACGACCCCACCGCCTCCGGCTCCTCCTCCGGGGATGTCTACAAGGGGATCAACGGGTACACGGATCACAAGGCTGGATTCCGGCGGGAGCACACGGTGTCCGGAGAGAAGGCCGCTGGCGCGCACGGCCCGCTGCGGGCGCCGGCGTACATACGCAACTCCACGCAGATCGACTACCAGCCCGGCATCTGCAAGGACTACAAGCAGACGGGGTACTGTGGCTACGGCGATGCCTGCAAGTTCATGCACGACAGAGGTGACTACAAGTCTGGGTGGCAGCTCGAGAGGGAGTTTGACGAGGCCGCGAAAGTCCGCAAATGATGCATAACCATGCGTTAAATGGACAATATTTTCTCAAAGTTTCTACGGCGCTTTAGCAACGATCTCAAACACTCTCTTAGCCCTTGTTTGGCACTATAGTTTTAGTGGTGATAATTTTCATCAAATTTTAAATCCTCACTTATTCTAAATGCATGTTTGGTGCTAGAGTATGAGCGAGTTTTTCTTTTTAGTAGAGTATGAGCGAGTTTAATCTTCACTTATCCCCATTATTTTCCCTAAATTTTAGTGTATTTTAAATCCTTAATACTCTGTCTCTACCTAGTGTACTGTGGATGAGGTTTTGTAGGTTTAGGTGATGGCACAGATTTCACCCAACACTCTAGTGTCAAACAAGGCATTAGGACGTATTTTCTCAAAGAAATTCATGATGGGCCTGAAGTTACAACATTTGCTACACACGAAATGAAATTTAAATTTGATTGTGTAAAATTATATACTATTTATTATTAACACAAAATAAATTTACATGAACTAACCACATACTAGAGTATTTGTTAGTGATGGAAGGCTCAAACCAAATAACATACCGAGTAGAGGCATGCATGTCAAGTCTTGATGATCTTGTATCTTCTCAGGACATGAGGGCAACCGACATTATTTCATAAGAAACGTCAAATGTTTAGCTACTTCGATATCTTAAGATGTTGTCTAGATATAGCCATATAGGGTCAGAATATTCAGAAACTCAATTCGGCTCCCGGGTGCGTATGATCCCTCTACCATAAAAATATATTTTCAAGTGTTAAAAAATTTTGATAAAAAATTTTACATGTACATCTCCATAATATATATGTATTCGTCAAGTTTCACGAAAAAATGAAATTTTTTTGTAGTCTATATGAAAAAGAGAAAATTTATCTTGTGACAAGTCTTCATTTCAGCACCGAATTTTGTCTTTTTTACATACCCCACATGACATGTCGATTTTTCATGAAACGACTTTGTGAGCACGTAGCACATGAAGATGTACGCGAAATTTTTGTTTCAATTTTTTTGACATTTTAAAATGTATCTAACATGTATTTCAAAATAAAGGGAGCATACGCTCCCATGTACCAAAACATCACTCCCACATATTCACAGAAACTCAGCAAATATACTCACCTGTCGTTTGTCATGAAGCATTAATATACTCAAATAAAGATCGGTGCTGAAATAACATAAAGATCGGTTGCATTATGCATAGCGGTTGTCATTTCGCTCGATCAAGGGCCTACGGCTCCATTTAGTTGTAACATTTAACATCAGACAGCAATGCAACCACGGTATCCTACTCGATAGGACATGATTGATGGTGATCGTGACACTATTTCATCTGGCTCTTTGATTGCCAGGATGAATGAAGCTAGCGTAGATCACTTGGATCTAGCTACCCAATAAATTTGGGCTACTCTCGAGAGGTGTGCTTCGGTGCGCACCCTCTCCAAACTCGCGACTTATCACCGAAGGGGTACGGTGGTCCCGATTTTGTTTTTTTTGTGCTGCCCGCCGAAACCCATATCCAAGCCCAGTGCAAGACTCGTATGGGTATACAGGGCTTGGGCGTATCTATACGGACGACCCCACGTGGGTGGGTCCCACGTGCTAAGCTAATCACCGTGATTAGCTCCCATTGCATGCATCGTTTTCATCGGCACGTACTCGGAGATCTGATCGAGCTGTTCCACGCCGTCGCTAGGTTGAACGCAAGCGGTTGTTGCCGGCCCGGCCGTCGGCGGTTGTTGCCGGCACGTCCGTCGCCGCCGGTGGTTGTTTCGCACGCCGACGCCGCCGACCGCGCGCGAAGCCCCCCGCAGATCGACGACCTTGGAAAGGCGCGCCACCGGCTCGGCATCTTCCCCGCTAGGGTTTAAAATTACAGGTACCATGACTTCATCTTGTAGCATAGTAAGAGGACGCAATTCTGCCGGTTTTTCAATTCTAATTATGGTCCAATACTACGGAATATGGAGAACTCTATATCTGGTATGATTGAGGAACAAAACGAGTACGTCGGCTATAATTCCGATGACTCGAAATGGAGGATAATTTGCAGCACGAAGCCGGCTGGAGCGAAGATGAGTTTGATGTGAGCCACTATTTTTCATTTCGATTACCAGCAGTCCAGCATCATCAAATTATATATGGTTCCTCATGTCATAATTTATGCAGATTGCGTACGATGAATTTGATAATGTTGACAACCATAGCGAACACACAGACGATCAAAATGATGAGAACCATGGTGAACACACGGACAGTCTAAATACTAGTGAGGTATGTGTAGTGACTCATACAGTGACATAAAATGATGCATGAAATGATGGCAACTGTAAAATTTACGGTTACTAAATTTCGAAATGCATTAATAAATTTCAGGAACAATTTGACACTCAGCTTGAGTACGACTATTACGGTGAATCTGACTTGGACACGGGCCACACTGATGATGTGGAAGGTGCATCGGTTCCTCGAGGATTCTGTTGACATGAGCCAGGTTGTTATCTCTTTTTTATCGGTCTTATATAGCTGGAACACATAAATTTATAGTTTTAATTAATGCCTACGTTTTCTACTTGCAGGCGACGCCGGCGCTAGTCAGCCTGAGAAACCACACAAAGGTAGCAATGGCAATGAATATCCCGATAGTGATCGGGATTTATACTTGGATGATAAAAGAGATGACTTTTATTTCGAAGCAAGCAGATATTCTTTCTACAACGGATATGCTAAAGATTATGGGTTCAGCATCCGGCTTGACCAGGTTAAGCGGTTTGATGATGGAGTAATTCGGTTAAGGCGTTTTGTGTGTTCCGGACAGTGCGTGACGTCCCAAAAACCAACCGACCACGGAAGGCCGTGTATATAGGCACAGTACACTGAGTCTCCGCTGCGGCTGCAAGGCACGTTTGGTGGTCAAGTTTGATGGAAGAACTGGTTTCTGGGTTGTTGAAGATTTTTGTGACAAACATAACCATGACCCAGCTGAACCATGTCAGACTCCGTTTCTTCGGTCCCATAGGATGATCAACGACGCGCAGAGATCTGAGATATTATCAATGGGATCCATGGGAATCAGGAAGCACCTCATTATGAGAAAATTCATTGCAGGCTCCGGTTCATTTGTCTGGTGTTGGATTCACAAGAAAGGATTTGTACAACATGTGCTCTAGGGAGAGGAGGAGGCTGCTTTTCGACGGTGACGCTACCACAGCCATCCGCATTATGTCAAAGAGGAAAAAGAGGGACCCTGAATTTTTCTTTGAATATGACGTTGATGAAAAAGGCCGTCCGAAGCACATGTTCGGTGTGATTCCCAGATCACGTAGGGATTACCGGGACTACGGAGATGTGTCTGGTGTTTGATAGCACATACAAGATGAATAAATATAAGATGCCATTTGTTCCTTTTGTGGGCTTGAACAACCACCGTAGGACAACGGTTTTTGGGTGTGCCATCCTTTCAAGTGAGAATGAACAAACATATGTTTGGCTTCTAAAGACTTTCCTCAAAGCGATGTGTCAACGAAGCCAAAGGCGTAATCACGGATGCAGATGCCGCGATGATCGCCGCAATCGGCGAAGTATTTTCTGGTGTGCCGCATCGCATCTGCAGCTTCCACATTGAAAAAAATATGGAGATGCATCTACCTAACAAGTCACTGAACGAGTTCAGGACTCTTTTGTATTACACCACCTCAGAGCAAGTATTTGAGGAGCGATGGCTGATACGTCTCCAACGTATCGATAATTTCTTGTGTTCCATGCCACATTATTGATGTTATCTACATGTTTTATGCACACTTTATATCATATTCGTGCATTTTCTGGAACTAACCTATTAACAAGATGCCGAAGTGCCAGTTGCTGTTTTCTGCTGTTTTTGGTTTCCGAAATCCTAGTAAAGAAATATTCTCGGAATTGGACGAAATAAAAGCCCAGAGGCCTATTTTCTCACGAAGCTTCCAGAAGACCGAAGACGAGACGAAGAGGGGCCACGGGGTGGCCAAACCCTAGGCGGCGCGGCCCCCCTTGGCCGCGCGGCCCCGTGGTGTGGGCCCCCGTGCCGCCTCTTGACTTGCCCTTCCGCCTACAAATAGCCTCCGTGACGAAACCCCCGCACCGAGAGCCACGATACGGAAAACATTACCGAGACGCCGTCGCCGCCGATCCCATCTCGGGGATCCCGGAGATCGCCTCCGGCACCCCGCCGGAGAGGGGATTCATCTCCCGGAGGACTCTACGCCGCCATGGTCGCCTCCGGAGTGATGTGTGAGTAGTCTACCCCTGGACTATGGGTCCATAGCAGTAGCTAGATGGTTGTCTTCTCCCCATTGTGCTATCATTGTCGGATCTTGTGAGCTGCCTATCATGATCAAGATCATCTATATGTAATTCTATATGTTGCGTTTGTTGGGATCCGATGAATAGAGAATACTTGTTATGTTGATTATCAAAGTTATGTTCATGTGTTGTTTATGATCTTGCATGCTCTCCGTTATTAGTAGATGCTCTGGCCAAGTAGATGCTTTTAACTCCAAGAGGGAGTACTTATGCTCGATAGTGGGTTCATGCTCGCATTGACACCTGGGACAAGTGACGAAAAGTTCTAAGGTTGTGTTGTGTCGTTGCCACTAGGGATAAAACATTGATGCTATGTCTAAGGATGTAGTTGTTGATTACATTACGCACCATACTTAATGCAATTGTCTCGTTGTTTGCAACTTAATACTGGAGGGGTTCGGATGATAACCTCGAAGGTGGACTTTTTAGGCATAGATGCGGTTGGATGGCGGTCTATGTACTTTGTCGTAATGCCCAATTAAATCTCACTATACTCATCATGATATGTATGTGCATTGTCATGCTCTCTTTATTTGTCAATTGCCCAACCGTAATTTGTTCACCCAACATGCCGTTCGTCTTATGGGAGAGACACCTCTAGTGAACTCGTGGACCCCGGTCCAATTCTCTTTACTCGAAATACAATCTACTGCAATACTTGTTTCTACTCGTTTTCTCTCGCAAACAATCATCTTCCACACAATACGGTTAATCCTTTGTTACAGCAAGCCGGTGAGATTGACAACCTCATCTGTTTCGTTGGGGCAAAGTAGTTTGGTTGTGTTGTGCAGGTTCCACGTTGGCGCCGGAATCTCCGGTGTTGCGCCGCACTACATCCCGCCGCCATCAACCTTCAACGTGCTTCTTGGCTCCTCCTGGTTCGATAAACCTTGGTTTCTTTCCGAGGGAAAACTTGCTGCTGTGCTCATCATACCTTCCTCTTGGGGTTGCCCAACGAACGTGTGAAATACACGCCATCAAGCATATTTTCTCGGCGCCGTTGCTCGGGAGATCAAGACACGCCTGCAAGGGGAGTTTCCACTTCTCAATCTCTTTACTTTGTTTTTGTCTTGCTTTATTTTATTTACTACTTTGTTTGCTGCACTAAATCAAAATACAAAAAAATTAGTTGCTAGTTTTACTTTATTTGCTATCTTGTTTGCTATATCAAAAACACAAAAAAATTAGTTTACTTGCATTTACTTTATCTAGTTCACTTTATTTACTATTGCTAAAATGGCCAACGCTGAAAATACTAAGTTGTGTGACTTCACAACCACAAATAATAGTGATTTCTTATGCACACCTATTGCTCCACCTGCTACTACAGCAGAATTCTTTGAAATTAAACCTGCTTTACTCGAATCTTGTCATGAACAATCAATTTTCTCGGAATTAGTTCGATGATGCTGCTGCCCATCTTAATAATTTTGTTGAACTATGCGAAATGCAAAAATATAAAGATGTAGATGGTGATATTATTAAACTAAAATTGTTCCCTTTCTCATTAAGAGGAAGAGCTAAAGATTGGTTGCTATCTCTCGCCTAAGAATAGTATTGATTCCTGGACTAAATGCAAGGATGCTTTTATTGGTAGATATTATCCCCCTGCTAAAATTATATCTTTGAGGAGTAGCATAATGAATTTTAAACAATTAGATACTGAACATGTTGCTCAAGCTTGGGAAAGAATGAAATCTCTCGGTTAAGAATTGCCCAACCCATGGACCGACTACTTGGATGATCATTCAAACCTTCTATGCGGGACTAAATTTTTCTTCACGGAATTTATTGGATTCAGCTGCTGGAGGTACCTTTATGTCCATCACTCTTGGTGAAGCAACAAAGCTTCTTGATAATATGATGATCAACTACTCTGAATGGCACACGGAAAGAGCTCCACAAGGTAAGAAGGTAAATTCTGTCGAAGAAACCTCTTCCTTGAGTGATAAGGTTGATGTTATTATGTCTATGCTTGTGAATGATAGGACTAATGTTGATCCTAATAATGTTCCGTTAGCTTCATTGGTTGCGCAAGAAGAACATGTTGATGTAAACTTCATTAAAAATAATAATTTCAACAACAATGCTTACCGGAACAATTCTAGTAATAACTATAGGCCATATCCTTATAATAATGGTAACGGTTATGCTAATTCTTATGGGAATTCTTACAACAATAATAGGAATTCACCCCCTGGACTTGAAGCCATGCTTAAAGAATTTATTAGTACACAAACTGCCTTTAACAAATCTGTTGAGGAAAAGCTCAATAAAATTCATATTCTTGTTTCTAGAGTTGATAGTCTTGCCTCTGATGTTGATCTTTTGAAATCGAAAGTTGTGCCTAATAGGGATATTGAAAATAAAATTGTTACTACAGCAAATGCCATTCAAGTTAGAATTAATGAGAATATAAGATTAATGGCTGAACTGCGTGCTAGGTGGGATAGAGAAGAAAATGAAAAACTAGCTAAAGAGAAGAATATAGCTAAAGTTTGGACTATTACCACCACTAGTAATGCTAATGCTACACATGTTGCTGCACCTCCTACTCATACTAATAAAAGAATTGGTGTTAGCAATGTTCCCACTTCTAATGCAAAGCGCGAAAAACTGCCTGAACTGCTAAAACCGCTGAAACTGCCTCGTGATAAAGCCGCTGAAATTTTTTCCAACATTGGGGATGATGATCCCATTGCTTTAGATTATAATGGTTTGAATTTTGATGATTGCCACATCTCTGAAGTTATAAAGTTCTTGCAAAAACTTGCTAAAAGTCCTAATGCTAGTGCTATAAATTTGGCTTTCACGCATCATATTACAAATGCTCTCATAAAAGCTAGAGAAGAGAAACTAGAGCGCGAAGCCTCTATTCCTAAAAAGCTAGAAGATGGTTGGGAGCCCATCATTAAGATGAAGGTTAAAGATTTTGATTGTAATGCTTTATGTGATCTTGGTGCAAGTATTTCTGTTATGCCGAAGAAAATTTATAATATGCTTGACTTGCCACCGTTGAAAAATTGTTATTTGGATGTTAATCTTGCTGATCATTCTACAAAGAAACCTTTGGGTAAAGTTGATAATGTTCGCATTACCGTTAACAATAACCTTGTTCCCGTTGATTTTGTTGTCTTGGATATTGAATGCAATGCATCTTGTCCAATTATATTGGGAAGACCTTTTCTTCGAACTGTTGGTGCTATTATTGATATGAGGGAAGGAAATATAAAATATCAATTTCCTCTCAAGAAAGGTATGGAACACTTCCCTAGAAAGAGAATGAAGGTACCTTATGATTCTATTATTAGAACAAATTATGATGTTGATGCTTCATCTCTCGATGTTACTTGATACACACTTTCTGCGCCTAGCTGAAAGGCGTTAAAGAAAAGCGCTTATGGGAGACAACCCATGTTTTTACCTACAGTACTTTGTTTTTATTTTGTGTCTTGGAAGTTGTTTTCTACTGTAGCAACCTCTCCTTATCTTAGTTTTGAGTTTTGTTGTGCCAAGTTAAGCCGTTGATAGAAAAGTAAGTACTAGATTTGGATTACTGCGCAGTTCCAGATTTCTTTGCTGTCACGAATCTGAGCCCACTGCCCTGCAGGAAGCTCAGAAAATTATGCCAATTTACGTGCATGATCCTCAGATATGTACGCAACTTTCATTCAATTTGAGCATTTTCATTTGAGCAAGTCTGGTGCCATTTTAAAATTCGTCAATACGAACTGTTCTGTTTTGACAGATTCTGCCTTTTATTTCGCATTGCCTCTTTCGCTATGTTGGATGAATTTCTTTGATCCACTAATGTCCAGTAGCATTATGCAATGTCCAGAAGTGTTAAGAATGATTGTGTCACCTCTGAATATGTCAATTTATATTGTGCACTAACCCTCTAATGAGTTGTTTCGAGTTTGGTGTGGAGGAAGTTTTCAAGGATCAAGAGAGGAGTATGATGCAATATGATCAAGGAGAGTGAAAGCTCTAAGCTTGGGGATGCACCCGGTGGTTCACCCCTGCATATATCAAGAAGACTCAAGCGTCTAAGCTTGGGGATGCCCAAGGCATCCCCTTCTTCATCAACAAATTATCGAGTTCCTCCCCTGAAACTACATTTTTATTCGGCCACATCTTATGTGCTTTTTCTTGGAGCGTCGGTTTGTTTTTGTTTTTGTTTTGTTTGAATAAAATGGATCCTAGCATTCACTTTATGGGAGAGATACACACTCCGCTGTAGCATATGGACAAATATGTCCTTGGTTTCTACTCATAGTATTCATGGCGAAGTTTCTCCTTCGTTAAATTGTTATATGGTTGGAATTGGAAAATGATACATGTAGTAATTGCTATAAATGTCTTGGGTAATGTGATACTTGGCAATTGTTGTGCTCATGTTTAAGCTCTTGCATCATATGCTTTGCACCCATTAATGAAGAAATACATAGAGCATGCTAAAATTTGGTTTGCATATTTGGTTTCTCTAAAGTCTAGATAATTTCTAGTTTTGAGTTTGAACAACAAGGAAGACGGTGTAGAGTCTTATAATGTTTACAATATGTCTTTTATGTGAGTTTTGCTGCACCGGTTCATCCTTGTGTTTGTTTCAAATAAGCCTTGCTAGCCTAAACCTTGTATCGAGAGGGAATACTTCTCATGCATCCAAAATACTTGAGCCAACCACTATACCATTTGTGTCCACCATACCTACCTACTACATGGTATTTTCCAGCCATTCCAAAGTAAATTGCTTGAGTGCTACCTTTAAAATTCCATCATTCACCTTTGCAATATATAGCTCATGGGACAAATAGCTTAAAAACTATTGTGGTATTGAATATGTAATTATGCACTTTATCTCTTATTAAGTTGCTTGTTGTGCGATAACCATGTTTACTTGGGGAACGCCATCAACTCGTTGTTGAATTTCATGTGAGTTGCTATGCATGTTCGTCTTGTACTGAAGTAAGGGCGATCTACACTCGAGTTGAATGGTTTGAGCATGCATATTGTGAGAGAAGAACATTGGGCCGCTAACTAAAGCCATGATTCATGGTGGAAGTTTCAGTTTTGGACAAACATCCTCAAATCTCTAATGAGAAAAGAATTAATTGTTGTTGAATGCTTAAAGCATTAAAAGAGGAGTCCATTATCTGTTGTCTATGTTGTCCCGGTATGGATGTCTAAGTTGAGAATAATCAAAAGCGAGAAATCCAAATGCGAGCTTTTTCCTTAGACCTTTGTACAGGCGGCATAGAGGTACCCCTTTGTGATACTTGGTTAAAGCATATGTATTGCGGTGATAATCCAGGTAGTCCAAGCTAATTAGGACAAGGTGCGAGCACTATTAGTACACTATGCATGAGGCTTGCAACTTATAAGATATAATTTACATGATGCATATGCTTTATTACTACCGTTGACAAAATTGTTTCATGTTTTCAAAATCAAAGCTCTAGCACAAATATAGCAATCGATGCTTTTCCTCTATGAGGACCATTCTTTTACTTTCAATGTTGAGTCGGTTCACCTATTTCTATCCACCTCAAGAAGCAAACACTTGTGTGAACTGTGCATTGATTCTTACATACTTGCTTATTGCACTTATTATATTACTCTATGTTGACAATATCCATGAGATATACATGTTACAAGTTGAAAGCAACCGCTGAAACTTAATCTTCTTTTGTGTTGCTTCAATACCTTTACTTTGAATTATTGCTTTATGAGTTAACTCTTATGCAAGACTTATTGATGCTTGTCTTGAAGTGCTATTCATGAAAAGTCTTTGCTTTATGATTCACTTGTTTACTCATGTCATACACATTGTTTTGATCGCTGCACTCACTACATATGCTTTACAAATAGTATGATCAAGTTTATGATGGCATGTCACTCCAGAAATTATCTTTGTTATCGTTTTACCCGCTCGGGACGAGCGAGAACTAAGCTTGGGGATGCTGATACGTCTCCAACGTATCGATAATTTCTTGTGTTCCATGCCACATTATTGATGTTATCTACATGTTTTATGCACACTTTATATCATATTCGTGCATTTTCCGGAACTAACCTATTAACAAGATGCCGAAGTGCCGTTCTTTGTTTTATGCTTGTTTTTGGTTTCAGAAATCCTAGTAAAGAAATATTCTCGGAATTGGACGAAATAAAAGCCCGAGAGGCCTATTTTCTCACGAAGCTTCCGGAAGACCAGAAGACGAGACGAAGAGGGGCCACGGGGTGGCCAAACCCTAGGGCGGCGCGGCCCCCCCTGGCCGCGCGGCCCTGTGGTGTGGGCCCCCGTGCCGCCTCTTGACTTGCCCTTCCGCCTACAAATAGCCTCCGTGACGAAACCCCCGCATCGAGAGCCACGATACGGAAAACATTGCGAGACGCCGTCGCCGCCGATCCCATCTCGGGGGATCCCGGAGATCGCCTCCGGCACCCTGCCGGAGAGGGGATTCATCTCCCGGAGGACTCTACGCCGCCATGGTCGCCTCCGGAGTGATGTGTGAGTAGTCTACCCCTGGACTATGGGTCCATAGCAGTAGCTAGATGGTTGTCTTCTCCCCATTGTGCTATCATTGTCGGATCTTGTGAGCTGCCTATCATGATCAAGATCATCTATATGTAATTCTATATGTTGCGTTTGTTGGGATCCGATGAATAGAGAATACTTGTTATGTTGATTATCAAAGTTATGTTCATGTGTTGTTTATGATCTTGCATGCTCTCCGTTATTAGTAGATGCTCGGCCAAGTAGATGCTTTTAACTCCAAGAGGGAGTACTTATGCTCGATAGTGGGTTCATGCCCGCATTGACACCGGGACGAGTGACGGAAAGTTCTAAGGTTGTGTTGTGCTTGTTGCCACTAGGGATAAAACATTGATGCTATGTCTAAGGATGTAGTTGTTGATTACATTACGCACCATACTTAATGCAATTGTACTGTTGTTTGCAACTTAATACTTGGAGGGGTTCGGATGATAACTCTGAAGGTGGACTTTTTAGGCATAGATGCGGTTGGATGGCGGTCTATGTACTTTGTCGTAATGCCCAATTAAATCTCACTATACTCATCATGATATGTATGTGCATTGTCATGCTCTCTTTATTTGTCAATTGCCCAAGCTGTAATTTGTTCACCCAACATGCTTGTTCGTCTTATGGGAGAGACACCTCTAGTGAGCTGTGGACCCCGGTCCAATTCTCTTTACTGAAATACAATCTACTTGCAATACTTGTTTCTACTCGTTTTCTCTTGCAAACAATCATCTTCCACACAATACGGTTAATCCTTTGTTACAGCAAGCCGGTGAGATTGACAACCTCATCTGTTTCGTTGGGGCAAAGTAGTTTGGTTGTGTTGTGCGGGTTCCACGTTGGCGCCGGAATCTCCGGTGTTGCGCCGCACTACATCCCGCCGCCATCAACCTTCAACGTGCTTCTTGGCTCCTCCTGGTTCGATAAACCTTGGTTTCTTTCTGAGGGAAAACTTGCTGCTGTGCTCATCATACCTTCCTCTTGGGGTTGCCCAACGAACGTGTGAAATACACGCCATCAATGGCATGCATTTTACAGAAAATGGCAATCCCCAAAAACCAGAACATGGATGAAGAGGATGTACACCAAGAGGAAACTTTGGGCTGCAGCGTATCTCGCTCAAGGATTCTGGCTGGGTATGAAAAGTAACCGGCGGAGTGAAAGTTTAAACTCTTGTCCGCACCTGCACCTAGATGGGGAAATGACAATTGTTGATATGATTATGCACTACGACAACGCAATTGTCCGTCTCCGTGAGAACGAAGCCCACGACGACCGCACGGCTTCACGGACTACACCGAGTGGCAATTACTAATTTCGGAGAACTAGAGGTTGCTTGCTTGCAAAAATCTTCACTCCTGCTTGTGTTCTATATTATTCAAGGTGAGCTTTCAAAGATTGGCGGCATAGAGATCTTAGAAAAAATGCGGGCGGGAGACTCAAACATCTTCATTGTGGCATGGAGGAATCATGTAAGGACCAGGTTCTACGTGGAATATAGACCCAAGGAGGCGAGAAATTATAAGGTGCAAGTTGTCAAAGGATGATTAGAAAGGGGATCCCTTGCAAGCACATACTGCATGTGCTTGCATTTCTTGAAATTTACTGAAATTCCACAATGTTGTGCTCTACGACGATTCACAAAAAATGCCGGAGTTAGGGTTGTCATCTAAACGCACCGGCGACATGTTTGGGTGGGGTTGGTGCGGGGCGGAGGAGCGGATGAAATACGGCGGGATGAATATTAAGGTATCACGGGCTATGCATATTGCATTAAACAATTCGAGAGGAATATGATCTGCTTGAACAGTACCATTGATGGCATAATTTCTAGAAGAGAGGGGTATGCTAAAGGTAAAGCATATGGTCCCCTCGAGTCGGTGCATGAAAATGAAGATGCTAGTGGACCATGCGATATTGTTGTTGGTGATCCTTTGAAAGTGTCCACTAAGGGTGCACCTAGGCAAGAAGCGCAGAAATCTCCAATGACTAAAAATGGAAGACCACTAGGACACAAGGAACGCGGGGTGCGGGTGTGCGGGGCATGCCAAGGAGAAGGGCATAACGGAAGAAACCCAATATGCATATTTCATCCGAAGTAAGTTTTTCTGCCATTTTGTTTCATATACTTTAAAAGATTCATATGAGTTGTTGTGTAATTTTATGTACGTGAACATGTGCGGGAATGTGCTTGCGACGGGAAGGGTAGTTCTTTCATAGTTATCTAAAGGGCGGTAAATTTCCTTAATTATGAATGGGACGACTATAGCTTTGTATTTGATGGAGTTGTTAATGTTTGCAACGTCATCGATGTTTTTATTTTGTCTTGATGTTCTTAATTCTCTGGTGTTCTTTTGTAAAAATGGCAAAAGACATTATATATTGTGAAGTAGGCATTTCCTTATAATCATCATAGCATGCATGTACAAAGATAAAAATAATTGCATACTTTCGATAATGGGAAATAAAATCAATGTTACAAAATTTTGTAGATAATCTTAACCGAATAAATATTGTTTACAACCGAAGACAATTAAAAATTCAATATTACATGTGTCCGGAAACCTTGCAGGGAGCAAACCGAACGATCACACTATCAAATTTATATTTTCTTGGTCTTTGCTAGCAATCTCACTTTGTTTTTCACCTTCTCAAGAATGTTGTGTGGTGATAAAACAATGTTTGCAACTTGTACTTTCTCTCGATTCATCGATCGTGGCCTGCCAAAACATTATAAGGTGTTATACACATGGGTTGTTAACATTGTTAAAATTAACCGAGTGCATGGAACATAGTATAGCCAACCTGAGAAACCGGGCAAGTCATCTGATCTCAGTCCCAGTGCTCCATACATTGCAATACCCATAATCCGCATGAATTGCTGGTATATAATGTGACAAAATTTAAAAGTGTCCGCATATACAAAACCGACTTTCTTTATGTGTAATGCAATATAGGTACTTACTCATCGGTTTGCTTAGGGATGTCATATCTTTTAATAGGCCATTCTTCGACATCCGGATATTCTGTGTCACAAGTATTGTTTGCTTCTTGTATGTCCTGTGAAATTTGCCCAATCTACGAAACAACAAATATATTCTTGCACTGAGACATGAGAAAGTACACAAAGACATGTGTGTAGAGAGTGTAATACCAAGTCTTCCACAACTGATTTTGACACCCCTAAACCAAACAGAGGATCAAGGACCTGGAATTCCTTCTTCTTTGTATGCATGACAACGATTACGTAATGAGTTTTCCGTATGTTCGGTGCGAAAAATGTCTACAAGAGAAGGAATAAACTTTGTCAATTATCATATTATTTTATTCTAATTTCGCATGAAACATTGAAAGAAAGTCTTTGTTACCTTCTCACGCTTGAAATATTCATCCATAACCCTACCTAAGGCTCCTGGTCTTGTAACTACCTCATCTATATTTCTAATAGTGTATTTTTTTACGTATTGTTTTTACTGCTTGTTCAAGGAGATAGTTTGTCCTCCACGCGGGACATAACATTCGATCAGACCCAACACGGAGAGACAAATACCCAATAGCAGCATCAATAATCTGATAGCAACAACAATATTTTCAAATTGAAATAGTTTAATTACGAGTATAACGCAAACTTTTGGTTTTGAAGACTTACATTATCAGATAGCCATTCGTGCGCAAGAACGACGTTAAGCTTTTACGAAGACAAGCTGGCGCCATATTCATTCTTGTACACTCCTTTAGATGCTTCTTTTGGTAGCTTGGATATTGTTTTAACATATAAAGTGGCGAGCTTCTATTTCTCGCTGTGTTGAGTGCTGCCAAAGATACCCCAACTTCATGTTACGCAAACAACCACGATGCACATAATAGTAATAACATATGTGTTACGGGTTGCGGCATCATTTATTTGCCAACAAAGAAATAACGAATAAATGGTGTTACCTTTCTTTACACGGCTTTGACGTTTTGCTCTAGGTTTCGCGACCACATATGGTGATCCATATTTTTGATTCGTCGTCCGTTTCCTTTTCCCTCCAACTTGTACCGCATTGCGTTTCTCCTTCTACCATTACTATTTGCACACTTTCTTTGTATTGCCCTTCTTCCTACTAGCCTCTCGTCCCATTGTTTCAACACTATGAGTACTCATAACTTCATGTTCACCGTCATGTAGGTCATCATCCTTCTGTCCAGCATTCACCTTGGTGGTAGATCTTGCGAAAATGTCATCCGGTGTACGTATATCCGAGGATGATGCCGGTTTTGTGGTATCATTTAAGATAAAAGGATTATCTTGTGTACCCTCCGTGTTACCGAGGTTTCCTGGTGTGACGTACAGATTATCTCCTGCCTCCGGCACCCCATTATGCTTAGGAGGTGTGACAAACTTACCGAAGTCTTTGTTACATTGCTAATTAAAGCATCTAACTCGTCGGAACTGTTCTTGTACATGAATTCTTTCTTAGATGAATCATCGATGTGAATAGAAGTGTCTTCTTCCTCATCTTCTCCTTTATCCGACTCGATCCTTCAACCGGTTTGTACATGACACCATTCTTATTTAGCATTTTTAGAACTTCCTGCAAAACAAGTAGTACCATAATTATTCATTACTGATAATGTAAAACTTTCGTGTTCGTAAAATGTATGGCTCCTCACCTCGCACATCTCTTTGGTACAAGTGCTAATTGTGTGTCAATGTGATCCGTCGGTTCCTTCTTCAAACTTTCCAATAGTATGTCCTTGTTACTACGCCTCTGTCTCGAACGTGTCGAACGTGACTGTTCACCATTCTGCGATGTGTTACTGCTTTGTTTGCGCATCGGCATTGGCTTGAGGTGTAAGATCATTAATAATCTGCATGTCAAATTAGAAAACAAATGGCATAAATTAATATAACAACACAACATCGACTATGATATAATGTAGCTAGAAGTAGTGATAAAAAAACAAAACCTTCACTTTGCCTCTCCCACGACCATTTGCATAGTCGTACTGCGACCTCCTTTACGCTTCCGCTTCGGTCCGGTTTTTCATTAGTGGCCTAATAGACTTGTGTGGAATATACGTAGGATCATCCACGACTACCACCTTTTCCCGAGTATAGTAGCTACAAACAACACATTTTAAATGAAATAAGTTTCAAATTGTCACATACATCAAATATAGTGCTAATCATGTTTGCATACACGAGTGAGACAAAGATTTCCAACCGGCCATCCCCTACCTTTTGCTGCTGATCTTGTGTAAGCGGACAAATTATCGAGGAGGTAGCGCAATGTGAAGTGATTCCAGTTAATTTGAAATATTCTAGGAACATCCTCCACTAAACAATAGTGATCTCTATCGACTATTTTTGGGCCGGATAGGCGCGGAGCCGTGCCAATTAGCACAAGCACTGCTTCCGCACAAAGTCATCATCGGAAGCTTTCTCTCTCGTATGTCGGCAATCAAGTCGGAAATAACTAGATTTCCACTAGACTTGCTGAGATAACTAGGCGGTATTTTCCTTCTACTTGTTAGACATTCTTGATCAATTATATCAAAAGCGGAAAAACCCTCATTACGTAGACCATAAATGCATTCTATGTCTACGGAGGTTGCGATTATCGCTCCTGCCTTGTCTTGTACGACGAATGTCTCGGTTTTAGTATCATATAGCTCTATCATAAATCTAATCATATTTGTGCGCGTGGCGAAGGCTGGCAGTTGCAACATCGTCCGCAAACTAGTAGAGCTAAACCTCGCACGTTGAGGTCCTGAGAAAGTGGCTACGAGATTCGTCCATAATGTGTGGTCACAATAGACCGGGCCATCTAATTCATCCATTCTGCAAATAACATATACAAACAACAATTATTGCCGACATAGAAAATCTCCTAATAACCATCTACAGCGTAAATGTCAACCTAAAACTTACACGTTCGGCAAAGAATGAAGGTTTAGATCAAGCGCACTCTAGATCAAGTGGGCGAAAGGATCGATGATAAACGAGATTGCAAACGCGCGCACTGGAAGGCTGGAACACGGATGTTGCCGTCGTTAGATTGAGCTGTAGGCTCCGCCGACGAAAGGACTCCTATCTTCTCCAGACGGCGATGGAAGGCGACGTTGACTTGAAGAAGAAATCGTGGGTAGTTACACGTTGTGCGTCGGACGTGCCGCTAACTAGGGCATCTGCTGTTAATACTATAATTAGGCAAGCTCTCGATGGATATCTGGGCCAGCCCGTTAGTACCCAGCCCATACACGGAGGCCACTCTATGCATGTGATAAGACACTGCTTTGCATTCGACGAGACGAATCGATAACTTACTTCTCCCTCTCTCTTTTGGAGCAACAATATATACATGTTCAAAGGTGCTGATCACCTACAAGCATACCATGGTTCCGCATGGCACCACACAACAATGGCTTGTAGCTAGTACGACGGTGCAAAATATTTTTTAATTACGATTTCAATTGTTTGTAACGAAGAATTTTTAAAAAAATATGGTCTTTTTTGCACATTACTAGATCTGCAATGCACATAATTGACATATCTATAGTGCCAGCTGTCGAGTGGGGCATCAACAAATTTCACAATGCTACAACCCTCATACAACACTTGTAGAGAAATAAGCTGGATATAATTAATAAGCATTCACGATCGAACTCTTCACACATTGTCATAAAAGTGAGAAACCATTAAAAATGACATAAATGTGCACCATACTAAAAGTGTACCAACGGACATGACATAAACAAAAAAAATTAGATAGCTATAGTAGTCTTCACGAGCGAAGTCTGAACCGGGCTGCTCTCACACACAGTCAAGCATAATCTTCGAGACCACCTTCTCCTTGCTTACGGAACCGAGAACACGTATTTCTGATTTTTCTTCATGCCATTCTGCCTCACCACATCCATCCGAGTGTGATGTTATCATGGCACCTCCTTTTGGTACTCCTTTCACCGTTGACATGTTCATCACCATCGTAACTTCGTAACATTGGCACTGGAGAGTAAAGCTTTATGGTTCTTCGGTAGCTGAATATTGGGCGAGAATGTGCTTGAGGGTGAACCTCCTTGAGAAGTACTACACATAAATTTGACGAGTCAATTATCGGCATATCTTGGTTAGTAGTAAGAAATGATGGAAATCAAAATTAATTACCATCTTTGCTTTATTCTTCACGATGTGTGATTTCTTGATGGTGCACACGTACAATGGAATTCTTGGTAGGGTTTTCGCAACTAGTCGTTCGAGTGCATCAAAATCGTCATAATTCATCTTAACTCGATTTGCATACTCTATGAAAGCTTCAAAATCATACTCTTCCTCTTCTCCGGGACCTACATGTAATATTAAAAAACATAAGGGACATCAATTAATTCTAAATTAAGTTGTTCATAACACCTTGTGTTCTCATTGAGTGCCATAAACGGACTTACCCCTTATAATAGGTCTTTTCCTCCAATTCGGTAAAGCACGAAGGCTGGGCAGGCGTAGCAAGGAATGGCTGATCAATGTCAATGTTCTCATATGTCATATACGTACGATCAAATTAACCACTAGATCTAATTAAGTCGGCCGATATTTTTTTCCCAAGCGAACCAACCAAGGGAAGTAAGATTAGACGACCGAGATCTAACTTGGGCAGATCAAAGTAAAGACGATCTACCGCGTCTACATATGTTGTCAGGCAAGAGTTCATAAAAAAATTAGGTGCATGGCACGAGGTGAGCGAACTATACTTACATCCATGGCGATGAGATCCGAGTCAGCTCGTAACCAACGTCTTCGAGGACGCAGTCGGCGTCCAGTCGTAGATCAGAGGAGGCGTTGAGGAGGAGGATAGATCGTTTGGGAATTAGATTTGAGGATTAATTAGTACGGCGAGTTAAATACCTAAATAAAAGGCTGGGCCAGGATGGGCCTCAATTGCGGCCCACGAGGAGCATAAAGAAGCATACCACAAACGAAAAGATGGATCCCTCGGCCCGTTATCTCATCGGCATCTCCATCCTGCCTCCACCTACAGGTCGCCGCCGCCATGGTGATTTCGGCTATGGACGACATCGACCGCGTCGAACCCATGCACAACTCATCGGATGAGGTATGATTCTAAGTTAACGTCTTCATCTCATGGGATTCTAAATATCTTGAAGAGTCATCGGTATGTGCGGTTCATAAGTTATGTCGAATTTAATATGTTTTCACGTTTTATTGTAGGAATCAATGCTGTGAGTGTGGTATTCGGGATGGCTGTGCCCGGTTTCAACATTGTCTACAAGCAAAAATTGTTCTCCTAGAAGAACTAAATTTTAAAAGAGAGGAGAAAATGAAGATTGATGAAGAATTGAGGATTGTCAAAGAGAAGCTCGGGGTGGCTCATGAGACAATTCGGAAGATGGAACAAGCATTGATGACTACCAACAAAAAAATAGAAACATACGGAAGAGAAAGGCCGAATCGAGTTGATGATGGCTGATATCATCGATGAACACAACATTAGTAAAAACGAAACAAAGGCGACAACAAGGTTGAAGATAAATAAGGTCAAAAAATATGCTCTCCAACGGGAATTGTGTCTTCGATACGCCTTGTGTGCTATAATTATTCTAGTAGTTGTTATAATCGCGATGTCGGGGCTTTTAAAATGCTCGGCCTAGATGTTATGGTTGGGCAACGATCAATTGCAGTAATGTGATCATGTCCAGAAATAAAAATTTCTTTTTCGACGGTGAAAAGCTGATGAGGAGAAGTACATAGCATAATTACCTCTTACAATAATTAAAATGCAGAAAATATAAGGTCCGCACACAATACTACAAATGCGAGATAAAAATGCGAGATAAAAATATAGAGGACATGCCTCGTCGTCTACTTGGAACGTTTGTACGACGACTACTGCCTCGTCGTCGTCCGGCGCCCCCGTTTGCGGAAGCCTTCTCCGACGAGGAGCTGTCGTCCGACGAGGTGGACTCCGACGAGTCATCTTCGACGAGGAGTACTCCGAAGAGCCGTTGTACTCCTCCTCCTCGTCGCGTCACCTCGGCCCGCGCCCGCGCCCGCGCCACCGGCTGCCTTCTTCGCGCGAGCCTTCTTTTCGCGGCCGCCTTCTCATCGGCGGCCAAGGCCTCCTCCGGCCGCGCCCACTTCGCGTCGGAGTCCTCGTCCTCTTCCGCGTCGTCCACGGCATGTTCCTCCGCGTCCGCGTCGTCGGCGGCGCCCTCCTCCTCGTCCGTGTCGTCGGCGGCGCCCTCCTCCTCGTCGCTTCGTCGGCGTCGTCGGGCTCCGAGTCGTCGGGCTCCGAGCCGTCGGGCTCCGAGCCGTCCGCGGCGTCCTCCTCCTCGTCGGCACCGTCCGAGCTGATCGGCGCTCCGCGGTGGTTCCCTTTCCCACCGGTGGCGCCACCCGGGCGGCTTTCCGTCGGCTGTCGGAGTCGGACGGCCAGGAAACGTCACTCATGGTCGCGCCGCGGGTGTTTGACGACGGTGGGGAGCGGGTCTGGAAGATATGCGAACCGCTAGCGTTGGCACCGTACTTGTATGCAAGGCAACGCGGTAATGGTAGAGGGCGGCCGTTGCCATTCCGGTCGCGACGCCTCAGGTCGTGCGCGCGTGGTTTCTAGTTACGAGGCGCGTGGTAATTTCCGCCCGCGCGCGCACGTACACCGTGGCACTTTCTTCTCACTATGGTTTAAACGAGGCTCTAAAGGTAGGGTAAACGGCCTCATTTCTAAGCTTTTGAATTTTTATGGTGTGTTGTTGTAGCACGGACTGTAAAACATTGATATATAGAGCTAGATAGTACAAACCTTACATAGGAATTCCATCACACGTACGATACCGAAGCACACAACAAATCCCGGGCCCACGAGACACGACAACAAGACATAGATAATAAAACAGCTCTAAAAACAACGATAAAGATGAGGCAACGCCGTCGTCCCTCCTAGGATGTTCATTCCCCTTGCTCCTCCTTCGCTGTTTTAGTCCTCCTCATCACCGACGGGGCCGTCAACGTGGTAGCGGTATGGGAGGCGGTGCATGTTGAAACGGTCGGGAAAGATGACGTGGAAGTTGGTGAAGATATTGTAGGTAGTGAAAGCGATAAACTCACAACCACACCGAGAACACCTGCCCGAGGAGGTGGTGCGCATCGAAGGGGTTCCTGAAGTGGACGAAGAGGCCTATCTCATGGTTCTTTGTTGCCGTCGAAGTGGGACTCGATCGTGTACATGGGCGGCGAGCCTAGAGGGGAGGTTGAGGTGGCGGTAGCCCTGCGAGAGAAAGATCTCGGCTAGCGCCTGTCGCTCCTCCACCTCGATACTCGCCCGGATGCGCGGTTCGTTCTCCACGATGACACCCTCCGGCCACTCCCTCTCGCGCACGGTGGCCGGGCGACGGTAAGTTGGGCCAAAGAACTCCATGGTGGCGGCTAGGGTTTGGTGTTTACGTGGCTAGTCCACGGATGCGGTGGTAGATGGATGAAGCGAGAAGAGTGCGTGAGATGTGTGAGAGAAGAGGAAGAAGAGGTGCCCTTATATATAGACGGGGGAGTTTGTAAAATTCACTTAAATAATGCACACAAATTTCACTTTAATACTGATGCCGGCCAACTCGATGGCACGCGCGAGACGTGGGCAACCTGCGAGACGATGTCACGGTGCTTGAAACGGTGGTTGGCATGCATGAGAGCGTGGCGTGGGTAATTTAATAGCGTGCTGCATGGCGCATGCATGTAAAGGTGGTGACCTGATCGAGGGCTGCAGCGGGCGGAGGCGAGCCTAGGCGGGCCGGTTGGCAAAGCTTTGACGCGCGAGCGGCCAGCGGTTCTATCTCTATCTCTGCCTTTCTCAAATTAAACAACCTATTACGCCCTAAAAACCGTGTGACATTAGAAATAGTCTGAATTACAAACAATTGTCCGAATTAAAAATAGTCGAGAAAGTAAGAAGAACATAAACTTTTTCCTAGGTACGGCCGCCACCTCCACCTCGGTCTCCTCCATAGATTGGGTTCCCCCTCTTCCGGTCAGCTTCGTCGGTGTCGGGAGGAGTGGGGAACCCGATCTATGCGTGGAGTTTTTTTTAAAAAGTAGTGTTTTCAGAAGATTATGTTAGGTTTTTGGTAGTCATTTTTTGTTGGTTTCATCCAAGGGTTGTGGGCCCACTTTGTGGCCTGGGTAGAGCCGTTTTGCACGTAAACCATGTGTGCGGGCTCCCGTGAGGTAGCTAGGCAAGGAGCACATGATTTCTTCCATGGATGGTGATGTAAGTGGTGTTTGGATGCCATGGTGAAGCAGATCCCAAAAGATGGGACCACCGTGCACACGCGCGCGTCGGACGATCCACTTGTTTTGACACCTCGTTACGACGAGAACCACGTATTTCGGGGGTCTACACCACATGAACATGGGCATTCACACATGCACAACCCTAAACCCATGGCTAGGAGTGGGTGGGGTGACATGGTGCACCAGTGCCCACCACATGGGGTCACCCAAGGGTTGTGGGCCCACTTTGTGGCACAGGTAGAGCCGTTTTGCACGTAAACCATGTGTGCGGGCTCCCGTGAGGTAGCTAGGCAAGGAGCACATGATTTCTTCCATGGATGGTGATGTAAGTGGTGTTTGGATGCCATGGTGAAGCAGATCCCAAAAGATGGGACCACGCGTGCACACGCGCCGTCGGACGATCCTTTGTTTTGACACCTCGTTCGGCGAGAACCACTGTATTTCGGGGGTCTACACCACATGAACATGGGCATTCACACATGCACAACCCTAAACCCATGGCTAGGAGTGGGTGGGGTGACATGGTGCACCGGTGCCCACCACATGGGGTCACCCAAGGGTTGTGGGCCCACTTTGTGGCTGGGTAGAGCCGTTTTGCACGTAAACCATGTGTGCGGGCTCCCGTGAGGTAGCTAGGCAAGGAGCACATGATTTCTTCCATGGATGGTGATGTAAGTGGTGTTTGGATGCCATGGTGAAGCAGATCCCAAAAGATGGGACCGCCGTGCACACGCGCCGCCAGACGATCCACTTGTTTTGACACCTCGTTCGACGAGAACCACTGTATTTCGGGGGTCTACACCACATGAACATGGGCATTCACACATGCACAACCCTAAACCCATGGCTAGGAGTGGGTGGGATGACATGGTGCACCAGTGCCCACCATATGGGGTCACCCAAGGGTTGTGGGCCCACTTTGTGGCCTGGGTAGAGCCGTTTTGCATGTAAACCATGTGTGCGGGCTCCCGTGAGGTAGCTAGGCAAGGAGCACATGATTTCTTCCATGGATGGTGATGTAAGTGGTGTTTGGATGCCATGGTGAAGCAGATCCCAAAAGATGGGACCACCATGCACACGCGCCGTCGGACGATCCACTTGTTTTGACACCTCGTTACGACGAGAACCACTGTATTTCGAGGGGTCTACACCACATGAACATGGGCATTCACACATGCACAACCCTAAACCCATGGCTAGGAGTGGGTGGGGTGACATGGTGCACCGGTGCCCACCACATGGGGTCACCCAAGGGTTGTGGGCCCACTTTGTGGCTCGGGTAGAGCCGTTTTGCACGTAAACCATGTGTGCGGGCTCCCGTGAGGTAGCTAGGCAAGGAGCACATGATTTCTTCCATGGATGGTGATGTAAGTGGTGTTTGGATGCCATGGTGAAGCAGATCCCAAAAGATGGGACCACCGTGCACACGCGCCGCCAGACGATCCCTTGTTTTGACACCTCGTTCGACGAGAACCACTGTATTTCGAGGGTCTACGACCACATGAACATGGGCATTCACACATGCACAACCCTAAACCCATGGCTAGGAGTGGGTGGGGTGACATGGTGCACCGGTGCCCACCACATGGGGTCACCCAAGGGTTGTGGGCCCACTTTGTGGCTCTGGGTAGAGCCGTTTTGCACGTAAACCATGTGTGCGGGCTCCCGTGAGGTAGCTAGGCAAGGAGCACATGATTTCTTCCATGGATGGTGATGTAAGTGGTGTTTGGATGCCATGGTGAAGCAGATCCCAAAAGATGGGACCACCGTGCACACGCGCCGCCAGACGATCCCTTGTTTTGACACCTCGTTACGGCGAGAACCCTGTATTTCGGGGGTCTACACCACATGAACATGGGCATTCACACATGCACAACCCTAAACCCATGGCTAGGAGTGGGTGGGGTGACATGGTGCACCAGTGCCCACCACATGGGGTCACCCAAGGGTTGTGGGCCCACTTTGTGGCCTGGGTAGAGCCGTTTTGCACGTAAACCATGTGTGCGGGCTCCCGTGAGGTAGCTAGGCAAGGAGCACATGATTTCTTCCATGGATGGTGATGTAAGTGGTGTTTGGATGCCATGGTGAAGCAGATCCCAAAAGATGGGACCACCGTGCACACGCGCCGCCAGACGATCCACTGTTTTGACACCTCGTTCTGACGAGAACCCTGTATTTCAGGGGTCTACACCACATGAACATGGGCATTCACACATGCACAACCCTAAACCCATGGCTAGGAGTGGGTGGGGTGACATGGTGCACCAGTGCCCACCACATGGGGTCACCCAAGGGTTGTGGGCCCACTTTGTGGCACTGGGTAGAGCCGTTTTGCACGTAAACCATGTGTGCGGGCTCCCGTGAGGTAGCTAGGCAAGGAGCACATGATTTCTTCCATGGATGGTGATGTAAGTGGTGTTTGGATGCCATGGTGAAGCAGATCCCAAAAGATGGGACCACCATGCACACGCGCCGTCGGACGATCCTTTGTTTTGACACCTCGTTCGACGAGAACCACTGTATTTCGGGGGTCTACACCACATGAACATGGGCATTCACACATGCACAACCCTAAACCCATGGCTAGGAGTGGGTGGGGTGACATGGTGCACCAGTGCCCACCACATGGGGTCACCCAAGGGTTGTGGGCCCACTTTGTGGCACTGGGTAGAGCCGTTTTGCACGTAAACCATGTGTGCGGGCTCCCGTGAGGTAGCTAGGCAAGGAGCACATGATTTCTTCCATGGATGGTGATGTAAGTGGTGTTTGGATGCCATGGTGAAGCAGATCCCAAAAGATGGGACCACCATGCACACGCGCCGCCGGACGATCCACTTGTTTTGACACCTCGTTCGACGAGAACCCTGTATTTCGGGGGTCTACACCACATGAACATGGGCATTCACACATGCACAACCCTAAACCCATGGCTAGGAGTGGGTGGGGTGACATGGTGCACCGGTGCCCACCACATGGGGTCACCCAAGGGTTGTGGGCCCACTTTGTGGCCTCGGGTAGAGCCGTTTTGCACGTAAACCATGTGTGCGGGCTCCCGTGAGGTAGCTAGGCAAGGAGCACATGATTTCTTCCATGGATGGTGATGTAAGTGGTGTTTGGATGCCATGGTGAAGCAGATCCCAAAAGATGGGACCACCATGCACACGCGCCGTCGGACGATCCTTTGTTTTGACACCTCGTTCGACGAGAACCACGTATTTCAGGGGTCTACACCACATGAACATGGGCATTCACACATGCACAACCCTAAACCCATGGCTAGGAGTGGGTGGGGTGACATGGTGCACCGGTGCCCACCACATGGGGTCACCCAAGGGTTGTGGGCCCACTTTGTGGCACTGGGTAGAGCCGTTTTGCACGTAAACCATGTGTGCGGGCTCCCGTGAGGTAGCTAGGCAAGGAGCACATGATTTCTTCCATGGATGGTGATGTAAGTGGTGTTTGGATGCCATGGTGAAGCAGATCCCAAAAGATGGGACCACCATGCACACGCGCCGTCGGACGATCCTTTGTTTTGACACCTCGTTACGACGAGAACCACGTATTTCGGGGGTCTACACCACATGAACATGGGCATTCACACATGCACAACCCTAAACCCATGGCTAGGAGTGGGTGGGGTGACATGGTGCACCAGTGCCCACCACATGGGGTCACCCAAGGGTTGTGGGCCCACTTTGTGGCACGGGTAGAGCCGTTTTGCACGTAAACCATGTGTGCGGGCTCCGTGAGAGTAGCTAGGCAAGGAGCACATGATTTCTTCCATGGATGGTGATGTAAGTGGTGTTTGGATGCCATGGTGAAGCAGATCCCAAAAGATGGGACCACCATGCACACGCGCCGTCGGACGATCCATTGTTTTGACACCTCGTTACGACGAGAACCCCGTATTTCGGGGGTCTACACCACATGAACATGGGCATTCACACATGCACAACCCTAAACCCATGGCTAGGAGTGGGTGGGGTGACATGGTGCACCGAGTGCCCACCACATGGGGTCACCCAAGGGTTGTGGGCCCACTTTGTGGCACGGGTAGAGCCGTTTTGCACGTAAACCATGTGTGCGGGCTCCCGTGAGGTAGCTAGGCAAGGATCACATGATTTCTTCCATGGATGGTGATGTAAGTGGTGTTTGGATGCCATGGTGAAGCAGATCCCAAAAGATGGGACCACCATGCACACGCGCCGTCAGACGATCCACTGTTTTGACACCGTATTTGAGGGGTGTACACCACATGAACAAGTGCATTCACACATGCAAATTGCAAAACTCATGGCTTGAAGTGTGTTAAATGACATGGTGCACCACTGCCAGGCAATATGGGGTCATCCCGGGGTTGGTCAAAAAAGTGCCGAAACGGGCTCCAAAGGTAGGGTAAATGGCCTCATTTCTAAGCATGTTTTTTTGACCTTGTCTAAACGACCCAAATAAATTTCCTAGACATCTACTTGATATGTATACACTGTTTTTGAAGATTTTATTTTTTTTAGATTTTCTCTGAAATTTTTAGGAATATTTGAATATACAGACAATCTGATTGGCTGGACTCCTTTTTTTCTCCGAACACGGGTGGGGGTTCCGAGCGGGCACGCTAGATGGACTGTTGGGCCGTGTTGCGGTCCGGCCTTGTGCCCGTTGTGCAATGCGCCGGCCTAGGCACTGCATGCGCGGGAAGCGACGACGACGGCATGCATGCGCCCCGCGGCGGTGACTCAGCTATGCATGCATCGCCACGACGTCGCCATGAATGAGCCGGCAAGCCCCGTTTCGGTGCGGTCGATTCAGGCTGATAGCGGACGCGCCGCCCCGTTTCGGTGTAAAACGACAACGACACGGGACACCCCTCGATTAATGTGCGAAACGGCAACGGCTACATGCACGCGTCACTCGCGTCGTTTCATCGCCAAACAACAATCTTCGTCTCCCACACCACATTTTCTAGCCTATTTATACGTCTACATTCCTCTCCCACACACCACCCGGCTCCACTCCGGACACGACGCCCTTCATCCTTTCCTAGAACGCCAAAGCACCACCGAGAAGATGCGGTACGTCGGACCGACCTTCGTTCGGCCGCCTACCGTGCCGAGCTGCGCTACCCGCCGGGCGTCCTCGTCGAGCGCACGCTCCGTGTGTGGGCGCAATCCAGGTGGAGGAGCCCGTCGAGCTCGCCGACGCATTCTTCACCGCCGGCTTCGCCCACCTCCCACCGGGATCGCCGCCGATGTTCCACCTCGACGAGGTTCGTGACGGCGTTACCCTCAAGTTGCTCACGGTCACCCTCACCAACCCGTGGGACGCGTACGAGCTCCTCGGCCAAGTGTTCTAGTGCGGGCTGCGAGTCAATCTTCTTCACGACGTACAACATCTTCACCAAGCTGCGAGTGCATCTTCCCCACCGAAAACCGGATGCACTTGCCTCCCCTACGAGGAGTGAGGTGTTGATGACGTACGGTGGTCGAGTAGCGCCGGCCGGGTGGAAGAAAGTTGAGGAGGAATTTCGTGAAGCTTGTCATGCACGTTTCTCTACTTTTTAGTTTTATCGTGTTTATTTAAAATGCCGTGTTTTTATATATTGTACCGTGTCGTGTCCCTGGACTTATCTATGTAACGACGGTGGTACTTGTTTACATCCTTATTTATGTAAGTGACATATTTATGTAATCTAAGTGAGTCTCTATGTGTGTTCAAATCTGTTCGTCCTCAAATGACTACTATTTCTTGTACCAAATTGTTTACAAAACCCAACAAAAAAACAAAAAAATTCTAATCCACTAAGACTAGAATTTTAGCTATTTTCAATTTTTTAAGTTGTTATTCATATATATTACAAATTTAGTGTTAAGATTCATATTGAATTATCTATTTCATATTCAATTAGTGAATTAGTGAATTGTATATAATAGACTACACAAAGATCTGTGTGTTGAAAAATGTACAAACATGGATTTAATAACCTAACGGAAGTGATAAAATAACTATAGATACCTTTATTACTTGAGATGTCAACATGTATCTATCTGTCCCACTGGTTACCAGACTACCCCTGCGAGACGACTTCCCACGAGGTGTGCGGTTCGAGTCGCGGCAACACCCATTTTTTGCTTCATTTTTTTTGATATTTAATATGTACCACCTCAACTAGCCTAATGGGCCTAATTTGGTTGGAGATGGCCCATTAGTCAAATCTAGATTGGGCTATCCGCTGCGATTATTGTTGCTTTGTTAAATGAGATAGTTGTTCCTGTTTTATATGTAGCCTAATGGGCCTAATTGGATGGAGTTGGCCCATTAGTCAAGTCTAGATTGGACTCTTTGTCTGCTTGTGAGTGTTGTAGGCTGTGAAATGAGCTATTTGTTGTTGTTGGCTGAGAGATTTGTTGCTGTCAAGTATCACATAAGATAACAACTCCACCCTACTGCCAACACGCCGTCTTTATTTTAGATTACCGGAGGTTTTCCCCCATTTCCACTGGAAAATACCGTATCAATTATGTACAAATCGTCACGCAACACAAGCCGAGCAAAGCTGACACATGATTTCCTATAATCAAACGCTTACTTTGGCAAAATCTTTGTCACTTGGTGAATTGAAGCATGGCGAGTTGTGCTAGTGTGTCCTACCTATCCGTTTGACCCCATGTAATGGATTTAGATGGCGGTTGTTTTCGGTGTGTGATCAACTGCTCTAAACCTGTTCCAGGCTATCACGGTACATCGGAGTTGGTTGGGATGGCAGCCAATCTACCCGATAAACCACTGTTTTCCTTTTATTTTGTTGGTGTCTAGTTTTAATCCTGTAATACACTTGGCTTCTTTTTCAATGAAATTGAGGGCTGGGGGGCAACCCGTGTTGATATAAAAAAAATAAATCTTTGTCACTACATCATGCTAACGAGGCTAGATCAACGAGCGGCAAATAGAACATGCTTACCTAGCATCCAAGCACACAACACGGCCAAGCATGCACAACACATCGGCATATGTAGTAAGCACATCATACACATGCTTAAACACTAAGCATACTTAATTAGAAACATAGTTCACACATACTTAAATAGAAACATAGTTCACAACGACATTAACCAAGTTTTAACACCACAAGCACGACGAGTTTAACATAAACACACAACTAAAGAAAGAGGCATCGGTAGGCGAGGCGGGTCGGCGGCGGTAGGCGAGGCAGGTCGGCACCATCCTCCGCATGCTCCTCTCTGCCGCGGGGCGTACTTCTTGAGGAACGGGCCGTAGGCGGCATGCTTGGCCCTGATGTGTGCGGGTGTGCGCCGCTGCCAACACCGGTGTGGGTGGCATGCTTGGGTACATGCCGAGGAAGTCCGTCGGCATTTCCTTGCGGCTGCACCAGGGGCACTTGAACCTACCGGGCCAAGAAGGTAGCGAATCTCCCCGGACCTAAGCCTGCCGGAGAACATGCACTGCTCTTCGGGTCCCTATCCTCCCGGTCGGAACCGACTTCATCCAGAAGGATCCTCTGTTAGATGAAGTAAATTGGGTTAATTAGCTGCTATTGCATATAAACAATGTAATGACTATAAATAGAAAAGGAATGAAAACAATGCAAAGTAATTATTTGTATAAATGCACATTAGTTAGTAACTATACATACCATATCTAATTTAAACAAAAACTAGTGTTTGGAATGGAACAAGTGGCAATACCATCACAGAAGAAAAACACTATATATGTCTAGATGCTGGAGAAAGGTATACTTGATACCCGGAAAGGATCCGAGAGGATCCAATCCATCAATATGCATGCTCAAATCACACCAATGAGCGAGATGCTCAAAAGGTATTAGTCATCACTTCGTATAGACCAAGTGATGGTAGCAATATTTGAGGCAAACAAAAACTTGGAGTGCCCGAGTAGATGAAGATATGCAAAATAGTATGAAATACAAGCATATCCAAGTATAAACCGAGATACACACAAAGCTTTGACAGCCACATACACCACCTAGCACCACCTAGCTATTAAACCATCGAAACCCTTATTTTCTTCATAAAACAATCATAGTGGCATTCATATGTATGATACCCTACGTGAGGATCTCTATTAATAAAAACCAACAGTTTATCCATCAAGGTGAGCAACCCGAGTGGCGGTACCAAGAGCTGCGAGGTCACATCAAACCTAGTAAGCCACGGCCATAGCATCAATCATCATAATATGGACAGATTTAGATTGTGATGAATATTAATCCAACAATAGTTGGCATCCATCCATTCTTCTCAAACAAATTGAATCATTACCAATACACGAGTTCATCAATAAAGAATTCCGGTGAATATCCTTACACAGCAAGCAACCATAGTTCAATTATTAACAATAACAACACCAAATGATCAAGTTTACAGTAGCATGACTTGCACATGACACTCTAGTGAAGGCAAAGCTCCAGTCAAGAAATCAAGGCTTCCATGCAGCGATTAACATGCAACATCTGCTAGTATTGGAGCCACATTTATGATCAACTTCTTTGTCCATACAATGTAGTAGCAGTTAATCTAAAACCTGTCTAGACATCAATTGCAAGCAGGCACAAGTGATAAGTGAATCATCCAGTGCGTAGATCCATATAATTGCTAGGAACCAGTCATAATAGCAAGCTAATCAAACTAGATAGCCTTATTTATGAGCTGATAGGGAGTACAGGGAACCCAACCAAGCAAGAACCTCGGATGAACACTTGAGCAAGCTCAAATTCATCTCCGGAACTACTAGAAATATCAAAATGGCTTGGTAGTACAACAAATTCACAGCATATAGATTAGCCAAATCCACGGATTTCGTACAAGCTTGCGAGCGAGCAAGGCATTCATGCATGTCGTCGGGGTCGGCGGAGAAATTTACCTCGGACG
>NC_061513.1:222856310-222895782 GCF_022539505.1 Lolium rigidum | reverse complement strand
ACGGAAGCAAAAACGTACTCTCGAACGTACTTACTGGTACAATTAGAACGTACTCCCATGCCGAGCAGGTTTGATCACTGGTAGCATAATGGAGCTCACCTCACCAACATTGGCTGTTGCGTGCACGAGTCTCGGATAGGCCTCTATATATACCTACGTGCGCGCTGTGCCGACGACCAACAACCTTTGCGACAGCTCTGAACTTAATTCCAATCACATCTTTACAGGTATGGATTAATTGATCAACCATCTGAAATGCCATACAGCCACGCAAGTAGATGTACTGAACCTGTCTCTTTAATCTGAAATCCCCTCTCTCCTCCATCGCACTCGCACCACAGGTACCGCTACGAAAGCGACATGATTTGAACCAGTACGTGCTACAGCGTTTGAGCTTGGCCATTGGTAAATTGGAGATCTGGGTTTTGATCAGTACCAAAGCATTTCACTGTTTCGATTTCAACGTAGTAGGCACAATAGCTATATGGCCAGCTCTAACACTACCAGCAAAGAAGATAGCCAGCACTGAATGCTCACCATTATGGTCCCTGTTTGGATCTACCTTTTCCACGAGTTATGGTGCCCGATGTTCCTTTTCTTCGTCTTCTTCCTCCTTCCGCGGCGGCTCATTGATAACATTGCTTACATGTTGTATCGTCAGTGGAGATGTTTGGACCAAGGACCAGCTATCTATGCTCCATTTAATTAGCTAATTAGTTTGTCCTTATGTTCATGCAGTTCGGACCTCAACATAGATCGGGAACGTGAGGCGACTTAATCGGAAATGAGAATGATCGCTGTCTGCTTCCACAAGTGTGAGGCACTTATGTCTTGGCCGTACAGAGCAGTTGTGGTCTTCCCTTTGAAGCAAGCAAAAGTCAAGACCGCAAGATGCAGCATAACTCTGCACAAAGTTTATGACAGCGCAGACAATGGTGATCCGAGGACTGTGGCAACATAACTGCTTGATACTCAGGCACTTAGACCATCTCTAACCGGGCGATCCAAACGGACGCGCTGGGCTGTCCGTTTTGGGCCGTTTGAGTGCGAACGGACACGCGGACGGAGCCCCGCGTCCGCGCGTCCGTTTGAGTCACGCGGTGCGCCCAACGCTGCAGAAATGGGTCGCGCCGCCGTATTGTATGTTTTTGCTTGTAAATTGACTATAAACGTCAAATAAATTATAGAAAATATAGAAAATGGTTCAAATGCTCAAAATTTATTACACAGTACATTGTCCACGTAATCAATGATAAAGTATTATTCAAATAAAATGTAAAAACGTTACAAATGCTTTAGGCTTCAGGATTTCCATCATCATTGTTGTTTGCAGCATTGTTGCCTACATGCTGCCACATTTGCTCGATCAAATCAGCCTGCAGCTGGTTGTGTACAGCTAGATCTCGAATTTCATGGTGTGCATGAAAAATGTCCTGGAATGATGCCGGACCACCTTGAGGAGTAACCAACTCTCCCTGGCACTCCCAGTCATTATCAAAGAGTGAATCATCCCGCTCTACCTCAACAATCATGTTATGCATGATTACACAAGCGGTCATCACCTCCCACGAGTTTGCACATCCCGGGCTCGCGGGGTGTCTGACGATAGCCCAACGAGCTTGGAGGATGCCAAACGCCTGCTCGACATCTTTCCGGGCTGCCTCTTGCTCTTTGGCAAACATTGCCTCCTGCTCTGAGTTGGGTTTTCGGATTGTCTTCACGAGTGTAGCCCAAGGTGGATAGATACCATCAGCAAGGTAGTACCCCTTGGTGTAGTGGTGGGATCTCAAAATCCACATCAGGGGACTGACCGTACGCTAGCCTATCAAACAC
Organism: Lolium rigidum; assembly: GCF_022539505.1. NCBI lineage: Eukaryota > Viridiplantae > Streptophyta > Magnoliopsida > Poales > Poaceae > Lolium > Lolium rigidum. The sequence goes on along the minus strand of NC_061513.1, from coordinate 222,893,949 downwards.
CGGAGAGCGCTGCAGCACATTGATGTCATTGTGCGAGCCAGCCATTCCGAAGAATGAGTGCCAAATCCATGTATCCTGTGAAGCAACAGCTTCAAGAATGACTGTGCACCCCTCAGAATGACCGATGTATGCCCCTGCCAACCAAAGGGGCAGTTCTTCCACTCCCAGTGCATTTCTGGTACGAAGAGAGGCCTACCTTGCCAATTGCATCCACTTTCGCGCTGAAGTAGTCGTCGTAGAGCTTGACGCCATCCATTATCCGGTGGAACAACGGCCTGGACATCCGAAAACGCCGGCGAAACATGGCCGGCTGATAGCGTGTAAGACACACGTCCGTTGGGAACCCCAAGAGGAAGGTGTGATGCGTACAGCAGCAAGTTTTCCCTCGGTAAGAAACCAAGGTTATCGAACCAGTAGGAGTCAAGGAGCACGTGAAGGTTGTTGGTGCCGGAGTGTAGTGCGGCGCAACACCAGGGATTCCGGCGCCAACGTGGAACCTGCACAACACAATCAAAGTACTTTGCACCAACGTAACTCACCGGCTTGCTGTAAACAAAGGATTAAATGTATAGTGTGGAAGATGATGTTTGTTTGCGAAGAACAGTAAAGAACAAGTATTGCAGTAGATTGTATTTCAGATGTAAAATAATGGACCGGGGTCCGCAGTTCACTAGTGGTGTTTCTCCGATAAGAAATAGCATGTTGGGTGAACAAATTACAGTTGGGAAATCGACAAATAAAGAAGGCATAACAATGCACATACATATATCACGATGAGTACTATGAGATTTAATCAGGGCATTATGACAAAGTACATAGACCGCTATCCAGCATGCATCTATGCCTAAAAAGTCCACCTTCAGTTTATCATCCGAACCCCTTCCAGTATTATGTTGCAAACAACAGACAATTGCATTAAGTATGGTGCGTAATGTAATCAACACAAATATCCTTAGACAAAGCATTGATGTTTTATCCCTAGTGGCAACAGCACATCCACAACCTTAGAACTTTCCGTCACCGTCCCGCATTCAATGGAGGCATGAACCCACTATCGAGCATAAATACTCCCTCTTGGAGTCACAAGTATCAACTTGGCCAGAGCCTCTACTAGCAACGGAGAGCATGCAAGAACATAAACAACACATATATGATAGATTGATAATCAACTTGACATAGTATTCCATATTCATCGGATCCCAACAAACACAACATGTAGCATTACAAATAGACGATCTTGATCATGATAGGCAGCTTACAAGATCTAACATGATAGCACAATGAGGAGAAGACAACCATCTAGCTACTGCTATGGACCCATATTCCAGGGGTGAACTATTCACACATCGATCCGGAGGCGATCATGGTGATGAAGAGTCCTCCGGGAGATGATTCCCCTCTCCAGCAGGGTGCTGAAGGCGATCTCCTGAATCCCCCGAGATGGGATTGGCGGCGATGGCTCTGGAAGGTTTTCCGTATCGTGGCTCTCGGTACTGGGGTTTTCGCGATGAAGGCTTTAAGTAGGCGGAAGGGCGGAGTCGGAGGGCTGACAGGGGCCCCACACCATAGGGCGGAGCGGGGCCCACCGTGGCCGCGCGGCCCTGTGGTGTCGGCGCCCCATCACCCCACTTCGTTTCCCTTTCGGTCTTCTGTAAGCTTCGTGGAAAAATAAGACCCTGGGCGTTGATTTCGTCCAATTCCGAGAATATTTCCTTTGTAGGATTTCTGAAACCAAAAACAGCAGAAAACAAGCAATCGGCTCTTCGGCATCTCGTCAATAGGTTAGTGCCGGAAAATGCATAACAATGATATAAAGTGTGTATAAAACATGTGAGTATCATCATAAAAGTAGCATGGAACATAAGAAATTATAGATACGTTTGAGACGTATCACCGGCGTGAACAATGCCTTGGGTTGGAAGTAGTCGGTGAAGAGCTGGTCGTGGCCGCGTTTTCTTTTGTGGTCCAAGGCGGCCGCGCGCCCCGGCAGCACGGGGATCTGCGAGACAATGTGCTCGTGGATGATCAGCGCAGCCTCCGTGAAAAATTCGTCATCGGACTCCTCGTCTGACGACGTGTCGATGAAGTTCTTGAAGAAGAAGTCGTCGTCGCTATCCACCATGATCTACAGATGAAAAGGGCCAAATTTTAGTACGCCCATTTCATCGAACACATCGCAGGCGGAGGCCATCCAATGCGTCCGTAGGGACCTGCAGGCCATGGCCGTCTCGGCCGACTTGCGGTCTGGAAACTCGGTCTAGGAGAGCTCACCTCCGGCGGCAACGGCGCACCTGCGAACGGCGGGAGGTCTCGCGACGGTGAGTGACAACAGCGACGGCGACGTCGTCCTCCGACTCTGCTACGACGCGGCGAAAGCAGCGCGGGGCCGCGACCTATGCTTCCGCCCCGCTAGCCGGCGTCTCGACGACGGTGGCCGACGTCGACGCCGCTCCCAAATCGCCGGTCCTTGGCTGGCGGCGGAGCGGCGGGAGATGTGTTCTAGGGGTTTCTGTTTTGGGAGACAGACAGGCGGGCCAGGGGCGCACAAGGGGAGGACGCGAGCGACCAGCCTTCCGCGTCCGCGGCCACGCAAACTCGTCCCAGATTTGGGCCGGGTTTGGGTCGTCCCGGACGCCGCGGCCATCCGTTTTAGGGATGGGTCCGCGCGCTGGGCCGCGTTTTTGTCCGGTTCGACCCATCCGGACGCGTGGGCGTGCGATGGGTCACCACGTTAGAGATGCCCTTAGCCCGACACTTACAGCCAGATAGCTAATTGATTGTACTCGGGGATTTGGGCCACAAAATAATCAAATCTACCAGAAATGTGTATATTTGGCCATTTTAGCACAATCTACAACTTTATAAAGCGAGAACGAACCTGAGATTGGGTGGTTGTATTGTACCCCCAGCTCACCAGAGTTCAAACTCCAGGTTTGACATCTATGTGTCTCATAAAGGCGAAATATTCATTCAGTGGGAGATGATGTTCCCGTCGACTGCGAGGCGCATGTGGTGACTTCGTCAATTTCAAGATCCAATCCGCCGGAGTCTTCTGAAGGTGATCATAGGGATAGGGTGTGCGTGTATGCGTTCATAGGGCTGAGTGTATGCGCGTGTATACGAGCGTCTATGGTGTCTTGTGTCTCAAAAAAAATACAGCTTTATAAAGCAAACCACCCATTATCTTTCATATATACACGTGTCGGAGGTCGCGTTCAACAAGGATGTGGTGGCGCCGACCGAGGAGAGGAAGCAACTTAGGGGTTTGGATAGTCTTCCGACCCGAGAAGGTTGTAATTTGATCACGGTGGGGCGGTGATGGCGTGTAAGACACACGTCCGTTGGGAACCCCAAGAGGAAGGTTTGATGCGCACAGCAGCAAGTTTTCCCTCAGTAAGAAACCAAGGTTATCGAACCAGTGAGGAGTCAAGGAACACGTGAAGGTTGTTGGTGGCGGAGTGTAGTGCGGCGCAACACCAGGGATTCCGGCGCCAACGTGGAACCCGCACAACACAATCAAAGTACTTTGCCCCAACGTAACAGTTGAGGTTGTCAATCTCACCGGCTTGCTCGTAAACAAAGGATTAGATGTATAGTGTGGATGATGAGGTTGTTTGCGAAGAACAAGTAAAGAACAATTGCGATAGATTGTATTTCGGATGTAAAGAATTGGACCGGGGTCCACAGTTCACTAGTGATGTCTCTCCCATAAGATAAACAGATGTTGGGTGAACAAATTACAGTTGGGCAATTGACAAATAAAGAAGGCATAACAATGCACATACATTTATCATGATGAGTACTATGAGATTTAATCAAGGCATTACGACAAAGTACATAGACCGCTATCCAAGCATGCATCTATGCCTAAAAAGTCCACCTTCAAAGTTATCATCCGAACCCCTTCCAGTATTAAGTTGCAAACAACGGACAATTGCATTAAGTATGGTGCGTAATGTAATCAACACAAATATCCTTAGACAAAGCATCGATGTTTTATCCCTAGTGGCAACAGACATCCACAACCTTAGAACTTTCGTCACATCGTCCCGGATTCAATGGAGGCATGAACCCACTATCGAGCATAAATACTCCCTCTTGGAGTCACAAGTATCAACTTGGCCAGAGCCTCTACTAGCAACGGAGAGCATGCAAGAACATAAACAACATATATGATGGATTGATAATCAACTTGACATAGTATTCAATATTCATTGGATCCCAACAAACACAACATGTAGGATTACAAATAGATGATCTTGATCATGATAGGCAGCTCACAAGATCTAACATGATAGCACAATGAGGAGAAGACAACCATCTAGCTACTGCTATGGACCCATAGTCCAGGGGTGGACTACTCACACATCGATCCGGAGGCGATCATGGCGATGAAGAGACCTCCGGGAGATGATTCCCCTCTCCGACAGGGTGCCGGAGGCGATCTCCTGAATCCCCCGAGATGGGATTGGCGGCGGCGGCGTCTCTGGAAGGCTTTCCGGATCGTGGCTCTCCGTACTGGGGGCTTCGCGACGAAGGCTTTAAGTAGGCGGAAGGGCAGGTCAGGAGGCGTCACGGGGGCCCCACACACTAGGGCCGCGCAGGCCCCCTCAAGGCCGCGCCGCCCTAGTGTGGCGGCGCCCCGTGGCCCCACTTCGTATCTCCTCCGGTCTTCTGGAAGCTTCGTGGAAAAATAAGCCCCTGGGCGTTGATTTCGTCCAATTCCGAGAATATTTCCTTACTAGGATTTCTGAAACCAAAAACAGCAGAAAACAAGAATCGGCTCTTCGGCATCTCGTTAATAGGTTAGTGCTGGAAAATGCATAATAATGACATATAATGTGTATAAAACATGTGAGTATCATCATAAAAGTAGCATGGAACATAAGAAGTTATAGATACGTTTGGGACGTATCAAGCATCCCTAAGCTTAGTTCCTACTCGCCCTCGAGTAGGTAAACGATAACAAAGATAATTTCTGAAGTGACATGCTATCATAATCTTGATCATACTATTGTAAAGCATATGAGATGAATGCAGCGATTCGAAGCAATGGCAAAGACAATGAGTAAACAAATGAATCATATAGCAAAGACTTTTCACGAATAATACTTTCAAGACAAGCATCAATAAGACTTGCATAAGAGTTACTCATAAAGCAATAGATTCAAAGTAAAGGCATTGATGCAACACAAAGGAAGATATAAGTTTCAGCGGTTGCTTTCAACTTCAACATATACATCCCATGGATAATTGTCAACACAAAGTAATATAACAAGTGCAATAGGTAAACATGTAAGAATCAATGCACACAGTTGATACAAGTGTTTGCTTCTGAGATAGAAAGAATAGGTAAACTAACTCAACAATAAAGTAGAAGAATGGCCCTTCGCAGAGGGAAGCATGGATTACTATTTTTGTGCTAGAGCTTTTCATTTTGAAAACAAGAAACAATTTTGTCAACGGTAGTAATAAATCATATGTGTTATGTATAAGATATCCTATAAGTTGCAAGCCTCATGCATAGTATACCAATAGTGCTCGCACCTTGTCCTAATTAGCTTGGATTAACATGGATTATCATTGCATAGTGATACGTCTCCGACGTATCGATAATTTCTTATGTTCCATGCCACATTATTGATGATATCTACATGTTTTATGCACACTTTATGTCATATTCGTGCATTTTCTGGAACTAACCTATTAACAAGATGCCGAAGAGCCACTTGCTGTTTTCTGCTGTTTTTGGTTTCAGAAATCCTATTAACGAAATATTCTCGGAATTGGACAAAATCAACGCCCAGGGTCCTATTTTGCCACGAAGCTTCCAGAAGACTGAAGAGGAGTCAAAGTGGGGCCACGAGGCGCCGCCACACTAGGGCGGCGCGGCCCAGGCCCTGGCCGCGCCGACCTATGGTGTGGGGCCCTCGTGTGGCCCCCCGCGTTGCCCTTCCGCCTACTTAAAGCCTCCGTCGCGAAACCCCCGCACCGAGAGCCACGATACGGAAAACCTTATCGAGACGCCGCCGCCGCCAATCCCATCTCGGGGGATTCGGAGATCTCCTCCGGCACCTCGCCGGAGAGGGGATTCATCTCCCGGAGGACTCTTCACCGCCATGGTCGCCTCCGGAGTGATGAGTGAGTAGTTCACCCTCGGACTATGGGTCCATAGCAGTAGCTAGATGGTTGTCTTCTCCTCATTGTGCTTCATTGTTGGATCTTGTGAGTTGCCTAACATGATCAAGATCATCTATCTGTAATACTATATGTTGTGTTTGTCGGGATCCGATGGATAGAGAATACTATGTTATGTTAATTATCAAGTTATTACCTATGTGTTGTTTATGATCTTGCATGCTCTCCGTCATTAGTAGAGGCTCTGGCCAAGTTTTTGCTCTTAACTCCAAGAGGGAGTAGTGGGTTCATGCCTCCATTAAATCTGGGACAGTGACAGAAAGTTCTAAGGTTGTGGATGTCTTGTTGCCACTAGGGATAAAACATTGATGCTATGTCCGAGGATGTAGTTATTGATTACATTACGCACCATACTTAATGCAATTGTCTGTTGTTTGCAACTTAATACTGGAAGGGGTTCGGATGATAACCTGAAGGTGGACTTTTTAGGCATAGATGCTGGATAGCGGTCTATGTACTTTGTCATAATGCCCAATTAAATCTCACAATACTCATTATATCATGTATGTGCATTGTCATGCCCTCTCTATTTGTCAATTGCCCGACTGTAATTTGTTCACCCAACATGCTATTATCTTATGGGAGAGACACCTCTAGTGAACTGTGGACCCCGGTCCATTCTTTTATACTTGAAATACAAATCTGCTTGCAATACTTGTTCTTTACTTGTTTTCTGCAAACAATCATCTTCCACACAATACGTTTAATCCTTTGTTACGAGCAAGCCGGTGAGATTGACAACCTCACTGTTTCGTTGGGGCAAAGTACTTTGGTTGTGTTGTGCAGAGTTCCACGTTGGCGCCGAATCTCCGGTGTTGCGCCGCACTACATCCCGCCGCCATCAACCTTCAACGTGCTTCTTGGCTCCTCCTGGTTCGATAAACCTTGGTTTCTTTCCGAGGGAAAACTTGCTGCCGTGCGCATCATACCTTCCTCTTGGGGTTCCCAACGAACGTGTGAGTTACACGCCATCAAGCTCTTTTCTGGCGCCGTTGCCGGGGAGATCAAGACACGCTGCAAGGGGAGTCTCCACTTCCCAATCTCTTTACTTTGTTTTTGTCTTGCTTCATTTTATTTACTACTTTGTTTGCTGCATTATATCAAAACACAAAAAAATTAGTTGCTAGTTTTACTTTATTTACTATCTTGTTTGCTATATCAAAAACACAAAAAATTAGTTACTTGCATTTACTTTATCTATTTTGTTTTATTTACTACTGCTAAAATGGCCACCCCTGAAAATACTAAGTTGTGTGACTTCACAACCACAAATAATAATGATTTCCTATGCACACCTATTGCTCCACCTGCTACTACAGCAGAATTCTTTGAAATTAAACCTGCTTTACTGAATGTTGTTATGCGAGAGCAATTTTCTGGTGTTAGTTCTGATGATGCTGCTGCCCATCTCAATAATTTTGTTGAATTGTGTGAAATGCAAAAGTATAAGGATGTAGATGGTGATATTATTAAATTGAAATTGTTTCCTTTCTCATTAAGAGGAAGAGCTAAAGATTGGTTGCTATCTCCGCCTAAGAATAGTATTGATTCATGGACTAAATGCAAGGATGCTTTTATTGGTAGATATTATCCCCCTGCTAAAATTATATCTTTGAGAAGTAGCATAACGAATTTTAAACAATCTGGATAATGAACATGTTGCTCAAGCTTGGGAAAGAATGAAATCTTTGGTTAAAAATTGCCCAACCCATTGATCGACTACTTGGATGATCATCCAAACCTTCTATGCAGGACTAAATTTTTCTTCGCGGAATTTATTGGATTCAGCTGCTGGAGGTACCTTTATGTCCATCACTCTTGGTGAAGCAACAAAGCTCCTTGATAATATGATGATTAATTACTCTGAATGGCACACGGAAAGAGCTCCACAAGGTAAGAAGGTAAATCCTGTTGAAGAATCCTCTTCCTTGAATGATAAGATTGATACTATTATGTCTATGCTTGTGAATGATAGGACTAATGTTGATCCTAATAATGTTCCGTTAGCTTCATTGGTTGCCCAAGAAGAACATGTTGATGTAAACTTCATTAAAAATAATAATTTCAACAACAATGCTTATCGGAACAACTCTAGTAATAACTATAGGCCATATCCTTATAATAATGGTAACGGTTATGCTAATTCTTATGGGAATTCTTACAAAAATAATAGGAATACACCCCCTGGACTTGAAACTATGCTTAAAGAATTTATTAGTACACAAACTGCCTTTAACAAATCTGTTGAGGAAAAGCTCAATAAATTGATATTCTCGCTTCTAAGGTTGATAGTCTTGCCTCTGATGTTGATCTTTTGAAATCGAAAGTTATGCCTAATAGGGATATTGAAAATAAAATTATTACTACAGCAAATGCCATCCAAGTTAGAATTAATGAGAATATAAGATTAATGGCTGAACTGCGTGCTAGGTGGGATAGAGAAGAAAATGAAAAACTAGCTAAAGAGAGTAATGTAGCTAAAGTTTGGACTATTACCACCACTAGCAATGCTAATGATTCACATGTTGCTGCACCTCCTACTATTAATGGTAAAATAATTGGTGTTGGCAATGTTTCTACTCCTAGCGCAAAGCGCGCAAAATTACCTGAAACTGCTAAAACTGCTGAAACTGCCTGTGATAAAACCGCTGAAATTTTTTCCAACCTTGGGGATGATAATCCCATTGCTTTAGATTGTAATGATTTAGATTTTGATGATTGCCACATCTCTGAAGTTATAAAGTTCTTACAAAAACTTGCTAAGAGTCTCAATGCTAGCGTCTGTAAACTTGGCTTTCACAAAACATATTACAAATGCTCTCATAAAAGCTAGAGAAGAGAAACTAAAACTTGAAACTTCTATTCCTAGAAAGCTAGAGGATGGTTGGGAGCCCATCATTAAAATGAGGGTCAAAGATTTTGATTGTAATGCTTTATGTGATCTTGGTGCAAGTATTTCGTTATGCCTAAGAAAGTCTATGATATGCTTGACTTGCCACCATTGAAAAACTGTTATCCGGATGTTAATCTCGCCGATAATGCTAAAAAGAAACCTTTGGGGAGAGTTGATAATGTTCATATTATGGTTAACAATAACCTTGTCCCCGTTGATTTTGTTGTCTTGGATATTGAATGCAATGCATCTTGCCCCATTATATTGGGAAGACCTTTTCTTCGAACCGTTGGTGCTACTATTGATATGAAGGAAGGTAATATTAAATATCAATTTCCTCTCAAGAAAGGTATGGAACACTTCCCTAGAAAGAGAATGAAGCTACCTAATGATTCTATTATTAGAACAAATTATGATGTTGATGCTTCGTCTCTTGATGTTACTTGATATACACTTTCTGCGCCTAGCTGAAAGGCGTTAAAGAAAAGCGCTTATGGGAGACAACCCATGTTTTTACTACAGTATTTTTTGTTTTATATTTGAGTCTTGGAAGTTGTTTAATACTGTAGCAACCTCTCATTATCTTAGTTTTGAGTTTTGTTGTGCCAAGTAAAGTCTTTGATAGTAAAGTGAATACTAGATTTGGATTACTGCGCAGAAACAGATTTCTTTGCTGTAACGAATCTGGGTCTAATTTTCTGTAGGTAACTCAGAAAATTAAGCCAATTTACGTGAGTGATCCTCAGATATGTACACAACTTTCATTCAATTTGGGTATTTTCATTTGAGCAAGTCTGGTGCCTCAATAAAATCCATCTTTACGGACTGTTATGTTTTGACAGATTCTGCCTTTTATTTCGCATTGCCTCTTTTGCTATGTTGGATGAATTTCTTTGATCCATTAATGTCCAAGTAGCTTTATGCAATGTCCAGAAGTGTTAAGAATGATTGTGTCACCTCTGAACATGTTAATTTTTATTGTCCACTAACCCTCTAATGAGTTGTTTCGAGTTTGGTGTGGAGGAAGTTTTCAAGGATCAAGAGAGGGAAATGATGCAATATGATCAAGGAGAGTGAAAGCTCTAAGCTTGGGGATGCCCAAGGCATCCCCTTCTTCATCGACAACATTATCAGGTTCCTCCCCTGAAACTATATTTTTATTACGTCACATCTTATGCACTTTGCTTGGAGCGTCTGTTTGTTTTTGTTTTTTGTTTTGTTTGAATGAAATGGATCCTAGCATTCACTGGATGGGAGAGAGACACGCTCCGCTGTAGCATATGGACAAGTATGTCCTTAGGCTTTACTCATAGTATTCATGGCGAAGTTTCTTCTTCGTTAAATTGTTATATGGTTGGAATTGGAAAATGCTACATGTAGTAATTCTAAAATGTCTTGGATAATTTGATACTTGGAAATTGTTGTGCTCATGTTTAAGCTCTTGCATCATATACTTTGCACCCATTAATGAAGAAACACTTAGAGCTTGCTAATTTGGTTTGCATATTTGGTTTCTCTAAAGTCTAGATAATTTCTAGTATTGAGTTTTGAACAACAAGGAAGACGGTGTAGAGTCTTATAATGTTTACAATATGTATTTTATGTGAGTTTTGCTGCACCGTTCATCCTTGTGTTTGTTTCAAATAACCTTGCTAGCCTAAACCTTGTATCGAGAGGGAATACTTCTCATGCATCCAAAATCCTTGAACCAACCACTATGCCATTTGTGTCCACCATACCTACCTACTACGTGGTATTTATCCGCCATTCCAAAGTAAATTGCTTGAGTGCTACCTTTAAAATTCCATCATTCACCTTTGCAATATATAGCTCATGGGACAAATAGCTTAAAAACTATTGTGGTATTGAATATGTACTTATGCACTTTATCTCTTATTAAGTTGCTTGTTGTGCGATAACCATGTTTCTGGGGACGCCATCAACTATTCTTTGTTGAATATCATGTGAGTTGCTATGCATGTCCGTCTTGTCCGAAGTAAGAGAGATCTACCACCTTAATGGTTGGAGCATGCATATTGTTAGAGAAGAACATTGGGCCGCTAACTAAAGCCATGATTCATGGTGGAAGTTTCAGTTTTGGACATATATCCTCAATCTCATATGAGAATAATAATTGTTGCCACATGCTTATGCATTAAAGAGGAGTCCATTATCCGTTGTCCATGTTGTCCCGGTATGGATGTCTAAGTTGAGAATAATCAAAAGCGAGAAATCCAAAATGCGAGCTTTCTCCTTAGACCTTTGTACAAGTGGCATGGAGGTACCCCATTGTGACACTTGGTTAAAACATGTGTATTGCGATGATCCGGTAGTCCAAGCTAATTAGGACAAGGTGCGGGCACTATTAGTATACTATGCATGAGGCTTGCAACTTGTAAGATATAATTTTCATAACTCATATGCTTTATTACTACCGTTGACAAAATTATTTCATGTTTTCAAAATAAAAGCTCTAGCACAAATATAGCAATCGATGCTTTCCTCTTTGAAGGACCATTCTTTTTACTTTTATGTTGAGTCAGTTCACCTATCTCTCTCCACCTCAAGAAGCAAACACTTGTGTGAACCGTGCATTGATTCCTACATACTTGCATATTGCACTTGTTATATTACTCTATGTTGACAATTATCCATGAGATATACATGTTACAAGTTGAAAGCAACCGCTGAAACTTAATCTTCCTTTGTGTTGCTTCAATACCTTTACTTTGATTTATTGCTTTATGAGTTAACTCTTATGCAAGACTTATTGATGCTTGTCTTGAAGTACTATTCATGAAAAGTCTTTGCTTTATGATTCACTTGTTTACTCATGTCATTACCATTGTTTTGATCGCTGCATTCATTACATATGTTTACAAATAGTATGATCAAGGCTATGATGGCATGTCACTTCGAAATTATCTTTGTTATCGTTTTACCTGCTCGGGACGAGCAGAACTAAGCTTGGGGATGCTGATACGTCTCCGACGTATCGATAATTTCTTATGTTCCATGCCACATTATTGATGATATCTACATGTTTTATGCACACTTTATGGCATATTCGTGCATTTTCTGGAACTAACCTATTAACAAGATGCCGAAGATCCAGTTGCTGTTTTCTGTTGTTTTTGGTTTCTCTTTTCTGTTGTTTTTGGTTTCAGAAATCCTAGTAACGAAATATTCTCGGAATTGGACGAAATCAACGCCCAGGGTCCTATTTTGCCACGAAGCTTCTAGAAGACCGAAGAGGAGTCGAAGTGGGGCCACGAGGCGCCGCCACACTAGGGCGGCGCGGCCCGAGCCCTGGCCGCGCCGACCTATGGTGTGGGGCCCTCGTGTGGCCCCCGCGTTGCCCTTCCGCCTACTTAAAGCCTCCGTCGCGAAACCCCCGAGTAGCCGATAGCCACGATACGGAAAACCTTACCGAGACGCCGCCGCCGCCAATTCCATCTCGGGGGATTCGGAGATCTCCTCCGGCACCCTCGCCGGAGAGGGGATTCATCTCCCGGAGGACTCTTCACCGCCATGGTCGCCTCCGGAGTGATGAGTGAGTAGTTCACCCCTGGACTATGGGTCCATAGCGGTAGCTAGATGGTTGTCTTCTCCTCATTGTGCTTCATTGTTGGATCTTGTGAGCTGCCTAACATGATCAAGATCATCTATCTGTAATACTATATGTTGTGTTTGTCGGGATCCGATGGATAGAGAATACTATGTTATGTTAATTATCAAGTTATTACCTATGTGTTGTTTATGATCTTGCATGCTCTCCGTTATTAGCAGAGGCTGCGGCCAAGTTTTTGCTCTTAACTCCAAGAGGGAGTATTTATGCTCGATAGTGGGTTCATGCCTCCATTAAATCTGGGACGATGGATGAGAAAGTTCTAAGGTTGTGGATGTGATGTTGCCACTAGGGATAAAACATTGATGCTATGTCCGAGGATGTAGTTATTGATTACATTACACACCATACTTAATGCAATTGTCTGTTGTTTGCAACTTAATAATGGAAGGGGTTCGGATGATAACCTGAAGGTGGACTTGTTGGATAGCGGTCTATGTACTTTGTCGTAATGCCCAATTAAATCTCACAATACTCATTATATCATGTATGTGCATTGTAATGCCCTCTCTATTTGTCAATTGCCCGACTGTAATTTGTTCACCCAACATGCTATTATCTTATGGGAGAGACACCTCTAGTGAACTGTGGACCCCGGTCCATTCTTTTATACTGAAATACAAATATGCTGCAATACTTGTTCTTTACTTGTTTTCTGCAAACAATCATCTTCCACACAATACGGTTAATCCTTTGTTACAGCAAGCCGGTGAGATTGACAACCTCACCATGTTCGTTGGGGCAAAGTACTTTGGTTGTGTTGTGCAGGTTCCACGTTGGCGCCGGAATGTCCGGTGTTGCGCCGCACTACATCCCGCCGCCATCAACCTTCAACGTGCTTCTTGGCTCCTCCTGGTTCGATAAACCTTGGTTTCTTTCTGAGGGAAAACTTGCTGCTGTGCGCATCATACCTTCCTCTTGGGGTTCCCAACGAACGTGTGAGTTACACGCCATCACATAGCAAATGTTTCAACCAAGTGTCACAAAGAGGTACCTCTATGTCGCCTGTACAAAGGTCTAAGGAGAATGTTCGCATTGGATTTCTCGCTTTTGATTATTCTCAACTTAGACATCCATACCGGGACAACATAGACAACAGATAATGGACTCCTCTTTAATGCATAAGCATTCAACAACGATTAATATTCTCATAAGAGATTGAGGTTTAATTGTCCAAACCGAAACTTCCACCATGAATCATGGCTTTAGTTAGCGGCCCAATGTTCTTCTCTAACAATATGCATACTCAAACCATATGATCATGAAAATCGCCCTTACTTCAGACAAGACGAACATGCATAGCAACTCACATGATATTCAACAATGATAAAAGTTGATGGCGTCCCCAGAAACATGGTTACCGCTCAACAAGCAACTTACTAAGAAATAAGACACATAAGTACATATTCTTCACCACAATAGTTTTTAGGCTATTTTTTCCATGAGCTATATATTGAAAAGACAAAGGATAGAAATTTTAAAGGTAGCACTCAAGTAATTTACTTTGAAATGGCGGAGAAATACCATGTGGTAGGTAGGTATGGTGGACACAAATGGCATAGTTATTGGCTCAAGGATTTGGATGCACGAGAAGAATTCCTCTCAATACAAGGCTAGGCTAGCAAGGTTGTTTGAAGCAAACTCAAGTATAAACGGTGCAGCAAGACTCACATATGAACATATTGTAAGTATTATAAGACTTTACATTGTCTCCTTGTTGTTCAAACACCTTAACCAGAAAATATCTAGACTCTAGAGATCAATCATGCAAACTAAATTTTAACAAGCTCTATGTAGTTCTTCATTAATGGGTACAAAGTACATGATGCAAGAGCTTAAACATGATCTATATGAGCACAACAATTGCCAAGTATCAAATTATTCAAGACATTATACCATTTACCACATGCGGCATTTCCAACCATATAACAATGAACGAGGTAGTTCAACCTTCGCAATGAACATTAAGAATAGAGCTAAGAACATATGTGTTCATACGAAACAGCGGAGCGTGTCTCTCTCCCAAACAAAGAATGCTAGGATCCGAATTTATTCAAACAAAAACAAAAACAAAAATAAAAACAAACATACGCTCCAAGTAAAGCACATAAGATGTGACGGAATAAAAATAAAGTTTCACTAGAGGTGACCTGATAAGTTGTCGATGAAGAAGGGATGCCTTGGGCATCCCCAAGTTTAGATGCTTGAGTCTTCTTAAAATATGAAGGGATGAACCACGGGGGCATCCCCAAGCTTAGACTTTTCACTCTTCTTGATCATATTGTATCATCCTCCTCTCTTGACCCTTGAAAACTTCCTCCACACCAAACTCGAAACAAACTCATTAGAGGGTCAGTGCATAATTCATATATTCAAATGTGACATAATAATTCTTAACACTTCTGGACATTGTACAGAGCTACTGAAAGTTAATGGAACAAAGAAATCCATAAAACATAGCAAAACAGGCAATGCGAAATAAAAGGCAGAATCTATGAAAACATAACAGTCCGTAAAGACGAATTTTTTAGAAGCACCAGACTTGCTCAGATGAAAATGCCCAAATTGAATGAAAGTTGCGTACATATCTGAGGATCACGCACGTAAATTGGCAGATTTTAATAAATTTTCTACAGCAGGGGCGGCTAAATTTCGTGACAGCAAGAAATCTGTTCCTGCGCAGTAATCCAAATCTAGTATTGACTTTACTATCAAAGACTTTACTTGGCAAAACAATGCAATAAAATAAAGATAAGGAGAGGTTGCTACAGTAGTAACAACTTCCAAGACTCAAATATAAAATAAAGTGCAGAAGTAAAAATAATGGGTTGTCTCCCATAAGCGATTTTCTTTAACGCCTTTCAGCTAGGCGCAGAAAGTGTGAATCAAGTATTATCGAGAGATGAAGCATCAACATCATAATTTGTTCTAATAATAGACTCATAAGGTAACTTCATTCTCTTTCTAGGGAAGTGTTCCATACCTTTCTTGAGAGGAAATTGATATTTAATATTACCTTCCTTCATATCAATGGTAGCACCAACAGTTCGAAGAGAAGGTCTTCCCAATATAATGGGACAAGATGCATTGCATTCAATATTCAAGACAACAAAATCAACGGGGACAAGGTTATTGTTAACCATAATACGAACATTATCAATCCTCCCCAAAGGTTTCTTTATAGCATTATCAACAAGATTAACATCCAAATAACAATTTCTCAATGGTGGCAAGTCAAGCATATCATAAATTTTCTTAGGCATAACGAAATACTTGCACCAAGATCACATAAAGCATTACAATCAAAATCATTGACCCTCATCTTAATGATAGGCTCCCAACCATCTTCTAACTTCCTAGGAATAGAAGTTTCAAGTTTTAGTTTCTCTTCTCTAGCTTTTATGAGAGCATTTGTAATATGTTTTGTAAAGGCCAAATTAATAGCACTAGCATTGGGACTTTTAGCAAGTTTTTGTAAGAACTTTATAACTTCAGAGATGTGACAATCATAAAAATCTAAACCATTATGATCTACAGCAATGGGATCATTGTCCCCAATATTTTGAAAAATTTCAGCAGTTTTATCAGTTTCAGCAGTTTTAGCAGTTTCAGGCAATTTTGCACGCTTTGCACTAGGAGTAGAAACATTGCTAACACCAATTATTTTACCATTGATACTAGGGGGTGTAGCAACATGTGAAGCATTGACATTACTAGTGGTGGTAATAGTCCAAACTTTAGCTACTTTATTCTCTTTAGCTAGTTTTTCGTTTTCTTCTCTTTCCCACCTAGCATGCAATTCAGCCATCAATCTAATATTCTCATTAATTCGAACTTGGATGACATTTGCTGTAGTAACAATTTTATTATCATTATCCGTACTAGTCATAAATTTCAATTTTAAAAGATCAATATCAGAGGCAAGACTATCAACCTTAGAAGCAAGAATATCAATTTTATCAAGCTTTTCCTCAACAGATTTGTTAAAAGCAGTTTGTGTACTAATAAATTCTTTAAGCATGGCTTCAAGACCAGGGGGTACACTCCTATTATTGTTGTAAGAATTACCATAACTATTACCATTAGCAGAAGGATATGGCCTATAGTTGTTACCAGAATTATTCCTATAAACATTGTTGTTGAAATTATTACTTTTAATGAAATTCACATCAACATGTTCTTCTTGGGCAACCCATGAAGCTAAAGGAACATTATTAGGATCAACATTAGATCTACCATTCACAAGCATAGACATAATAGCATCAATCTTATCACTCAAGGAAGAGGTTTCTTCAACAGAATTTACCTTCTTACCTTGTGAAGCTCTTTCCGTGTGCCATTCAGAGTAACTTGTCATCATATCATCGAGAAGATTTGTTGCCGCCCCCAAAGTAATGGACATAAAGGTACCTCCAGCAGCTGAATCCAATAGGTTCCGGGAAGAAAAATTCAATCATGCATAAAAGGTTTGGATGATCATCCAAGTAGTTAGTCCATGGGTAGGGCAATTGTTCACCAAAGATTTCATTCTCTCCCATGCTTGAGCAACATGTTCATTATCTAATTTCTTAAAATTCATTATGCTACTTCTCAAAGATATAATTTTAGCGGGAGCATAATATCTACCAATAAAAGCATCCTTACATTTAGTCCATGAATCAATCCTATTTCTAGGCAGAGATAGCAACCAATCTTTAGCTCTTCCTCTTAAGGAGAAAGGAAACAATTTCAATTTTATAATGTCACCATCTACATCCTTATACTTTTGCATTTCACATAGTTCAACAAAATTATTAAGATGGTGTTGACGTCAGAAACCCACCGGCGGGCAGCGACGGGCAACACAGTAGAGCCGGGAACAACTAGGGCTGCGGCTGGCCCCAGTCCCTCAGAGCGACGGCCCGCAAAGCCTCCTGGTCACACGTCCGATGCTATCGCAAGGGCGTGCCACCTGACCTATACCTGGCCGGGAAGGTGTTGGATGATGCCTCGCTTAGTTTCTGCGAGGGCATACACGTAAACGTTAAATACGAGCCTCGATCGGCTCTCAGGTTACCTGTGAATCGGCTCAAGGAGCCGATCCACCCATGATTCGTACAAGGTGTCCGAATATATGGTGGTCCTGCTTGATCAAGATAAAGTTAAAACGATCTACGACGATTTAGGGTTTTCACCGCATAATCGGATCATCCTACTCACGATTGGGCCTCGCGCTCGCGTACGGTGATCATAAGCCGATCCTAGACAGGGCCTAAAAACCAACACGAGGTTGATCCCCGGAACATCCTGTCTAGGGCTAGCGAATTACACCCTACACGCCGTTGGATCCTCCAACCCTTTGTAGGGCCTAACTATTGCAGATATTAAACTAATCCTTGCAAAGCAAGGAGCAACCGTAACGGATCGGATCTACTAAACTATGATCAAGCGGGGTGCCGCCCCTACACCTAAGATAGGTGTAAGGGCGGCTAGATGTATAAGGGTTGCACTACGACGGCATATGATACGAAGAACAATGCTAACCCTAACACACCTAAGATAACTATGTTGCTCGCCATCAAAAAGGCTTCGAGCACGAGCAACGCATGAACAACGAGATAGGCTTATGCTGCCTAGATCGCAAGATGCGATCTAGGCAGCATGGTGCTTACCGGAGAAACCCTCGAGACGAAGGAGTTGGCGATGCGCCGAGATTTGTTTGTGTTGAACGTTGGTTGTTGTTTATTCCATAAACCCTAGATACATATTTATAGTCCGGGGACTTTCTAATTTAGGTGTGCACCTAACCGTGCACGGGTAAAACTCTAACTCCTAACCGACACGTAATCTAATATGTTACATGATACAAGGGCAAACTAGCCCAAACGTTGCATACGAGGCCGATTCACGTATTTCTTCTATATATAATCTTCAAGTCCATCTTGATCGCGGCCCACCTCTGACTCGGTCAAATTCTGGTGATAACACATGTCCCCCTGGTTTTGGAAATGTCATTTCCAAAATCATTATGCTCTCTTTCGTCGGGTCATGTCGTGGCAGAGCAGAAACCGTCGCAGTATTTTCCATCATGACTTGCCTTCCCAACTTCTCTGCACGATTTGACAGTTTTTTGGCACCACCTCCTCGAAAACTGTTCGAACATTAAATCCCCACTTCTTTTATTCAACCGTATCGAACAGTTCTCCTCCTCATCCTTTCCGCATTAGCACTCCAAAAAACCCTTCTGCGCACCATGTCTTCTTCTTCCTCCGCCTCGTCGGGATTTTCCCTCGAGTCCTCTTCCTCCCACGAGCCGACGCCAGAACCGAACCCACAAGAGGTCCACGCGGCCAACACCCGCGGCGCCATAGAGGCCGGGGAGGAGCCAGACCATGACTTCTCCATCTGGTCCGAGGATGACAAGTCCTCGACGGACGGGGAGAGCAACCTCCGCTTCCTTGCCGACGGGGAATCGGAGGAGGAGAGCGATGACGATCACTTCTCCTGGGATGACTTCACCTCCTCCGAGGAGGTGAAGGAGGAGGAAGAGGAGGAGGAGGAGGACGATGATGACAGCCCCTCCGACGAGCCGCCGGCCAAGCGCCACTGCCCCTGGCCAAGGAATCTCAGTGACTACGACAGCGACGACGACGAGGAGGATGAGGACAACGAAGGTCCCGCCGGCGGCCACTACAGCAGCGACGACGAGCCCGCCGGGAGCAGCGCCGACAGCGGCGACGAGGGTGACGACGAGGGCAGCGACGGCCCGTAGATAGGACCCTTAGCATAGGATCAGCAGTAGTAGACGGGGCAATGTATCCCCTTAGTACTCCCTTTTGAGAGCAATCAGCTCTTCTATGTAAGAAATCTGGTTTATCAATGAAGAAATTCCCCAATTTGATTTTGCCGATTTCCTTTATGCCAATTTAGCCGATTTCCCTTTATACTGATGCCGCCGATCGTCACTTAGCCAATGCTTAATGAGCCGATGACAACGCATCGGTATCTCATGACCCATTCTTCATCCCTTTGACGTTGGAGTGATCGTGAATTTGATCCATGCCCGAAAGCTGACGTTAACATATCAATCCTCCACGATCTATCTTTTGCCTTTTCCAACCGATGACTTTGAGCTCTGGCGGACAACTAGGCAGATCAACGCTCGTACGAGAGCCCCAGAACCACTGCTGAAACGACTTGATGCTGAAGTCGACACCTCTGGGTTTTCAGATATTCAGTGATACTCTTCGAACCTGCCCAATCCTCTTTAAAAAGGTTATGATGGAGGGCCACCCAATGAAATCCCAATCGGCTTCTTAAGAACAGAAAATTCTACGCAATCAGTTGCCCCCGAGCCTCTATCAAAGCGAGCATAGCAGTGGGCTAACCAAACGTGTCGCCATCGGTTCCCAAGTCATGATGCAGAGCCAGCCGATTTCAACAAAATCGGCTCTCCAGAGCAGAGAACCTTCAGGGTGAGCTGCCCCCCGAGCTTCTTCAGTCCACTTCTCACGCCTTGCAGGTCAGATTGGCTCCTTTCCTTTGGTGGATCTGATGCAACCCACCCTTAACTTGATCTGTACATTCATGCTGCTCTTGGCATTGTTCTTGAAGAGAGGATCTGAGCCATTAAACCACTCCATTGAGGAGTTCCTCCATTAGAATCTCTCTTCGTGGCTCACTTCCTGCTCCATTGACCCCTGCTTATAACAGTTGTATCCCTTGAATTTGATGGCCATGCATCGGCTTTCTATCCTTAAGTCGATGTCTGCTGCATCGGCTGTGCTTAAATTTTTTTGAATTTCTACGGCCGATTCATGTATCGGCCCCCATACTTCAATACCCATCATCAAAGAATATCTTGGGCTGCTGAGCGTTTGAAAGATACTCCTACTTCATATCCTCGTGTTTTGTCCACCTAGGTGCCCCCCCGAGCCGATCCTTTCAAGGGATTTGATGGTATCGGCTCTGTTGGACCAAATGTTGAGCCCAGGCAGAATGGATGGTGAGGATAATTTTGGCCGATTGCTGGAATCGGCCTCCACGTTGCTTGTTCGATGAAGGTTTTGTAATGTCCCTCCATAAATTTTTGGGGCCGATCACAAGGATCAGCCTCGCCACGTACGTCCATCGATGTTGCTCTTGTTACACGGTCGGTCCGGTGGATAAAACCAGCCTAACCCCGTTCTTTGTCACGTCGATGCGCTCGCGATCGTCCAAATTGATGCCTGAGAGTGGCTCTTGGCACGATGTCTCCCAAACGTCCATGCCGGTCTGTTGAAATCTCGGCTGAATCATCTGCGTGGACGACTTCTACTTCATCTCCATCCCATTGTATTAGGCATTGGTGCATCGTGGATGGAATGCAACGATTGGCGTGGATCCAATCTCTCCCTAGTAGTACAGCATAGGTGCTCTTCGTTGTCGACAATAAAGAACGTTGTAGGGACGAGTTTTCCTTCCTACGGTCGGATCCACATTCGGAACACCTTGTGCGTCGGATGCTTGGCCGTTGAAATCGCTCGGTGTCACATTGGTCTTGATCGGATCTGAGCTAGAGCGTCCCCAACCGGCGTAGCATGGAGTACGGCATAATGTTGATTGCCGCTCCGGTGTCTACCAACATCTTGTTGACAGAGCTGCCCATTGATGTATCCTCGCAAGTACGGGGCCTTCGGATGCACCGTAACTCCTTTCTCGTGGCTTCTCAAAGATGACCGGCCGTGGGCCGCAGTCCAATTGTGCCACAGGTGCTTCATATGATCTTTGAGCGCTAAACTCCGTTGGAAGGATGAAGACCATGTTTGTGCCAGCCGATGTATCATCATTGGCTTTCCTTTGCTTGGGGCGCCACTCTTTTCTTTGTGGCCGACCTTCTCCGTCCAGGGTTCGCTGAATTTTGGCGGCCAGATCAGGCCGTGCCTTCCTCAACGTGTGTAGGTATATTCTTTCAGTTTCCTCCAACCCTCGTAGACGCTGAACCCTTCGCTTCTGGGAACGGCTGAGCCCATCAGGGCACCACCTTGGCCGATGATACTTGTCTTCTTCATCATCGTCCTCTAGTTCCTCGAGATCTTCCACCCGAGCGGACTCAGCATGCTTGTTCCGAGGCGGGAGAGGCCCTAGACGTTTGAACACGGACACGTTAGCTGCATCCTTCTTCTTCGTTTGCATTCGAGCGGTTGCCGATTGTTGGCAATCGGCTCATTCCTGAATCCCAGCGGTGTACGAAGAAGGGGCGAGTCCGGTGCCTATCCACGTCGTCTTGCTCCCTCGACTTTTCCTTGGCGTGGCGCTCGTATCGCTCCTTGTCGTGATCATGCCGACGACGTCTCCTGTCGTCCCTAGCCAGACGATCTTCGTCATCATCGTCGTTGTATCGTCGGCGTTGGTCATACTGACTCACATACTTGTTGAGGAGGTGATCAGAGAGAGGTCGCTGATATCTTATGTTCTTCACTTCTCCCTCTGTGACGTAGCGCTTGCCGTCTTGGCGGAGCCGATCGCGTGGAGCGGCTTCCTCTGTATCTTTGCTATGAGAGCAGCTGCCCTCATCTCCGTCCTTACCAGAGTGGTGTCCAGGTCCTACCATGTTGATATTGCACGAGAAATCCGGCTGGCACCCTCCATGGTAAGTACACTCCGCCATGTTAACGGCGCATGCCGGTGAACTCGGCACTTCCGGTGCTGCTGATGCGCATGGCAACGGTGGACGGGACTGGAGTGGCACCTCTCCTTGACAGGTCCCGCGAGCTGGTCTTGACGAGAGAATACCGATGGCTCATGATTTCCTGGACCACGCGCGGAGCGACACGCTCCAAAGTGTTTACCGAGGCTCTCGCAGTGGCGGTGCAGCGAATGAGCCACCATGTAGTTGATCTCCTAACGCAGCGACACGGTGCGTTCTTCGACCGGGCGGACGGGTCCACTCCATCGAGTGCGCCTTCAGGTGAGAACCCCTTCCACTGACGCCATGGGAGCGGGTTCTGTGGAAAGAGCCGATGAGTTCGGCTTCGAGGGCTGCCTTGATCTCGTCATGCTTCTTCTTGAGCTCATCAGGCAGATCCTCGTACTTGACCGGAGTGCTTTCCGCCATCTCGGATGTAGATGGCGATGCGGTGGATGTCGAAGATTGTCCCACCGGGCGTGCCAGAATGTGTTGACGTCAGAAACCCACCGGCGGGCAGCGACGGGCAACACAGTAGAGCCGGGAACAACTAGGGCTGCGGCTGGCCCCAGTCCCTCAGAGCGACGGCCCGCAAAGCCTCCTGGTCACACGTCCGATGCTATCGCAAGGGCGTGCCACCTGACCTATACCTGGCCAGGAAGGTGTTGGATGATGCCTCGCTTAGTTTCCTGCAGGGCATACACGTAAACGTTAAATACGAGCCTCGATCGGCTCTCAGGTTACCTGTGAATCGGCTCAAGGAGCCGATCCACCCATGATTCGTACAAGGTGTCCGAATATATGGTGGTCCTGCTTGATCAAGATAAAGTTAAAACGATCTACGACGATTTAGGGTTTTCACCGCATAATCGGATCATCCTACTCACGATTGGGCCTCGCGCTCGCGTACGGTGATCATAAGCCGATCCTAGACGGGGCCTAAAAACCAACACGAGGTTGATCCCGGAACATCCTCGTCTAGGGCTAGCGAATTACACCCTACACGCCGCTGGATCCTCCAACCCTTTGTAGGGCCTAACTATTGAAGATATTAAACTAATCCTTGCAAAGCAAGGAGCAACCGTAACGGATCGGATCTACTAAACTATGATCAAGCGGGGTGCCGCCCTACACCTAAGATAGGTGTAAGGGCGGCTAGATGTATAAGGGTTGCACTACGACAGCATATGATACGAAGAACAATGCTAACCCTAACACACCTAAGATAACTACGTTGCTCGCCATCAAAAAGGCTTCAGTACGAGCAACGCATGAACAACGAGATAGGCTTATGCTGCCTAGATCGCAAGATGCGATCTAGGCAGCATGGTGCTTACCGGAGAAACCCTCGAGACGAAGGAGTTGGCGATGCGCCGAGATTTGTTTGTGTTGAACGTTGGTTGTTGTTTATTCCATAAACCCTAGATACATATTTATAGTCCCGGGGACTTTCTAATTTAGGTGTGCACCTAACCGTGCACGGGTAAAACTCTAACTCCTAACCGACACGTAATCTAATATGTTACATGATACAAGGGCAAACTAGCCCAAACGTTGCATACGAGGCCGATTCACGTATTTCTTCTATATATAATCTTCAAGTCCATCTTGATCGCGGCCCACCTCTGACTCGGTCAAATTCTGGTGATAACAGATGGGCAGCAGCATCATCAGAACTAACACCAGAAAATTGCTCTCTCATAACAAGATTTAGTAAAACAGGTTTAATTTCAAAGAATTCTGCTGTAGTAGCAGGTGGAGCAATAGGTGTGCATAAGAAATCATTATTATTTGTGCTAGTAAAGTCACACAACTTAGTATTCTCAACAGTACCCATTTTAGCAGTAGTAAATAAAGCAAACTAAATAAAGTAAATGCAAGTAACTAATTTTTTTGTGTTTTTAATATGGAGAACAAGACAAGTAAATAAAGTAAAACTAGCAACTAATTTTTTTTTGTGTTTTTGATATAAGAGCAAACAAAGCAGTAAATAAAATAAAGTAAAGCAAGACAAAAACAAAGTAAAGAGATTGGATGTGGGAGACTCCCCTTGCTGCGTGTCTTGATCTCCCCGCAACGGTGCCAGAAAAAGAGCTGCTGGCGTGCAGTTGACGTGGGAGTTAGATATCTCTATGGTGTAACTTTTTCTTCAGGTCCCCGGCAACGGCGCCAGAAAAAGAGCTTGATGGCGTGTAAGACACACGTCCGTTGGGAACCCCAAGAGGAAGGTGTGATGCGCACAACAGTAAGTTTTCCCTCAATAAGAAACCAAGGTTATCGAACCGGTAGGAGTCAAGGAACACGTGAAGGTTGTTGGTGGCGGAGTGTAGTGCGGCGCAACACCAGGGATTCCGGCGCCAACGTGGAACCTGCACAACACAATCAAAGTACTTTGCCCCAACGTAACAGAGAGGTTGTCAATCTCACCGGCTTGCTGTAAACAAAGGATTAGATGTATAGTGTGGATGATGATGGTTGTTTGCGAAGAACAAGTAAAGAACAATTGCAGTAGATTGTATTTCAGATGTAAAGAATTGGACCGGGGTCCACGGTTCACTAGTGATGTCTCTCCCATAAGATAAACAGATGTTGGGTGAACAAATTACGAGTTGGGCAATTGACAAATAAAGAAGGCATAACAATGCACATACATATATCATGATGAGTACTATGAGATTTAATCAGGGCATTACGACAAAGTACATAGACCGCTATCCAGCATGCATCTATGCCTAAAAAGTCCACCTTCAGGTTATCATCCGAACCCCTTCCGGTATTAAGTTGCAAACAACAGACAATTGCATTAAGTATGGTGCGTAATGTAATCAACACAAATATCCTTAGACAAAGCATCGATGTTTTATCCCTAGTGGCAACAGACACATCCACAACCTTAGAACTTTCTGTCACTGTCCCAGATTCAATGGAGGCATGAACCCACTATCGAGCATAAATACTCCCTCTTGGAGTCACAAGTATCAACTTGGCCAGAGCCTCTACTAGCAACAGAGAGCATGCAAGAACATAAACAACATATATGATAGATTGATACTCAACTTGACATAGTATTCAATATTCATCGGATCCCAACAAACACAACATGTAGGATTACAAATAGATGATCTTGATCATGATAGGCAGGTCACAAGATCTAACATGATAGCACAATGAGGAGAAGACAACCATCTAGCTACTGCTATGGACCCATAGTCCAGGGGTGGACTACTCACACATCGATCCGGAGGCGATCATGGCGATGAAGAGACCTCCGGGAGATGATTCCCCTCTCCGGCAGGGTGCCCGAGGCGATCTCCTGAATCCCCCGAGATGAAATTGGCGGCGGCGGCGTCTCTGGAAGGTTTTCCGTATCGTGGCTCCCGGTACTGGGGGTTTCGCGACGAAGGCTTTAAGTAGGCGGAAGGGCAGGTCAGGAGACGTCA
Organism: Lolium rigidum; assembly: GCF_022539505.1. Classification (NCBI taxonomy): domain Eukaryota; kingdom Viridiplantae; phylum Streptophyta; class Magnoliopsida; order Poales; family Poaceae; genus Lolium; species Lolium rigidum. The sequence continues at coordinate 222,868,144 of NC_061513.1, read as the reverse complement.
CGGGGGCCCCACACGCTAGGGCCGCGCGGGCCCCCTTTAGGCCGCGCCGCCCTAGTGTGGCGGCGCCCCGTGGTCCCACTTCGTATCTCCTCCTGTCTTCTGGAAGCTTCGTGGAAAAATAAGCCCTTTGGCGTTGATTTCGTCCAATTCCGAGAATATTTCCTTACTAGGATTTCTGAAACCAAAAACAGCAGAAGACAGCAACTGGCTCTTCGGCATCTCGTCAATAGGTTAGTGCCGGAAAATGCATAATAATGACATAAAATGTGTATAAAACATGTGAGTATCATCATAAAAGTAGCATCAAACATAAGAAATTATAGATACGTTTGGAACGTATCAGGCGGCGAGAGAGTGCGGGAGCAACGCCGGCTGCAGGCGGTGGAGACAAACGGTTAGGCCGGTGAAGAGGCGACGGCAGAGGCAAATTGGGTGGAGGTATCCTCGCCAGATGTGGAGAAGATGAAGAGGAGGGAAAGGGTCCGCTTTTTACCATTAAGCGGTCTGAAAATCAACCACACGGGGTTCTCCAACGGGTGACCAATAATTAGTATTGCCCATCTAAAGAGTGGCTTTGGGTTGCTCAAGTTAAACCCGAACCGGTCGAGACTGTTCCATTCGATTGGAGGTCATTCAAAACCAAAGTTACCGAAGGTGGGGGCTCATCTTCATAAGGCTTTGTTCGGTTTCAGGCAAATCCACTGGGTTTGAGATGTATTGAGGGGTATTAGATCCCGTCTAAGTTCAAATTCCTCTAATAATCTCCAAAACACTTCAATCCACTTGGAGTGGGAATTAACCGAAGAAGGCCTAGTCGTGTAGACTTTTGTGCAAGTGCGCTCAATGCAGGGAACCATCGACCATACGGTTCATCACCACCGCAAGGATGAAAAATAACGCTGGGACGTTGTTTTTTTGTGGGTTTCAACTTAAGTACTTGGGAAGTATCTTGAACGGAAGTAGCCATTTGAGAGCTTTGTGGAGGCCTGGTCGTGGATTCAGACTTGCCGGTTAAGCAAAAAAACACAGAAGTTGGTTGAGTTGGTTTTAGACCTTTTTATCAATCGATGAATACAGATCTTACCCAAGCAACTATCTAGCGATCTTGAGAATCAACATGTAGTTGGGTGATTAGGTGGGTAGTGGCACACCAACCCACCAGAGTTTAAATCCCAGGTTTAACACTTTGGTGTTTCATTAAAGGCGGAATATCTTTTAGCGGGAGGCGACGTTTCCGTCGACAACGACGCGCTTGTGGTGACTTCGTCAATCTCAAGATCCGTCGGATGAAATTTCTTGGACGCAGTCTCTCGAAGATGCTCATATGAGTAAGCGCGTTCATAGGGGTGAATATATGTGCGTTTGTATTGTTTTTCGCAAAAAAGACTATCTAGCGATCGTACGAATTTGGTCACAAGCCACAGGAACAAGATACTTGGTTGCGTCCGCTGGGGAGATGAGCATGGGAGGAAGACAATGATGAAGGAATAAGAGGAAATGAGAGGGGGGGCTGCCCTCGACTGATATGACGTCGGCAATAGCCGAGACGACGGCTGGCGAGAGGTTGCATGCTACGAACAGAGACGGCGCTAATATTGTTTTGTCATGGCATGGCAAGGACGGTAATCACCCGGCGATATAAATGGCGACTTAGGCCATGTCTTGCCCAAAAATCTATGCAGTTAAGGCAACTCCAACGGGGGCGATGGCATTTCGGACGTTCGAAATGTTCGTGCGCGTCCGTTTGCGTCGCGTTAAATGGTTGAAATCGACCGTGCATCCGTTTGCGTCGGAGTGGCTCCAGCAGCACGACACATTTTTCGATTTTGCATTTTTTGAACATAAAAATATAATTTATATAGTAAAAGAAAGGAAAATAAAAACCCTAAGAACGCTTGCGCCTACTGGTTCTCGTCGTCGATGTCGATCACGACGAGCTCTGGTATCGCCCATGGCCAGTTTGGAAGCGGCGAAACATACGTCGGTGCCGCCGGCGGTGGTGGAGGTGGAGCAGCCCAGGCCGGTGGTGGAGGTGGAGCATCCCACTCGGGCGGAGGAGGTTGAGCAGCCCACGCCGGTGGTGGAGGTGGAGGCCCCCACGGGTTGTACGACGGAGGTGGAGGCGGCGGTTGAACCGGTGGCGTTGCCGAGTCCTGGAGCGCCCGTCGTAGGGCCTCTTCCTCCGTGAGGCCCAGCGGCATGATGTCGGTGGCGTACCGGGGTAGTAGCGACTGCACCGGTCGGCCCACCTTCGAGACGAGGACGCCGAGCCTCGCGATCTCGTCGTCCGTCATGTTCTCCGGGTACTCGAACTTCCGGCCCTCCGCCATGGCCAACTGCCATTCCTGGAAAATGCACGCGACGTAGTCGTCCTTGGCCTCCTCGTTGTGCTAGGCCAGCGCCTCGCTGTAGTCCTCGTCGTCGTCTTGTGCAGGCACCGGCGCCTGCCGTGTTGGACAACGAGGCGCCGGTGGACAGTCAAAGGGGAAGTCCATATCGCCGAGGAAGCCCGCCCTCCTCCTCGGATCCTTCTCGGACTCGCGCCAGGTGCGCCAGGTGTCGGAGTCGGTGGCTGATTGCGCGTAATTAACACGTCCGTTGGGAACCCCAAGAGGAAGGTATGATGCGCACAGTAGCAAGTTTTTCCTCAGAAATAAACCAAGGTTTATCGAACCAGGAGGAGTCAAGAAGCACGTTGAAGGTTGATGGCAGCGGGATGTAGTGCGGCGCAACACCAGGGATTCCGGCGCCAATGCGGAACCTGCACAACACAACCAAAGTACTTTGCCCCAACGAAACGGTGAGGTTGTCAATCTCACCGGCTTGCTGTAACAAAGGATTAGATGTATAGTGTGGATGATGATTGTTTGTAGAAAACAGTAGAACAAGTATTGCAGTAGATTGTATTCAATGTAAAAGAATGGACCGGGGTCCATAGTTCACTAGAGGTGTCTCTCCCATAAGATAAATAGCATGTTGGGTGAAGAAATTACAGTCGGGCAATTGACAAATAGAGAGGGCATGACCATGCACATACATGATATGATAAGTATAGTGAGATTTAATTGGGCATTACGACAAAGTACATAGAACGCTATCCAGCATGCATCTATGCCTAAAAAGTCCACCTTCAGGTTATCATCCGAACCCCTTCCGGTATTAAGTTGCAAACAACAGACAATTGCATTAAGTATGGTGCGTAATGTAATCAATAACTACATCCTCGGACATAGCATCAATGTTTTATCCCTAGTGGCAACAACACATCCACAACCTTAGAACTTTCTGTCACTGTCCCAGATTTAATGGAGGCATGAACCCACTATCGAGCATAAATACTCCCTCTTGGAGTTAAGAGTAAAAACTTGGCCGAGCCTCTACTAATAACGGAGAGCATGCAAGATCATAAACAACACATAGGTAATAGATTGATAATCAACATAACGTAGTATTCTCTATCCATCGGATCCCGACAAACACAACATATAGCATTACGGATAGATGATCTTGATCATGTTAGGCAGCTCACAAGATCCAGACAATGAAGCACATGAGGAGAAGACGACCATCTAGCTACTCGCTATGGACCCATAGTCCGGGGGTGAACTACTCACTCATCACTCCGGAGGCGACCATGGCGGTGAAGAGTCCTCCGGGAGATGATTCCCCTCTCCGGCAGGGTGCCGGAGGCGATCTCCTGAATCCCCCGAGATGGGAATGGCGGCGGCGGCGTCTCTGGAAGGTTTTCCGTATCGTGGCTCTCGGTACTGGGGGTTTCGCGACGAAGACTATATGTAGGCGGAAGGGCAGGTCAAGAGGCGTCACGGGGGCCCCACACAACAGGGCCGCGCGGGCCCTATGCAGGCCGCGCCGCCCTAGTGTGGCGGCGCCCCGTGGCCCCACTTCGTCTTCTGTTCGGTCTTCTGGAAGCTTCGTGGCAAAATAGGCCCCTGGGCGTTGATTTCGTCCAATTCCGAGAATATTTCCTTACTAGGATTTCTGAAACCAAAAACAGCAGAAAACAGACAGCGGCTCTTCGGCATCTCGTTAATAGGTTAGTGCCGGAAAATGCATAAATATGATATAAAGTATGCATAAAACATGTAGATATCATCAATAATGTGGCATGGAACATAAGAGATTATCGATACGTCGGAGACGTATCAGCATCCCCAAGCTTAGTTCCTGCTCGTCCCGCGCAGGTAAACGATAACAAAGATAATTTCTGGAGTGACATGTGATACGTCTCCGACGTATCGATAATTTCTTATGTTCCATGTCACATTATTGATGATATCTACATGTTTTATGCATACTTTATGTCATATTTATGCGTTTTCCGGAACTAACCTATTGACGAGATGCCAAAGGGCCAGTTGCTGTTTTCTGTTGTTTTTGGTTCCGAAAATCCTAGTAAGAAATATTCTCGGATCGGACGAAATCAACGCCCGGCATCCTATTTTTCCACGAAGCTTCCGAAGCACCCGAGAGCCGCCAGAGGAGGGCCCTGTGGGCCCCAGACGACAGGGTGGCGCGGCCCAGGCCTTGGTCGCGCCCCCCTAGTGTGTCACCGCCTCGTCGACCCTCCGAGGCTGCCCTTTCGCCTACTTAAGGTCTCCGTCGCGAAAACCCTACCACGTTCGACGGAACCAGAGAAAACCTTCCAGAGCCGCCGCCATCGCGAAGCCAAGATGCGGGGGACAGGAGTCTCGTTCCGGCACGCCGCCGGGACGGGGAAGTGCCCCCGGAAGGCTCCTCCATCGACACCACCGCCATCTCCATCAACGCTGTCTGTCTCCCATGAGGAGGGAGTAGTTCTCCATCGAGGCTCGGGGCTGTACCGGTAGCTATGTGGTTAGTCTCTCTCCTATGTGCTTCAATACAATAATCTCATGAGTTGCCTTACATGATTGAGATTCATATGATGATGCTTGTAATCTAGATGTCATTATGCTAGTCAAGTGGGTTTTACTTATGTGATCTCCGGAGACTCCTTGTCCCACGTGTGTAAAGGTGACGAGTGTGTGCACCGTGTGGGTCTCTTAGGCTATATTTCACAGAATACTTATTCAACTGTTATGAATGGCATAGTGAAGTGCTTATTTATATCTCTTTATGATTGCAATGTGTTTTGTATCACAATTTATCTGTGTGCTACTCTAGTGATGTTATTAAAGTAGTTTATTCCTCCTGCACGGTGTAATGGTGACAGTGTGTGCATCGTGTAGTACTTGGCGTAGGCTATGATTGTGATCTCTTGTTGATTATGAAGTTAACTATTGCTATGATGGTATTGATGTGATCTATTCCTCCTTTCGTAGTGTGAAGGTGACGAGTGTGCATGCTATGTTAGTACTTGGTTTGGTTATGTTGATCTGTTATGCACTCTAAGGTTATTTAAATATGAACATTGAATATTGTGGAGCTTGTTAACTCCGGCATTGAGGGTTCGTGTAATCCTACACGAGTTAGTGGTGTTCATCATTCAACAAGAGGGTTTAGAGTCTAGCATCTATCTATTTATTCTGTTATGTGATCAATGTTGAGAGTGTCCACTAGTGAAAGTATGATCCCTAGGCCTTGTTCCTAAATACTTGCTATCGCTGCTTGTTTCTTGTTTCTTTGCATCTTTACTTCCTGCAATATTACTACCATCAACTACACGCCGGCAAGCACTTTTACGGTGCCATTGCTACTTGCTTATATTTATTCATACCACATGTATTTCACTATCTCTTCGCCGAACTAGTGCACCTATTAGGTGTGTTGGGGACACAAGAGACTTCTTGCTTTGTGGTTGCGGGGTTGCATGAGAGGGATATCTTTGACCTCTTCCTCCACGAGTTTGATAAACCTTGGGTGATCCACTTAAGGGAAACTTCTCTGCTGTTCTACAAACCTCTGCTCTTGGAGGCCCAACACTGTCTACAAGAATAGAAGCTCCCGTAGACATCAAGCACTTTTCTGGCGCCGTTGCCGGCGAGGAAAGGTAAAAGGCACTCATACTCCGGTCCCAGGTAAAGTACTTTTCTGGCGCTGTTGTGTGTGTGCTCAAAGCTATTTCCTTTAGATCCTGCAATTGCATCTTTTTGTTTCTTGTTTACACTAGTTTGGCATAATGGACAGCAATGAGCTTCTTATTCTATTTCCTGATTTAAGACATGGATGGTTTGATGCGAAAATTAAAAAACCCATGGAACATATTAGTATGAACACTTTGAATACCATTGTTGCTAATGATATAGAAAGTTCTAAGCTTGGGGAAGCTGGTTTTGATGAGCATGATCTTTTTAGTCCCCCAAGCATTGAGGAGAAAATTTACTTTGATGATACTTTACCTCCTATTTATGATGATTATAATGATAGTAGTCTTTTAGTACACTTTGTTATGGAGGATAAATTTGATTATGATTACAATATGCCTCCTATATTTGATGATGAAAATAATAATGATAGCTACTTTGTTGAATTTGCTCCCACTATTACCAATAAAATTGACTACGCTTATGTGGAGGGTAATGATACTTTTATGCATGTGAATAAAGATGTTTTATGTGATACTTATATTGTTGAGTTTGCTCATGATGCTACTGGATATTATTATGAGAGAGGAAAATATGGTTGTAGAAATTTTCATGTTACTAAAACACCTCTCTATATGCTGAAATTTTTGAAGTTACACTTGTTTTATCTTTCTATGCTTGTTGCATCATGCTTCATGAATTTGTTTATTTACAAGACTCCCCCTATGCATAGGAAGCATGTTAGGCTTAAATTTGTTTTGAATTTGCTTTTTGATGCTCTCTTTTGCTTCAACTACTATTTCTTGCGAGTGCATCATTAAAACTGCTAAGCCCATCTTAATGGCTATAAAGAAAGAACTTGTTGGGAGATAACCCATGTGTTTATTTTGCTACAGTACTTTTATTTTGTATTTGTGTCTTGGAAGTTTTTACTAGTGTAGCAACCTCTCCTTATCTTAGTTTTATTGCATTGTTGTGCCAAGTAAGTCTTTGATAGTAAGGTTCATACTAGATTTGGATTACTGCGCAGAAACAGATTTCTTTGCTGTCACGAATCTGGGACTAATTCTCTGTAGGCAACTCGGAAAATTATGCCAATTTACGTGAGTGATCCTCAGATATGTACGCAACTTTCATTCAATTTGGGAATTTTCATCTGAGCAAGTCTGGTGCCTCAATAAAATTCGTTTTTACGGACTGTTCTGTTTTGACAGATTCTGCCTTTTATTTCGCATTGCTTCTTTTTCTATGTTGGATGGATTTCTTTGTTCCATTAACTTCCAGTATCTTTGAGCAATGTCCAAAAGTGTTAAGAATGATTGTGTCACCTCTGAACATGTGAGTTTTTGATTATGCACTAACCCTCTAATGAGTTTGTTTTGAGTTTGGTGTGGAGGAAGTTTTCAAGGGTCAACAGAGGAGGATGATATACTATGATCAAGAAGAGTGAAAGATCTAAGCTTGGGATGCCCCGGTGGTTCACCCCTGCATATTTCAAGAAGACTCAAGCGTCTAAGCTTGGGGATGCCCAAGGCATCCCCTTCTTCATCGACAACTTATCAGGTTTCTTCTCTTGAAAACTATATTTTTATTCGGTCACATCTTATGTACTTTACTTGGAGCGTCTGTGTGCTTTTATTTTTGTTTGGTTATTTTCATTCTCTGAATAAATGCTTGTGTGGGAGAGAGACACGCTCCGCTGGTTCATATGAACACATGTGTTCTTAGCTTTTAATGTTCATGGCGAAGGTTGAAACTGCTTCGTTAATTGTTATATGGTTGGAAATAGAAAATGATGCATGTGGTAATTGGTATAATGTCTTGAATAATTTGATACTTGGCAATTGTTGTGCTCATATAGATCATGTTTAAGCTCTTGCATCATATACTTTGCACCCATTAATGAAGAAATACATAGAGCTTGCTAAAATTTGGTTTGCATATTTGGTCTCTCTAAAGTCTAGATAATTACTAGTATTGAGTTTGAACAACAAGGAAGACGGTGTAGAGTCTTATAATGTTTACAATATGTCTTTTATGTGAGTTTTGCTGCACCGGTTCATCCTTGTGTTTGTTTCAAATAACCTTGCTAGCCTAAACCTTGTATCGAGAGGGAATACTTCTCATGCATCCAAAATCCTTGAGCCAACCACTATGCCATTTGTGTCCACCATACCTACCTACTACATGATATTTATCCGCCATTCCAAAGTAAATTGCTTGAGTGCTATCTTTAAAATTTCCATTCTTTACCTTTGCAATATATAGCTCATGGGACAAATAGCTTAAAAACTATTGTGGTATTGAATATGTACTTATGCACTTTATCTCTTATTAAGTTGTTTGTTGTGCGATAACCATGTTCCTGGGGACGCCATCAACTACCCTTTGTAGAATATCATGTGAGTTGCTATGCATGTCCGTCTTGTGCGAAGTAAGGGAGATTTACCACTCATTTAATGGTTAGAGCATGCATAATGTTAGAGAAGAACATTGGGCCGCGATGACCCACAAGTATAGGGGGTGTATCGCAGTATCTTCGATAAGTAAGAATGTCGATCCCAACGAGGAGCGAGAAGGTGTTGACAAGCGAGTTTCGATGAAGGATTCACTTGTAAATGCTCACGGACAAGTATTCGGGGGGTTTTGATGTAACGGATGAATAAAGTACGAGTAAGTAAAGTGCGAGAGTAACAATTGCAGCGAGTGGCCCAATCCTTTTTAGCACAAAGGACAAGCCGGTTTGTTTACTTATAATGACCAAACGTTCTCGAGGACACACGGGATTTTAGTCTAGTGCTTTCGCTACATACGGCTAATTAATCTTCCTTGTTTTGATAAGTGTTGTGTGGGTGAACCTATGCTAATGTACCGCCCTTCCTAGGACTAATACATACTTGTGATTATACCCCTTGCAAGCATCCACAACTACAAGAAAGTAATTAAGATCAATCTAACCACTGCCTTAAACTCTGAGATCCTGCGATCCCTCCTGCATCGATATACCAACGGGGGCTCAGGTTTCTATCACTCCGGCAACCCTGCAATTCGCAAACGAGTACAAGATGCATTCCCCTAGGCCCATAAAGGTGAAGTGTCGTGTAGTCGACGTTCACACGACACCACTAGAAGAATAACACCACAACTTAAATATCATAACATTGAATATTACTCAACCATACTTCACTACTAACATTTAGACTTCACCCATGTCCTCAAGAACTAAACGAACTACTCACGAGACATCATATGGAACATGATCAGATGTGATATGATAATGAATAACAATCTGAACATAAACCTTGGTTCAACGGTTTCACTCAATAGCATCAATAACAAGTAGAAATCAACACCGGGGAGTTTCCCTATCAAACAATCAAGATCAAACCCAAATTGCTACAGCGGTGACGAGGTGCAGCGATGGAGACGGCGGTGATGATGATGAAGATGATGGTGATGGTGATGGAGATGATGTCCAGCTCGATGGCGGTGACGATGGCGTCGATTTTCCCCTCCGGGAGGGAATTTCCCTGGCAGATCTCAGCCTGCCGGAGAGCTCTTTTCTCTCTGGTGTTCTCCGCCCCGCAGAGGCGGTTGTGGCTCTTCGCGACGTACCCCTCTGGCTTAGGTTTTCGGGGCGAAGGCATACGCGAAGAAAAGGAGGCGAGAGGGGCTGTGGGCCCCCCTCCTCATAGGGCGGCGCGGCCAGGGCAGGGCCCGCGCCGGCCTGTGAGGGGGGCCCATGGCAGCCCTCCTCAGCTCCCCCTTCTGGCTCCCTTCGTCATCTGGAAAAATAGGAGTTTTCGTGTAATTCCCGTCAATTGTTGATCTTCCGAAATATTGCGTTCGACGATGCTTTTTCCGGCGGAATCCGGCTCCGGTGCGCGATCCTCCAATAATCATGAATCATGCAAAATAGATGAAATAACATAAGTATTACCTCCAAATATGAAATATATCAATTAATAATAGCAAATTATGATATAAAATAGTGATGCAAATTGGACGTATCAACTCCCCCCAAGCTTAGACTTCGCTTGTCCCCAAGCGAAACTGAACTCGGTAAACGGGACCACATGTTTATGGAGTGAAGAGTCGATAAATCAAATACGGACAAGAAGCATCATATTCATTCACACAAGACATTCTAGTAAACAACTTCCTCATATAATTCAACTTGAAACAAGTATAAGGTAATCACAAATAAAGGTGCATAAGAAATCATAGTTGGTGATGGCAAACTTTGTTCTTGGTCAGAGAACAATTAACAAGTTATTCTTATCTATCGAGCAGCGCTTTCATATTAAAGCTTATGGTAAACTTGCATACTCAATCATAGTAATCATTGATAACTTTCAAAGCTATATTCATTCAGATAAAACTTGTACTAAACAAGGAAGAATAAAAGACATGATGAAGTAAATCACAATATAATAGTTTGATCACAACAACTAAAATGCTTGCTTGAGATGGAGGGAAATAGGTTTACTGACTCAACATAAAGTAAAAGACGAGGCCCTTCGCGAGAGGAAGCGAGGATTAAATCATGTGCTAGAGCTTTTTCGGTTTTGAAATCATATAAAGAGAATAAAAGTAAAGTTTTGAGAGGTGTTTGTTGTTGTCAACGACTGGTAGCGGGTACTCTAACCCCCTTGCCAAACAGACCTCCAAAGAGCGGCTCCCATGAAGGACGTTATCTCTACCAGCAAGGTAGATCATCCCTCTTCTCTTTTGTTTACACATGTACTTTAGTTTATTGAAGGATGACACTCCCCCCAACCTTTGCTTACACAAGCCATGGCTAACCGAATCCTCGGGTGACTTCCAACAATCTCGTACCATGGAGGAGTGTCTATTGCAAAATTAAGTTGCTTACTGATGAATCAGAGCAAACATGTGAAGAGAATTATTAATGAAAGTTGATTAATTGGGGCTGGGAACCCCGTTGCCAGCTCTTTTTGCAAAATTATAGGATAAGTGGATGAAGCCACTAGTCCATTAGTGGAGGCTGCCTAACAAGACTGAAAGATAAAACACCACATACTTCCTCATGAGCTATAAAACATTGACACAAATAAGAAGTAATAAATTTTGAATTGTTTAAAGGTAGCACATGAAGTATTTACTTGGGATGGCAAGAAATACCATGCAGTAGGTAGATATGGTGGACACAAATGGCACAGGTTTGGGTTCGAGGTTTGGATGCACGAGAAGCATTCCCTCTCGGTACGAGGTCTTTGGCTAGCAAGGTTAATTAGCAAGCATAAGAGTTGAGGGAAACAAACGAATATACATGTGATAGAAACAATCATGCATCTTTCTTGCAAGCACAAACAATTTTAACTTCAGAATAATAAGCTATGAGCTAACAAGAAAGGAAGAAAATGAAACAACTATATGTATTTCTCTTTTCTACTTAAACCTCAAGGTGTTGTTGCTATTGACCAATGCTAAGTTTGCCAAAACCAGATAGATTTACTCATTGCTCCCAAAGTGGTACCAATACTAAAATCAAGATCAATTATTTAATAGAAATTGCAAACTAAAATAAGGTGTGCAATATGTAAATGATAGGACTTCTCATTAATATTTCATAACGATAACTCACACCAAGGGATACATAGACAAACTAAAGGAGAGATACTTCCATACTGCAACCCATCTTATATGATAACTTCCCTACTCATGATATGACATTACTTGATAGTAAAAAGTAAAAAGGTGGTGATGATGTGATACCGCGGCACTCCCCCAAGCTTGGAACAAACCAAGGGGATGCCAATAAGGTGATAAAGCAATACGTGGCAACTT
>NC_061513.1:222844641-222856210 GCF_022539505.1 Lolium rigidum | reverse complement strand
GTCATTTTATGTAATAAAAGAAAGATTTATTTATTCTGATGACACATTGCAAAATGTTTCCCGGTAGATGTATTTTGTTTGATCTCACAGATGGTGTCAATAGTCAGTTTTACAATATGACTGCTTTTCTAAGGTATAATCCCGGTTTGACAACAAGATTAAATCTACGCAAACTAGCAAATAAAACAAACAAAACACTTGATGCTGATAGAGGTGCTAACATTTACATAAGGGAGCCCTCACCACAGGTATTGCCAAGTTTCCATCTATCTTATTTGTTTACCCAAGCCCAACACCTCACTTCCGATATATACCACTTCACTCACTTTTTGCTTGCTCAGCATTCTCATTGTTAGTTGCCAATGCCGTAGATCCTTGCTGCACCATTTGCAATTGGATTTGCAACATCTGAAAGGAATCAACTTATGAATTATGTTGGCATTGGCCAGGGCTCATTACTTGACATTTAAGCAAACATAAATATTTTGAGTAACGTTTTAGATTAGTCTGGCAGCTATGACAAAGAATATTCGTCTGAAGCTGATAAACTATGACTGTCTACAGCAACTCTATGGCCATAAGAAATGCACTGAAAACTGTTCATTGAGAATCAAGGGCATCTCAAGATAGTAATAATGAACCTGAATAACATAATACAGAAAGAATTGAACATTTTATCATTCCTACAGATAAACATGGCATGAAAACAATTACAGCTAGTCTGCTACGAGTCACCAACTTAGGGATAGTGATCAATAATTGACATGAACATGGATAGATTAGTGTAAATCATTTCGGTTTTGCTATGTCTCAGTCAACTGAGATTTTCTTAAGTCTAAGTCACTTACAAAAATGTGCTTTGAGTTGCACTTTTCTGTTAAAAAAGTGCAATTGCACTTTTCTACCAGAAATGTGCAACTGAACCGAGTTGCACTTTTCTTTGAACTGCAGTTGCACTTTTCTGAGGTGACTGAGACTTAAGAAAATCTCAGTCAACTGAGACATAGGCACACCCAAATCATTTATTAAGTGCAACCGTAGAGATTACTTTTTGAAATATCATCACATCATAAATAGTCCAAAAAAACAAGTGAAGGAACTGCTTAACTAATAATCCAATGTACCTTCATGTCAAATAAATAATTTAACTTCATTTGGAATTGAACTCTTGAAAAAAGGGAAAAAAAACTATAAGAGCATAAAAACTTTCTCCTTTAGAGTTCAAACTGGAAATCTGACACAGAAGCCTATATTACTACATTTTCAGAAAGTCTGGAAAATTTCACAATGATTTGGTGCTTAAATAAAAGATGTTTGAATATCTGCATTAATATACTCGATTGCAAATGTTTGCTGCAAATAATGCACGGTGCCCAGTGACATCCAGTGCAACGTACCAATCTTTGTGTGGAATCATGCAAACTCGTATAGGACATTTGATGCTAATAGAATGGTGACAGCGCTCACTAACAATTTACAAACATGTGCATGCCATTGAGAAATATGTCTATCTAGCTCAGACCATTTTCATATGGCACACTTGCTAGGCTCATCACAGATACCATAGTAAGATTAGATCAAGTTGTGTTAGGAGAAAGATGATTATTACCTCTATCTGACTCCTTATAGCGTTTTGGTAGGCCATTTGCAGTGATTTTTCAAGGTCTCTGTTGCTTGCTGTTGAGATAACAGGGCCATGTGAAATAAAAGGTTGAGATGCCGAGGGATCAGGGGTGTTCTGCTGGTCTTCCTGTGATTGATTGGAAGTACTTGCTTCTCCTGATTGTGAAGTACTTGGTGTAGCATGTAGAGGTCCTGAATACCTGATGATTGAATAAAAAGGTACTTCACATTATAGTATCAGAATGTATGGCACTAGATACCGTTATTTCATAGTCCATCTGTAAAATAATGTAAACAGTCAAACAAATGGACTAACCCAATCTCCAGTACCCAAGATCTAACAAAAAATGGCTAACCACCTAGTCCTGGCAGAGTTATAATAAATTAACCTTACATAAACAAATTGCATACCGGCTCTGAAAAAGGAAAATTAAGTTTATCTTGAAAACAATAACCACAAGTCATATTGGACAAATGGAGCATAAAGAGCAATTTTGGTTTTCGTCCAAGTGTTGTATTCCGTTCATCTTGTTCCTTTCATATTCACTATTTGGGCCAAGATGTCAAATAAAGATGAAAAAACCTAGACGGATGGAAGGCTTAGTATGAAAACTAAAATTATCCCATAGCATATGGTTAGTAAGGAAAATTAACAAGTTGTACAATTTTTATCCAGCAAACTCAACCACCATGCACAGGAAAAGCTAAACAAGATCTCAAAAAAAGGAAAAGCTAAACAAACTGGCAAAGCTCATAAATATATTATCGGCTAACAATGTGGTAGCTTTGCAAATGAGATGCATATAAAAATTCCAAAAGTTGCACAACTGATGATCCGCAAAATAATATCAGAGTTAGAATTTTGTACTATTACAGAGGGGTAGCAAGGATGGTGAAAAAATATACCTATTCAATGTGTTCGTTGGAGGGTAAGCAAAAGATCTTCCATATAAAGAAGCAGCTGAAGCAGCAGCCTCAAGTTTTGCTTGGCGCCTGTTCACATTCTCACTTGGTGGTCCACCTGAACCTGGAGCGCCAGTGCCTGCAGCTGTTTAGACCAACAATGAATTAGGGATCACATATGAAACTGCTTGCCTAATGTAGCACTAAATGATACAAATGGTTAAGTACAAAAATGCAAAGCAAAAAATCAGAACAACAGAGAAAGCTCACCAAACTGAACTCCCGGTTGAGCTCCATGTTGTCGAGTTGATGCAGCACGTCCATTGTCCGGGGGATAATGGGGGCTCTACATGTGGGGCAAGTATGTTGGCGCTCTAACCATGACCTCAAACAATGCACATGGAACAAGTGCCCACAAAGCAGCTTCTTTGCTGTAGTCATCTCTTCACGGCAAATTATACATGTAGCGTCACTCCTGAATACACAAAGATATCTAATCACAAACAAGATCCATCGTTGAATAAACAGAAACAGTACCAATGAAATTAAATAACTCACGCGTCGAGCTCATCAGCTGTAGCATCTGGAAAGCGTTCATTCATATTGGAAGTTATCTTTCTGTAGCGTACATAATCTGAAACACGAATTCTGAAGTTGCGGAAGGTCTCGTACAGCTCACGGATCAAGTGAAGTGGCACACCATAGTTCCTGAACGGTATAACAGATCAGCCACTGAACTGCAGACTATATTATTAGTTTATTACTCATAAGGGGAAATATCATCTTCAGAGAACTTACAGGAATATAGCTATGAAGAAGAGCATATATAAAGACAAGTGCACAAGGTCACTAATAAGCTCCAAATAAAAGGTATACACTGCCTTTTTCTCCCATTGACCTTCCATTAGCATGTCACTGACATAGAATACATACTTCACGAATGTCGATACTGTCGATGTTGCTAGTATCATATACCTGAAAAACATGATTTGCACATATCTGAGCTACTATGAATTTCAGCATCTCGAAACAACAATTACAAAGTTATCTGCAGGCATGCTTGAAAAGAAATAACCAATAAGGAAATATTACATATGGTAAGTCTTACTGCAGTTTAAACAATTCAGACCTAATGTTTTGCACCACTTCCACTTTAAGTATTGCTTACTTTAACAGATAATTTAGCAAGTTCCTGGACTCATATCCTCAAATGTTACAACCATAAAGTAAATGAATGGGGTTTGGGATTGAGGTGGTAAGCATACTAGAACAAGCTATCCATGTCTTGGTGGAAGGATCAAGTGAAATGATTAACTGACCACTCAGGTACAAACCTAGGTATGCAAAATAAAACTCAAAGAAAAACGACAACTTGATTCAGTGAAGTTTTTCATAGTAGCAAATGCCACTTTTTTTATGGGACCACCGGAGACCTAATCCTACTGAGCAAACTACAATTAAGGCATGAATTGGCCAAGATGTTAAAAGCAACATTGGCGCGTCCACGCAAGAGATAAACATGCCAAGCTTAAAATGGAACATCTAAACTGTTTGCCCAGGATTCTAGAATGGACTTCAAAAGGGAGTGGAACAGCGCCACCTCCACGTGGGGAGGTCATAAAGATACGATGTGGGAAATTGACTGGGTATCTAGTAACCTAACGTGCTACCAGTGCATCCTCAAGCATATATATACCTAGAAATATCAGTACAATATCCACGCTTTTTTATATAACTAGAAATATCAGTACAACTACATCCGCACTTTTTTGTCGGTTAGTAAAATAACGTCTACATTTCCGTTTCAAATAATGATGCATAAATGTCTATTTCCATGGAGCGGGACCTTTTCATCTCATAGAACAATGCATAATTTAACACAAACTTCCACCCTTCGAACTAATAGGTATATATCTAACTGAGAATATTTTCCATGTTTCTAAGATCAAAGGATTGATGTTCGAATTGAACTAGATATGGTGGGTGCTGTTCGAAAAGTTTGGAATAAAAAAGGATTTGAGAGAGCTTACTCGAAGGAAAAGAAGATTGCAACAGACGCCTCTCGCTTCTTTATGAGTGACATCAAGGAGCTGGAGAGGAAGATGCAGTCGACGGCAAGCAGGAAGACCATGAATGACACGATCCTTATGTGCGAGAGCATGGGCACGGAGGGCGTGGTCTCAATGTAGTCGACCCTCTTCTGCGCGAGCCAATGCAGCGCCTTGACGAGGAGCAGGGCGGCGACCATGGCTAGGAAGGAGACGGAGAAGTCCTGGCGGAAGATGGTGACCGCGAAGAGGATCTCGACGACCTCCCGCCAGGACTGCTCGTTGAGGCGCTCGACCTCGGCCTCGCGGAGCGTGCCGAGGAAGATGCGCTTGACGATCTGCCAGGCGACGCACATGGCGACGAGGCCCGTGTTGAGGAGCAGCACGAAGCAGATCTTGGAGGAGGAGAGGTAGACCATCGCCGGGTAGAACTGCTCCCTGCTGCTGAACGCGTAGTACACCGCCGACGTGGTCGCCAGCAGGCTGAACGCCGCGTACGTCTGTAGCCGTATCATCTTCCCCGCCGCCCGCGGCGATTCACCGCCACCAACAGGGACGGATCTGGATGGCGCGGCCAAAATTAGTGGAGTTAACTTCGGGTTTAAGCAATCACCATTGGATGACTCGAAGAGCTCGTACCTCAACAACCAATGTCCGAAATTACGGACGGGGCGGAGAGACCAAGGAGGCGGTGAGGTTGAACGGAGGCGGCGATGGCGGCGACGCGCGTGAGAGGCGGAGGGGGTGACAAGTCGGCGGTGGCGCTAAGCTATGGCAGCCCTAGGGCACCGCGGTGGTAGACTGGGTCGGATTGGACATTGGGTAGGTCGATGGGTCAGGACTCTGGACTCAGGAGAGGAAGAGGAGGCTGTGGAGAAGAAGGGCATTCCGACCAGGGACTGAGATTAAAAATTTGCTTTCCTCTGATTAATATTAATTGACTTCAGTATAGATGTATCTAGAACTAAAATATATTTAAAAAAATGTCTAGATATATTAATATTAGAGTTAATTAATATGAATCGAAGGAAGTATAAAAATGTTAGGAACTCTAGAAATTGTTGTATAGAGGGGGCCTCTAGAAAGTTAATTTCAGTAGACATTGCTTCAGAATTTTATGCAAAATTATTTTAGAATTTTACGTGAAATTGCATATAAAATTCAAACAATAATCCTTTAAAAGTTTTATTTTATTTTCCTCCTTCGATTTATATTAATTGATTCAACTTTATCTAGCTACATGTGTATCTAGTTAACAAAAACATCTACATACATCTATAGATAAAGTCAAGTTAATTAATTTAATCGTGGTACGACCGGGGTATTCGGTTGTTATTTGGTTGACTTCCAAGAAATTGACTAGCACAGCCCAACCTATATGTTGCGGCGTAATTTTTAGCCAATTATTGACAAGCGGTTGATAGACGAACAATTCGATGAGTTTTTTTTTTGTTGTGCTAGGCATTTATTAAGATAATGGTTAAGCTTTCTGCACTAGCCAATACAAAAAATCTATACTAACTAAAAAATACTAGGCAATCTCTATATACACTTTAACATCTTATCTCACATACAACGAGAAGACAAATCCACGTGCAAACATAAGGTAAACTTAAGAGGCCTTCTACATGAAGGGAGGGGACTAAAAAATTTAGCATAAATTGCACCACACATGACTCAAACTCGAGACATTGACTTGGATATCATATTAATCTACACGCACTAGCCAACAAAACTAAAAGTTTAAAAAAAGTGTTAGCCAATTCGCATATACACTTCAACAATAGTTGGTACGAGCTTGATTTAGGGGTAGTATGATTTTAGAAGAATGTTCCTTTGTTGGTGCATCAATTATATTTAATTTCATTATTAAGCATATATCCTAGTATTTCATTTTCCCTTCCCTTGTTCCATCTAGTCTCATATGGACAGTGATGATTGCAAGTGCACATGTTTATTGTAGCTAGTTTCAAAAGTAAGAGTATCAAACCAGGAGAGCTATTTAGTTAAGGTCTTTATGTCCCTCATCACTATCTATTAAATGATACTTCTAAGCTACCCTTGATTTCAAGTAAGAGTGTTCTAAAGAGAGTTGTTTTGTGTGTAAACTAATACTGAAAAGTAAAGTAAAGAGAAAGACAATCACGATGTAAATAGTAATGAAACTTCAGTAAGGCGAAATCTTCTTGGGGAATGTATTAATTATATCAGGATATATCTATGTCCGTCTTCATAACATGTGTGGGGAGAGCTCCATAAAAATATCATCACATACAAGCCATATGGTATTTCATCCAAAAATAACCACTTCAATGATCGTAAGCAAGCCACTCCGATCCCTCAGTTAAGGATTTCCCCATGGATATTGATATAATGTCTCTTTACCCCCTTGGCCATATGAATAGCACACCGGGACGTTATATCACTCAGCATCATACATACTACCATATTTCCAAAGATAATTCTCTCTCTAGTTCCAAAGGCAAATATTACATGGTCGACTTCATATAATATCTATAGAGAAAACTAACACATAATCATGAACCAAAGTTATGACCCTAAACCCAAGAGAAAGGTAAACTACTCACTCATTGAAGCATCCAACAACAACATCATTGGCATATGAAATGAATACGGTTATATGGATGAATACAAATGCAAATCCATAATAACAATTGGAATTACAACAAGATGGGAGCAAACGAGATGGGAATGGTGATGTTGATGAAGATGCATCAGTTGATGATGATGGAGATGATGCCTTGGTCTCCAAAGATCCATGTAGCAGCGAGGATGATGCCCTTATGCAAGTTCCCCTTCTAGATCTCTTCCGGAGGTGAGGTTTCTTCGAGTTGTGGTGTCTTTGAATGTCGGATCTTAGATTTGTCTTCCGTGGTAAAACTATTTGACGAGGCGGAGGTGATGGCACATGGTACGGGTGGGCCCTGCCCGTACCGATGGTCGTTAAACCTTATAGAGTTGCCTCTCGCTTTGCCTCTTCACCTAGGTGTGTGAAAAATCATTTAGACATTTTTTTATCCCTTGTAATATCATATTTATGTCCAATATGATAGCTTCAAATGTTATGTTCATCAATACCTTCATAATTTGGGATCCTGTCGAAACAAGCATAAAAGGTGCGCGCGAGCATGATAATCCCCGAGTGCAGGGAATCACTGCAGCACAATTCGATAAGTATTTGAGTGTCGAACCCACATGGATCTATTGATATAGAGTTATATAATGAAAGGTATGTGTTTGAATATTTATATAGAGTTTTCTTAGCATTCATATGGGAATCATTGATACGTCCATTTTGCATCACTATTTTGTATCATAATTTGTTGTTATTCATTGATACATTTCATATTTGGAGATGATACTTATGTTATTTCATCTACTTTGCATGTTTCATGACTATTGGAGGATCGCGTACCGGAGTCAGGATTCTGCTGGAAAAAGCACCGTCAGAATGCGATATTTCGGAAGATCAACAGTTGACGGAAATTATATGAAAAATCCTATTTTTCCAGAAGACGAAGGGAGCCAGAAGGGGGAGCCGAGGGGACCCGAGGTGGGCCCACCTCATAGGCCGGTGCGGCCCCGGGCCGCCCTGTGAGGAGGGGGCCCAGAGCCCCCTCTTGCCTCCTTTTCTTCGCGTACGTCTTCGTCCCGAAAACCTAAGCCCCAGAGGATAGTCGCGAAGAGTCACAGCCGCCTCTGCGGGACGGAGAACACCAGAGAGAAAAGAGCTCTCCAGCAGGCTGAAATCTGCCGGGGAAATTCCCTCCGGAGGGGGAAATCGACGCCATCGTCACCGTCATCGAGCTGGACATCATCTCCATCATCATCATCATCATCATCATCATCATCATCACCGCCATCTCCACCGCTGCACCTCGTCACCGCTGTAACAATTTGGGTTTGATCTTGATTGTTTGATAGGGGAAACTCTCCCGGTGTTGATTTCTACTTGTTATTGATGCTACTGAGTGAAACTATTGAACCAAGGTTTATGTTCAGATTGTTATTCATCATCATATCACCTCTGATCATGTTCCATGTGATGTCTCGTGAGTAGTTCGTTTAGTTCTTGAGGACATGGGTGAAGTCTAAATGTTAGTAGTGGATTATGTTGGTTAATATTCAATGTTGTGATATTTAAGTTGTGGTGTTATTCTTCTAGTGGTGTCGTGTGAACGTCGACTACATGCCACTTCACCATTTATGGGCCTAGGGGAATGCATCTTGCATTCGTTTGCCAATTGCGGGGTTGCCGGAGTGACAGAAACCTAAACCCCCGTTGGTATATCGGTGCAGGAGGGATAGCAGGATCTCAGAGTTTAAGGCTGTGGTTAGATTTATCTTAATTACTTTCTTGTAGTTGCAGATGCTTGCAAGGGGTATAATCACAAGTATGTCTTAGTTCTAGGAAGGGCGGTACATTAGCATAGGTTCACCCACACAACACTTATCAAAACAATGAAGATTAATCAGCTATATGAAGCGAAAGCACTAGACTAAATTCCTGTGTGTCCTCAAGAACGTTTGGTCATTATAAGTAAACAAACCGGCTTGTCCTTTGTGCTAAAAAGGATTGGGCCACTCGCTGCAATTATTTCTCTCGCACTTTATTTACTTGTACTTTATTCATCTGCTACATCAAAACCCCCTGAATACTTGTCTGTGAGCATTTACAGTGAATCCTTCATCGAAACTGCTTGTCAACACCTTATGCTCCTCGTTGGGATGGACATTCTTACTTATCAAAGATACTACGATACACCCCCTATACTTGTGGGTCATCAAGACTATTTTCTGGCGCCGTTGCCGGGGAGTGAAGCGCTATTGGTAAGTGGAATTGGTAAGGGAAACTTTTACTGTACGTGCTGTTTTTTTTTATTTCTTCATGCTGCTATAAATCATTATGGAGAGGTCTTCTCTTGAATTCCTCTTTGGGAAATCTACTACTACTGCAAAGGTAGTGGATGAGGCGCCAGGTGAGAAAGAGGTTCCATACAAAATACCTATGAAAATTATTGAACGTGTTGTGGATAACCGCTATGAAGGGGATGGAACTGTACATCCTGATGATCATTTACTGTTTTTACATGAATTATGCGGGTTATTCAAATGTGCAGGTATTGCTATGGATGAAGTTAGGAAGAAACTATTCTCTATATCGCTGTGCGGTAAAGCAGCGCAACTGGTATAAATTGTCTGAAGAATAGGGATTCTCTTGATTGGGAGGACATTGTGCCTTTATTTTATTCCAAATTATATCCTCCAAGTGAAATTCACAAAGATCGGAACCGCATATATAATTTCTGGCCTCATGATGGAGAAAGTATTGCCCAAGCTTGGGGAGATTGAAGTCTTTAATGCTCAAATGCCCCATTCATGAGCTTCCTAGTAATATTATTATTGATAATTTCTATGCAAGATTGTCTTTTCAAGATAAGACTTTGTCTGGATACTTCTTGTTCTGGATCATTTACACGCAACAAAGAAGAGTTTAAAAGGGACCTTCTTGATCGGATCCAGGAAAATACTGAAGGATGGGAGAACGACAAAGATAGAGAGTCAGGTATAAACTATGATTATAAATGCATTGAAGTTTTTATGGATACTGATAAATTTCGTAATATGAGTGCTACTTATGGTCTTGATTCTCAAGTCGTTGCAAATTTTTATAAAGCTTTTGCCTCTCACTTTAAATTGCCTAGGAAGAATTTTGATAAGTATCATGAACCTTATAAAGATAAAATTGATTCATCTATAAATAAATGTGCTATAATTGAAACTGTTGATCATATTCTTCCTGAAGCCTATATTGAGAAAACTCCTTTCCCTGCTAAAATGAAGGAGTACTCTGTTATATCTAGTGCGGTTAATAAAAGTGTAAAGAAACCTGTAGAACCTGAAGAACAAATTAAGGTTGAACTTGTTGTTGCAATAGTTAAAGATCTTGTGACTGAAAATGTAGAAGATGGTCATATTATTTTCTGTGAAGATGCTTCTAATATTGTTTTGCATCCTAATAAGTCTAGGAAAGCCGGTGTTCCTATGCTCTCGTTGGAATTGGTGATCATTGTTATTATGGTTTATGTGACATTGGTGCAAGTATTAGCGCCATTCCTTATGAGCTTTATACGGAGATCATGCATGAAATTGGTTCTTGTGAACTTGAAGATATTGATGTGGTTATTCGGCTAGCTAATAGAGAAACTATCTCTCCTATTGGTATTGTTCGAGATGTGGAAGTTCTATGTGGTAAGATTAAATATCCTGCCGACTTTCTGGTACTTGGTTCTGCTGCTAGTAAGTATTGTCCTATTATTTTTGGTAGACCATTCCTAAATACTTGTGGAGCTGTTATAGATTGCAAGAAGGAAAAGATTGTGACTAAATTTGCTGGTGAATCTTATGAGTTTAATTTCTCTAAATTTGCCAAAACTCCTTATAAAGCTGATTTGCCTAATAATGATTTTAGAGTTGAACGGTGTGCGTCTATTGCTCTTGCTCCTAATAATCCTTTGCAGCAACATTTGGAGAATAGTGAGAGTGAAGTCTTTAGGGAAGAAAGAAATGAGCTTGATGAAATTTTCCTTCATCAACCTATTCTTAAACACGACTTGCCGGTTGAAGATCTAGGTACAACACCACCACCAAAGGAAGATCCTGTTTTTGATTTAAAACCATTGCCTGATAATCTTAAGTATGCTCATATTGATGATAAGAAAATATATCCTGTTATTATTAGTTCTAAGCTTTCGGATATTGAGGAAGAAAGGTTATTGGAAATATTGAAGAAACACCGAGGAGCTATTGGCTATACTCTTGATGACTTGAAGGGGATTTCTCCCTCTATTTGCCAACATGCTATCAATATGGAAGATGATGCAAAGCCTGTTGTTGAACATCAACGTCGTCTAATTCCGAAGATGAAGGATGTGGTAAGGAATGAGGTATTAAAACTTCTTGAAGCTGGTATT
>NC_061513.1:222780414-222844541 GCF_022539505.1 Lolium rigidum | reverse complement strand
AAATAATCGCTAAGGAGGTTGCAATTGTGGGGAAACTGAATTCTATGTGGCTCGAGCCCTGGTGCTAGTAGGGAGACGACAAATCCCTGGTTGGATCAAGGCAAATATGTGTGTGTGGTCCTTTCTTGGTAACTATAGGTGATGATGGTCGTGCCATGAAGGTTTGTCCCTTGGCTTTCTTTTTTCGGCTCCATTTCATGATCTCGAAGCTACCGAAATTTTAAACCGCAAGAGAGCAAAGAATTTTGAGTATCCAAGCCTCCATTTCATGACCTTAAGGCTACCCAAATTCGAGATGACAATACAAGTATAAAGAGAAACTGTTGCAGGGTCTCATGTCTTACCTTTGACGATTTTCAAGTTGATGATAGTGCACCGTTCTTTATAAGAAATTACCCATAGATGAGCAGAAGCCGGCCACAATGTAATCTTCTTCTTGTTCAAAAAAAAAAAGTAATCTTCTTCATTCTTTCTCTCACTCTAAATGATGTTCCCTCTTTTTATTTACGTTTATGAATTTGTGTTGGTTATTTTTCTTTGTTTAAACATAGGGGTATAAATTAAGTGAAATTCAGTAACATCGATATGTGCATTGTCCGTCGAATAGTTGATATCTATGAATAATTTTTCTTTTGAGATAAACCACATGACATGCATTTATTAGTAGGATACAAACCCATACATAACCACAATCAAGAGGCAACTAAAATACATATGATCCAACAATTCGCAAAAAGAACCCCGTAAAAACAACAGACCCTTGGGTCCTCAGAGCAAAACAACCCACAACCACCACCATACGCCATCGTTGCCGAAGCTCACCGGAGATAGGGAAGACACCAACTTACCTAGGTGAAAAAGAACGCCATAGTAGTCAAACCTGTGTTGTGAACCAATGAATCAGGCCGCCGTGCGACCCGAAACCTTGTGGCTCGTCAGGCGGGGATCTTCTCCAAGCCCTTCGGCCGACAACTCTGTTATTGTCATCCGACGTAGTCGAAGAGGAGACCCAGAGTCGCCTACCTGCATCCGTCTTCCTCGCGCCACACCTATTGTCTTCCAAAGCAGGTCGCCACCACTCCGCTCGATGGGAATAACACCGATGATCCTGCTGCCTCCATAACACATCCAATCCCCACCATGGTGCCATAGCAAACGCTGTCGCGGCGGTGAGATCGAAACTTTGCGACCTAATCGCCACCGCCGCATCGTCGACCTCGTTTGCCCACCACACCAATCACATCGTCCTTCAATGAAAACCTGAAAATCTGTGATAATCTCATCGAACCTCAAGTTCAATTAAAGAAATTTCTACATCTATTTTGTGAGATTACATTCTAGTAGCGACTAAGTACATAGATTTATGTATACAAAAATTATGGGAGTTTTTACAAAATCTCCCCTTCCTATGAACACTAAGCGGAAAAGGAAAACACACAACAAGTCAAGAACTCCCCAAAAGAACAAGTCAATCAAGAACAAAAACCTGGCTGGGCTCTCTCTCCTCCTACCCGTCCCCTCCCCAACCCGTAGTAGGGTTTCTCTTTCGCTCCTCCACCTTGCACCGCCGCAACCCGCCGCATGGACGGCGCCGCCGCCGCCACCGCTACTGCAGCCCGGCGCCCACTCCCCAGAGGTATCCACCTTCCCCTCATCTCGATTCGCGCGGAAACCCTTCCTTCGTTCCCGCAGTTATCGTGGCGTTTGGTCGTCACTTGTTAGGGTTTCTAGTGGCGGTCGATGGGGGTTGTTGTGGTCGGGTTGTTGCGGCCGCGTTCGCTTCAACTATGCGCCGGCGTGGGTGTAGAATTGTTGCGACAGAAGTGATAAGTATTCTGTCGGTTCATGATCCTGCGCTGACAACCCTGTGTGTCTGCTGTTCTTTCGTAGTGTTCACCTAGCTGGGGTGTCTAACATGATTATTGGGGCCAAGTTAAATGTAATAATTTTTCATGTTGAGCGAAAGTCAGGGTGGTTATGTAGTAGCTGATATGTTTGATTTCCTCTATTCTCTGGGCCCCCATTGTTCCTCGGGCTTTAAGATGCACTACCGGTTTTGTCGGTTCCTGTTAGCCACTACTAGGATTAAAGGATTTCCTCGGGATTATTAAGACAAATTGAGGTGAAGGGGTGCACTTATTGTCTGCTAGGATCACACATCGATTCGGTTTTGTTGATGAATAGTGGTTCGCCATATGACCTTGACAATCAGGCGTTGTTTCCGTTTCGCAACCAGGGCTCCGGAGTTCAATAATATGAGTTTATTGGGGCCAATTTGCAATGTGATTTTATTGATCTGGAAAGCGATTCAAAGCCGCCAGACTGGCTACAACGACAAAAGCACTAATTATTGCTT
Organism: Lolium rigidum; assembly: GCF_022539505.1. NCBI lineage: Eukaryota > Viridiplantae > Streptophyta > Magnoliopsida > Poales > Poaceae > Lolium > Lolium rigidum. Next base: position 222,842,185 of record NC_061513.1, on the reverse strand, counting down.
TTTTAATATTTGCAGATTCTTTTCGTGATGTTAGAAAGCGACAAGACAATAACAAGGAGGTACAGTTCTTAACCTGTGTTGTATTTTCTCACTATATGGTATGCCAATGCCAACGTGGCAACGTGGTTATCTTTTTTACTTACACGTTGACCTTATTTGGTAGGCAGCCTCAGTTTCCTTCTTTTGACCAATACTGCTACTATTTGCTTGGACATTACTGCTTTCAGCTCTGATTATGGAATTAAAGGGATCAGTCTTCAGCACTAATGTTGTAAATTGAACCTTTGTTCTCTAAGATGACAAAGAAGTCTAGTACCTGTAAAATTTGATGGATTCTTCTAATGCACATTCTACCGGATGCTATTCACTTCTACCAGTTGAAGCACCATACAAGATTTTGAATATTACTTCTATTTTAATTTGATATTTGCATATTTTAATTTTTGGCCGATGAAACACCGATAATATGAGTATTTTCTCAGGTCTCATGATTTTTTTTCAGCATGTGCAGAACACAAGTCACCAAGGTTCCAATGAAGTTATGGTACAAAAGGACAGGCAAACAGAGTGGACAAAACCTGGAAGAGTTTTTAATAGAAACATCAATAGAGGAGGCCAGTCTCGAAGTTCATTCCCTGGTAAAGTTTCATATGCAGAAGTGGTAGAAATGGTGTAAAGCGTTCAGTTTAACTACTAATGACTGAACATGTATTCCACGTCACCTCTCTGAGATGTGTTATTGGAAAAAAATAACCCTTTGGAAGATCACCTCATTTATTTTCCTTATTAGTGTTGTCCAATGTGTTGCAAACTTGTGCAGATCCAAGATGAACTATAATTAGTGTTGCTTATTGACTTTTGTTCTATCCCAACATCTGCTGGGTTCCCGAATAGTACCATGTCTAGAATTTTAGTTACTTGTAATACCCAGCATTTGTAGCAAATGTTAGTGTCTTCGGTTAACTCGATTTCTGAGCTGATTGGCGTGACCTGTGAGTTCTGTTTCTGAGCATTTTGCATGCATTTCCGAAGTTGACATGTTTGGGGTAAAGGTGTTTAGGTATTATTGCTAGTACGCCTCTGCGCAAGGTTGCAGCTGATTCCGTGTTGTTGTGTTCAAACTGGGCTTGACGATGGTTGAGACAAAATACCATTTATTTTGCCTCTGCTCTTACACATATAATCCCACTCGCCGACCATGATTTAGTAAGATACATTGTACATACCACATAAACATTGTGACACTATTTTGATTAATATGAAAGGTGCAACAATATCGTAGTATGCATTTTTTCCCCTGCCTATGTAATACTAATGGTCGCTAACTTCCACATTGCTTGCGCTATATTCCTAGACAGCAATTAGTCCTATGAGCAACTACATTCATAAGGACGTTGCAATTTACACATAATTTTTTCTTTATCGTTAGGACCTGGTTAGGAAATTCTTATCATCAAGTATCCGATTCATTGTCTCCGTTAGTCTATTGCTTTGGGGTACGATTTTGTTGTTGCTAATTTTAGCATCTGTTATTTGCAGGAGTCACTCAGGAGTTTCGTGTTGTGAAAGACAACAGAACTAAGCTGAAGGCACATGGTGAGACTTTACCGGGATCATTTCACAATGGAGACTCCAGCAATGAACAGGCTGTTTCGAATGTTGGAGACAAAAGGTAGAATATGCAGTTTCAGTCATATGACTTTCTCTAGTTTTGTATTATTCTATGTAGTAAATAATGGGTGGTATAGATAAATACAAAATATTATATCAAAAATGAAATATGATCAGGTCAGGAGCACGTTGAGTGTACTAGCAGTGTATGAACTTATTACACAATTGTTTAGCTTGCACTTGATAGATCACACATCTATGCCTCCTTTGTTTGGAAGTGAGTTCATTACATGTCTTTTTACCTTTGTGCTAGCAATAAAACATCTATCATCCTTCTATTCATCGCTGGTGTTGCTTTATATGATTTTCTTCAAAGTACAAAGTAGAAATACAACCCGCACATATGCGCATCCCCCCTAAGCACAATAAATATTGGACGCTCCAGGGGCCTCACTTAGAGTGGGCATGTCCCACTTAGCGCTCACCTCTGCATGTACTTAGGTAAATACGGCATACCATGCCAATCCTAGGGTTGAACCTGGGTAAGTGGAAACGAACAATCCTTACTTTGACCATGTAGACCACATGCACAACCGTTTACATGTATGCATATTCAATAGCTCTATTGGCTTCTCTGCCTTGCAGTATTGATATTCTGTTTTTCCTATATAAACTGAATTTGTTGCACCATTTTTACCAGTATCACATGTGTTCATATGTGTCCTTGACCTGTTTCTCTGAAGCTCAACTGAAAAGCCAGCTGCGCAACACCACTTGGCTACTCAAAAGCCTGATGGACGTGGAGTAACTCAAGCTGACAATGGACGTAAAACTGCTGCTCAAGCCCATGGTAAACAAGTCAAGCTATCTAGTGACCAAGGGCTGGAACAATCTGAAAGTGTGAGAATACCATTAGTTGGTTCACATTCAGTTCTGGAAAAGGGCGACCAAAACAAAGTGCTAAATGCATCATCAGGCACAAATAATTTTACTGGTGACCTATGTTGTTCTTCATCGGATCCAATCCATGTACCCCCTCCTGGGTCTAAACCAGTTGGAACATTCGGAGCCATAAAGCGTGAAGTTGGAGTACCTGGTGCTAGGCAGCGGCCCTCTGAAACTGCAGCCACAAACACATCTACTTCAAACAACTTAGTAAAGGTGACAACGGCAATGAAGAATAATACTTCAAATGAACAACAATCGAGATTATCTGGTTTCTCATCAAAAACCTCCCATTCAGTTCCAACAAGTCAATACCATTCGAAGCCAAGCGTCTATGTTGGTCATTCAAAAGGTAGCATTTCCATGGTAACTTGATATATGTTCAGATACGTTGCTGAACAAGTAGCTTTATTTTGGTCACTATGTCCATATTTTTGTTACACATACATGCATACTTCTTCTCTTTAAGTACCCAGGCATTCAAATTTGAACAATTTCAGCAGCATCTAGTAGAATATTTTGCAACAAAATATGCTAATCAGAAAAGTTCTAACAGTAAAATAATGCTACAACAATTTATCAGAGTGCATGTTATCTATATACATCGTTGTTCTGAGCTACCTGGAAAGTGAAAACTAGATGCTCCCAGTTTCACACTGAAGAGAACTGTAACACACATTCTTTAAGCTTTTCACCAGCTTCTAGACCAGAAAAATGTTAACTGTTGCACCATTAAACCTTACAAGCATTCTTACATGATCAATTCTTGGTCAATTCCTAAAAGGGTTAGTTTCCATCTTTGATGGAGCTATTCTTTTGTTTTAATACATGATGAGTAGAAAATAAATACAGCTCATTTCTATGCAGGCAACCCACATTTGGAGTGGAAGCCCAAAACAGTCAGCCCAGCTAATGCGGCACGCTCCAGTGCTACATCTTCTGTTGATGGCAATCAGGTGGGTACTGCAGGTTTGTCTAAGAAGCTTTTGGAAGCTAATGTATCTGAAGATGAGCGTGTGATCATACCGGAGCACCTCAGGGTACCAGACTCTGAGAGAACAAATCTTATCTTTGGTACTTTTGAATCTGATGCTGAGTCGAAGGTTTCCACATCAGCCCTTGATGCCACAAGTGAAGAAGGATTGCATGCCCATTCTTCTACAAGGTGATTTTACTGCATATATAGCTGTTTTGGAATCCTGCCATTTTCTTTCGCAAGCAGGAATTGTCGCAGCTCCAAATTTTCATAATTACCATCTCCAAGAGTTTCTCCTCTCTATATAGTGAGATAATCGTTGTGTATAAGGTGTGCTTGTTTGTTTCTTGCAGTTTGGCTTCATTGAATTATCTCAGATCAACTGATGATGTGCGTTCCAGTGACCAGACGAATCTTCTTGGTTCTCTTGCCACACTTCCAGAATCAGATTCTGTTCTTCCAAGTTCTGAGCAACAGCAGTCGCCAACTGTTGACATCGAAGTCCTGAGTCCTGGTGTTATTGGCGAGCATAGGACAAATGAGATGATTTCAAGCAAGATTGCACATTCTTTGCCTCAACCCCAACTTCAAGACAATTCTGCTCTGCAGAACTTCAAGGTGACTAAGAAAGTGTAGAATAGATGGGCATTGTTTTAATTGCCGTTGTTGTTCCTAATAGAATTTCGACCTTTAAACTTGCAATTCATTTTCTATTCTCCTGATGTCCCAGGCATATGAACCAGATTATGAGATGGCATTTATCACTAAATCTGTTGATAGCGGAACAGTACAAACTAGATCATATCCATCTGAGGTAATACCAACGCATTACCATCAAGTTTTTATATTTTTGCGTTCTATTTATGTTTCTCTTGATTTTAATTCAGAAATGCTAACCTTACCAAAGCCTGTTTACAAATGGTTGTCTAAATTCCTGTTGAATTCTTTCTCCACCTCAGCTGATCTTATGTTGTATTTTGAGATTCATTTTTTTCACTCTCACATAATCGGCTTGCACTTTTTATCGGTTTACCATCAACAAACTAGTTATGAATAGGTCTTTGAGAACTTGACTTTGATTCTGGCATTGTATTCAAACTGGTGAGACCTGCATGTCTTATGTCCTATTTAGGGGTGGGCATTTTAACCGAGCACCGAATTACCAAACCGTATTGACCTGGACCGAAGATGAAAAAACCGACACCAAAATTCTCGGTCCTAGCCTCGCATTTGTAGGTAACTGATATACTTAGGTGATTTTGACCCTAGCACAGTGCAGCAGCTCCCTAGCCTGGCGTGGCAGCTCCCCATAGGCCCAGTTCAGTCTGTTCGGTCCAGACCGAGTACTGAACCGAAAAATCGGGACACCGAAGCCTCGTCCCCTTAATTCTTAGCAACCGATCGTTTCACGATTTCTGGTAACAGAAAAAATTAGATGACCGAAGCACCGGACCGTTCTGTTTGGTGGAGCCGAATGCCCACCCCTTGTCATATGAACACATATGTTACAATTGCTAGTAATCTAGTATTGTTTCTTTGTTTCCCTACATCAGTCCGGAAACTATGATTCTGGGTCCAGATTTTCTTGTTAGTGCTTCTCTGTTGTCTTAGCCCAGTTTTTTAGTAACAAGGCTACATGGTGATTATTTGAAACTTTATTTGACCGATTATGGGCTTACATCCTTAAAATGTCAATCAGGTATCTGTATCTTCAGCAAGTGGACAACCAGTTCCCCACATGTACCAACAGGTTCAAGTACCACAGTATGCAAACCTTTTGCCATATCGACATGTTTTCTCTCCATATTACGCCCCTCCAGTTGCTGTCCCAAGCTACTCGAGCAATCCTGCATTTCCTCAGTTGCCACATGCCAGCAGCTACTTGTTAATGCAAAATGCAGCTCCTCATGAAATTGGCAGCATGAAGTATGGACCACCTCATCAGTTCAAGCAGATGTTCCCTGGTAGCCCACCTGCTGGATATGGTAGCTATCCAAGTCAGAATGGTTACCCTGTCAATAACGGTATCATTGGCAGCACAGGTACTGTAGAGGATGTCAGTATGAGTAAATACAAGGACAACAATATCTATGGACCCAATCAACAGGTAACTATAATTCGTTTTTTGCTGCCAGCTACACTTCCAGGTTATTATTTTGGTCCCTTTTCTACTTTAAACATGACTGATAGGTGTGCTGTTTGACAGGCTGAAACGGCGGATGTGTGGATTCAGGCTCATAGGGAGATTTCTAACATGCCACCAACACCATTCTACAACATGATGGGACAACCGATGTCGCCCCACACAGGATACTTGCCAGCGCACAATTTCAGCCCAGCTCCACATCCTGCTCACTTGCACTATCCTGGCATGCCACATCCATTGCAGCCAACATCAATGACCATGTTACAGAACCCACAATCCATGGTACATCATCAGGGTGGAAATATCAGTATTGATATGACAGCCATGGCTCCTGGATCTCAGGCTGGAGCGTTTCCTGGAGCTCAGGCTGGAGCATTTCCTGGAGCTCAGGCTGGAGCATTTCAGCAAAACCAACTTGGCCATGTCGGCTGGGCTCCTTCGAACTATTGAAGATATTGATGTCACTTCCCTGGTGCCAACTTAAGTGGTCCAGATTGAGGAAAAGAAACAATTGAAGAGATATGCTGTAATGAAAGATACTCGTGATGAATGTCAGTTTTTTTTTTTGCTTCGATGATAAAAAAGGTTTATACATTTTGTTTCAGTCCATGCTTCATGACATATCCTGTACTGAAAACATCAATATTGGTTTCTAACTGCCTTTTATCTGCTTTTGTCTCAATTTTTTTATCAGAAGCCAAAAAGTTCTGTTTTGCCTGTAGATGCGTTTATGTTCCAAGTACTTTCTGTGCTGCAAGGATTTTGCTTGTGCGTGTGTTCTTGGTAGTAACATTCAAAGCCTACTATGTGATTTTGTGCAACTTCTGTTGGATATTTAATATTTTCTCTCCATCTGCACGACGTCTGCTCTCTTTGTAAAATATCACCGGAGGCAAGTTAATTTCTCAAAATATGTTGATTCTTGTTGACTCAGCACCAGGATCTTTTTTGCAGGAGCTAGGTTTTTAGCTATTGCCTTTCCCTGTTTTTGTTAATGTACGGGTTCTCCTTATCAATGATTCTAGCAGCTGCTAACATTCAAAAACTAAATGAATCACATCCTGATGAATCGTCGGCTCAGTTCCAATTTCTTTCCTCCAACGAGGAATCATTGAGTTACTAAATCGTACAGAACACAATGAACTCCCTTTGGTTGACCAAATCCACCAGAAACCGTGGAAAGTTGGAAACCCAAAACATAAAAAATTCACAGGAACCATGGATATGACAAAATGAAGTAAACCATCGTGTCCTCAACTATTCATGAAGGTTCAACACGTTCCAAAGAATAACCATTTCTTAAGGGTCATTAAGATTCCTACGATGGAGATTTGAATCTCGTTTATATTCAAAGTTCAACGCGGTTTAAGCAGATGTATGTCCCGTGTGCAGCTAGCAATTGGCTTGCTGGATGACGTATGATAGATGGCGAGAGTGTGACGTATCATAGTTTATTTGCATACTTGGCAGGAGAGGGCCGAGGGACACCTCATCATCATGCTTCAGCAGTAGTGTCGCTTCTTTGCCCATCGATCTTCCCTAGGCTAGTGAGAGAAGAGGCAAGAGCAAAGGGGAAGAGATAAGAGGGTTGACCGAGGGAAACACAGAGAGAGAGGCACAGGTAGTATCTTCTGATTTCGACTTCAGATTTTTGTGTATCCTGCCTGTGATTTTGTCTTTGATGGCGTCTCTCCGGTAATCGGGTTCCTGCATGTTCTTTCTCTCCCTGTTTTCTCAGATGATATATCTTTGGTGTCTGCGTTTTCTGCCGCACATAATTGGCTGATAAACAAGTAAACATTGGCTTAGGTTCGGTCTTGTTATTTGGCTCATCAATACGCATGCGATTTGAAGGAGTTGAAACGGATTTACTGGGTCCATGGAGTTTTAGTGGATTTGGTCTTCTTTTAAGCTAAATTAGGGGGATAAGCTGCCTCAATCACTTATTGATTTTTCTGATTTACTGGCGTTGTATTGCTCAGGAGACGGAAGACAACAAAATTGAATGCTGAAGCTACAGGTAAAAAGTTTATGTCTGCACTGCATGCGATGCTTCTTTAGTAGAAGAATGTGTTCTTGTGATTTATGTTATGCCAGCTTTCTGCGGAGTAAGGTTTTGTTCAGAATATGGGCGAATTCAACTGTACCCAAGAAAAGCATTAGTTTTTTCAAAGACTGAATTTGTTCCCTGTTCAATGTTTGCTTCAACTGAAAGCTTTGAAATGATAAGAGTACGATCTTCAGTGTGGAAGGTAGTAGGGAGCGTTGATTACTTTGAGTACATATTTCTCAGAAATTGTATAGTAATCTGGAAGTAAGCCTGAGAACTGAGTTCCAGCTCAGTGGCAAGGCAAGCGAGTGTGCAGCCAGCCCACCCGGGTTCGAATCCCCATCTCGCGGTAATTTCGCAGGGAGGGGCGAACTTTAAATCGGGTTATCATCCTAGCGTCCATCCGCTGGGAGAATCTCATCCTAACTAACAACGTATAGCCAAGGGAGGGATCATTCCCCCGTTGGTCAACGTTTTAATCTGGAAGTAAGCCTGAAGGAAAACTTGCAAGATAGACAAATTATTTCCACATCGAGTAGCTTAGATACATCATCATCCCTGGTTCTTTTTTGCATAATCAAAGTTTTCTTGTTAAACTTGAGGTGATACTCTACTTTGTAGCTAGCTCAGCAGATGTTGCCACTTAACGGCTCTCTGCTTCTTATCCTGGAGCAGGTATAGGCGTGTGGACAAGATTAATTTTCCATCATAAAAATGGCAGGATACTAGGCCTTACAACGTTTCTTTGGTCTATTTATTTTACGTGTCTTCCATTTTCTACCGTTTCAACCAACTGTGTGCAAGTGTTTGTTCAATGTACCTTTATACTCATTGCTTGGATTGTGATTTTTTAATGGAAATCAGTATTGAAGACTTTATCAATTTGTAAACAGGATGAAGCAAAATGTTTGTGGGCTTGAGTAATGCCTTCTTATAATGATAATGCTTTTACAAGAAATGGAACATCATCCAGTCCAATCCATGCCAAACTATGTAAGTACAATTTCAACAGAGTGGGGTACTGAATAACACACCCAAGAGTTACCAGTTCATGTTTATGTGCGAGCAGTGTATTCTGTCTGGGAATGGCAATCCGATGACGCAGTTACTTCATAAAAACTCCGCCGGCGACTCCTCATCAGGAAAGTCTGGGCAGTCTCACCAAGAAGCATCTGTCGTGAGTGACAGCAGCCTCGATGGACAACACACCTCAACACAATCTGGTATACAAATTTCTTGAATGCCATCATTTGCCACGAAGGAACTCGATTAGTTTCAGAATCCAGATCGGTATATTTGTAGTGCTAATTAAATGTTTTGTTATTTAATTTTCTCGACATGGTTCTCATATGATTCCTAGGTTTGCAGATTATCTTGAACCAGGTAAAGAACTTTGTGATTCCTGTAATTTTTGGTAGCATAGGAGTTTTTTATTTGTGGGACATGATTTGTAGAGGGTGCAACAACTAACAAAAGGTGCAAACATTCCAAAGATTTGTAGTACACTATTTGCACTCACTGATGCAAACATTCGAAACTGAAAGCACACTCGCCTCTACCAAGTTAGTATCGCTATTGTTACGAATGGCAACTGCAATGTTTTTTTTCCTAATGCAGTAGCAGTGTAATATGCTATCCCCACGCTTGCATATTTCTATTCCATCCAGCCTCAATCAGTCAATTGCATTACAATTTACAAAACCCTGTGGAGCCAAAGCATAGGATAGAGCTATGCATTCTTGTCCTTTCTTGTCAGCATGAATTATTAGTTTTGATTATACTTTTCAGTATTTGATTAAACTTGTACCTAATGGTGTCCAACTTAGAAACTGGGGAGTAAGGCATTTAGTTTGTAGATCGATCCTGGTATTCTAGGACCTATTGTTAATCTAAGGTGAACAAGTGGCTACCTTATTGAGACTATGTAAGGATTTGTTTTGGGCGAATTGCCAGTTATAACAATGCCGTTGACCCCCTCAGATTATAACATCAGCGATAGTTGCGGGAATCAGGAGCATGGGATGATAAAGCCTGCATTGTCCTTGGGGAATCCGGAATCTGCTTTCTCGCCTACCAAGCTTGATTACAGCCAATCATTTGTAAGTTAATGTCATCCTGCGTTGAGCACTGCTGCTATCTTGAGCCTTATGTTCTTCACTTTAACAGTCCTTGCATGCTTTCCAGGCTTGTGTTTCTTATCCCTATGCTACTGATCCTTACTACGGTGGGGTCTTGACAGGATACACTAGAGACAAAAGTGTAAGTTTTTCTGCCGATTCATTTACAGTTTTCACACAAAACCTGCATGCTTGATTTTTTGATTTGTTACTGTTAAAACTGCAGAAAATAAATTCTTCGAAATGAAGAATGGAACATTATTTACAGAAATCTATAACCTTTAATGTGTTCCCACCTTACAGGTTCATCTCCAAACGAATGACACTGCCGCTGCAAACTCTAGGGTGCCGTTGCCTGTTGAACCGTCGGCAGAACAGCCCATATTTGTCAATGCAAAGCAATATCAAGCGATCCTTCGAAGAAGACAAGTACGTGCAAAATTGGAGGCCGAGAATAAGCTGGTGAAAGATCGGAAGGTAAGGCTAATTCTAGATGGTTTGGTCACTGTCCAGTACCATTCTTTGACTAGTCCTTTTTAGCTATATTGAATCCACCCCAAAACAGTAATACAGTAGAACAGTTAATATTTTTTTACAGCTGCACAATTCACCTTTTTAGCTATAAATGCATCTTTTCCCTATATCCCTATTTTTCACAGCTCAAACATTGATTTATTACTACTTTTGTTTAGAAATTCTGAACTATATCGATGCTTCAATGAGACAAGTACTTTAACCTGTTAAAGTCTTAAAGATAACACCATGCCACCATCAAGGTCATCAGTCTATCAATGTGCTAGAGTTCTTCACCTCCTTTGCTATCCGCTCCATGCCTTGCAAATTGTGTCTTGATTGATGACAATTAAAATAGTAAACAGATTGTCGGTGACCTCCAATGATGCGTCGGGCATACACCTTACTAGACAGCAACTGCATTGTTCCTTGAAAAAATGTAAGGATGATCGGTAGCACCCAACTAGCGACTTTCCAGTTGAATTGATCCGATATAACCCTACATGGGTAAAAGATCAGTTGAACTAATTTATGGAAGAAAAACATATAGAACGGGAGCGGTGTTTTGGAACATGGGTGCATATGCACCCTATATTTTGAAAAGCATCTTACATACATTTTAAATTTTTAAAAATTGAAACTAAAAGTTCGTACTTACATCTTCACGTGCTACGTGCTCACAAAGTCGTTTCATAAAAAATCGACTTCTCATGTGACGTGTGTAAAAAAGACAAAATTCAGTGCTAAAAATAATGCTTTTCACAAGATAAACTTTCTCTTTTTTATATAGACCACAAAAAATATTGGTTTTTCGTGAAACTTGACGAACGCACGTATATTATGGAGATGTACATGTAGAATTTTTTATCCAAATTTTTCGACATTTCGAAATATGATTTTTTGGTAGAGGGAGCATACGCACCCGGGAGCCGAATTGAATTTCCGATTCAACACTGCTGAAAGTGCTGGAGATGCGGAGAAGAGTTGGGACCGCAGAGTGGAGAGAACTGATGGGGCTTTAGTCATATTCCAGGGTTCCTAGCAGCATGCTTAATTTTCTTCGGCCTCAAACATGCTAACTTTGTATCTTTGTTAAGCTGACATCTTTTGACGATAATTTGATTGCCCATGTGCAGCCGTACCTCCATGAATCTCGGCATCGTCACGCGATGAAGAGAGCCCGCGGTTCAGGAGGCCGGTTCCTCACCAAGGAGGAGCTCCAGCTCCAAGAGCAACAGAGGCAGCAGCAGCCTCCAGCAGCAACGGTCCTCGGCAAGAACAACATGACCTCCAGCAGCAGCTCGCCTTCAACGCCCCCAGGCTCTGAGAACTCGAGCTTTTCGACCGGTAGCGGCAGGATGCTAGCTAACCAGCAGCACGTCGACTACCTGAATCTGGATACGCACAACGGAGGCGGCCAATTAACTGTCAATGGCCTGCGTCACCGCGTCCCCGTCACGAGGTGATGGACAGCGCGGGGTGTGACGGTGTGGTTTCATTGCTCCCGCGTGGCCGTGGCAACTCATCCTTGGCTTATCAACTACTACTGCTAGTAGCATGTAATAATCTACCTGTGTATATCTGATAGTAGTACTCCGTAAGAAAATACTCAGTCGGTCAGTCCATTACCATTTAGTATGCAATCTTACAACAAAATGAACTCTTGAATAGTACATGTTTGATGAGATATTTGCTGATATACCTGAAATCCTGAATAACTAAATGTAAATAGTAATGTAGTTTAATCATGCTTAATTTGTATGAATAATCTTGCTCTCGTCGTTGTGTGAATTGAGAATAACATCAGCGTGTAGCTTTATTTTGCAGATGCTCAAAAGATTTACAGGCACAAAGGCCAGTCTCTGTTCGTCCTGTATAAACATTTTTGGAGAAAACAGATCTCCTATTCATTTCTTGTTTACACTCGATACACATCACAGAAGCTAGCACCCACGAGAACATTTCTTCACTACATTTTCATTTGTTGCAGGAAGACCATGAGAACTCGATCTAAAAGCATGTCTAACAGAACCCTCAAGTTGCGTGTTCCGGTGAGCTGCTAGTGGCGGCATCCTTGTTGTGGTGTCGTGGTGCCGTGGTTGGGCGGAGCCTCGCCGGTTATACTTCTCTGCCATTTGGTGTCCATGTTGCCGGAGGTGCGGCGCCCTCGAGCCTGGGCGAGAGGGGCTAGGGATCCCCTCTACGGTGACACGGACATGATGGCTGGTTTGAGTCGACGGCTGAGGTGTCCTGACCTGCGCGGCCGCTGCGCTGCCAATCTTTCTACCGTTTCTTCGTTCGGCGTCTTCAGTCCTAAAACTTGCGTCTTGATGGGCGGTCAGTGCGGCGGTCGACAATTGTGTCCATGAGTTCCGCGTGTGGAGGTAATCTCGGTGGAGTTCCTGCTCCAGGCAACCTGTCCTATGTGACCTTCGTGCTCTAGTTCGAGCTACTCTGCCTCTCGACGGTGTGGCGCCCTTCGACCCTGGGCGAGAAGGTAGGGACCTTCTTCGGTGGTGGAGGCGGATGTCTACACTATGGCGGCGAGCCAGGAGTCGACGATGGCTGGATCTATCTCCTGGCGGATCTTCTTTGCGCGTCCTCTCCAATGTCTGATCAAGCGGATGGACGAGAGCCTCGACCCGCAAGGGGTGTTTCTTGTAAGGGTTTGCCTATGTCTCAGCTGACTGAGATTTTCTTAAGTCTCAGTCACCTCAGAAAAGTGCAACTGCAGTTCAAAAAAATATGCAACTATGTGCAATTGCACTTTTCAGCCAGAAATGTGTAACTCATGTACTTTTTTTGGGTGACTGAGACTTAAGAAATTCTCAGTCACCTAAGACTTAGCAAAACCGTAACAAAAAATAGACATTTCAAAAAAAAAAAGACGGTGCCACCACCTCCGAGTCCACCTCAACAAAAGACATATCTGGACGCTGGTCGCTGAAAATCAAACCCAGTTTCACCCCAGGTGCACTATATCCTGTTTTCCCTTTCAATTAAGCATTCAGTTGCACTGGGTTTTAAATCATGCATTCTGATCACCATGTATCCAGAGGAACCTTGAGCTCCGCCACCGAAGATGCCCAGGCTGCGGCACCCCGTTTGGGCAAAACGACGCGCGAGAGGTGAAGATCTGAAATCCCAGTGAGGTTGTCTCCAATGAAGATCTGAAATGCCTGTCTAAGAGAGCCTTTAAACTTGCAACCCTCAAAACCAGTTTGAGGACCGAGAAATTGTGATTTTGAAGGCCCAAAACAGCCGGCGCAGATCTCTGTTTTGAGGGTTGGTTTGAGGGCTCTGATCGGCGCCCCGATCTTCAAACCCTCAAAACTGGACAGCAAGATAATCACTTCAAATTTGCAAATAACCATCATCACAAACATGAAACAAACTTGCAAATCATCATCATCACATAGTAAAATCCCATGGAAATCGTAGCAAAATATACAACGTGCAAATGATCATCATCACATAGTCATCGAAGACATCATTTGCCAAACATAAAACATACGAACAGCAACATAATCACTTCAAATTTGCAAATAATCATCATCACAAACATGAAACAAACTTGCGCGCGGGAGCCGGCTTGGTGCGGGGGCGGGCGCGGCCGGTTTCGCCGGCTTCCCGGCCGGTTTGGCCTTCTTGGGGGCGGGGATGGGGGCGAGGAGGTGGGTGCCCGCCCGCCTCCGTTTTGCCCGACGTGGGTCGCGGCGACCATCGCCGCCACCGCGGCATCGGTCGAGGCGCGGGGCGGGGCCGGGGGCGGGCGCAGGCGAGGGTCGCCGGGGGCTGGCCGGCCTCCATGGCCGGCGGAGGGTGCCGGCGGAGCGGATGGAAGGGGGTGGGGGTGGGAGCAGTTGGGAAAAATCCCTCGCGCGCGTGGGGTTTGACCGGGTGAGGGCTCGACCTGGAAATTTGCTACGAACCCTCACTGATGTAGGTTGGGGTCCAACTTGAGGGTTCGGCCTGCAATTTTTTTTTAGGGTTTACAGTTTTGAGGGCTCTGATGTGCGCCATTTTTTGCCTCAACAATTATTTTGAGGGTTTGACCAGTTTGAGGGTTCTGTTTTAAAGAGTAGGCTTAAGCCCAACGTTAAATTAATAACGCTTAAACGGCAAATATAGAGTACATGAGGATCAGCTTACAAGCACACACACCACCAGGAAAAAGATTACAAGAACGGTTTTGCTAAGTCTTAGGTGACTGAGAATTTCTTAAGTCTCAGTCACCTAAAAAAATGTACATGAGTTACACATTTCTGGCTGAAAAGTGCAATTGCACATAGTTGCATATTTTTTTGAACTGCAGTTGCACTTTTCTGAGGTGACTGGGACTTAAGAAAATCTCAGTCAGCTGAGACATAGGCAAACCCTTTTTGTTAAGGTAGAGAAAACACGGAACAACAAGAGATGCGAAAGAGGAAGATGAAGTTTTATGTGGTAGCGGGCCCCTTTGAACCGGTTCTGAATACTTTCTTCTACGATACTACTATAGTACACCATTTTTTAAACTTGGATTAGTCGCCCACCGCGATCTAGAAACACCTATTAGCCGTTGGTTTGTTCCATACAATGAATCACAACCGTTTATCAAGAGCAAGTTCAAGTTATCCAATTGCTGGGACTTCTTGAATTCGCTCCGTACGGACACCTTCAAGATCTGCTGCCTAAGAGTTATTTTCTACTCTTTCTGATTTCTTTTAATTAACTCAAATTTAATATAAAGTTATACTCCCTCCGATTCATATTAATTGATTTTAATATGGATGTATCTAGAACTAAAATGTATCTAGATACATACATATTAGAGTCAATTAATATGAACCGGAGGGAGTATTAAATTTGAGTTAATTAGAGAAAAGATCATTGTTGACAAGGTACAAACCTTTTATTACGCGAACCGGTACGTGAGACTCTCGCGACTAGGTCTTTCTCGCCTCCTGCCGGCGCCGCCGTCGATCTGCCCCGCCTCTGTGGCCTTCGGGCCATGGGGGTGCGGTGGATCGCGGTCCTCGTCGGCGGGAGGGCTCCACCCCCTGTTTTGTGGGCTTCGTTTTCCGTTTTTAGGATCAAAGTTCGTAGGGGCGGCATTCAGGTGGTGGTGGCACCGCCTCGTGCAATAAGGTCTCCCCGGCTTCAACCCCATCTCGGCGGCAACGTCGAGAGGCTTGTGGGAGTGGTATCGTCTTCGAGTTTTTGGTCTGGCTGTGAAGATCTTCGGATCGCAAGGAGCTTCAGCGGCAGTTCATCCTTCTTCGTCTTCGGAACGGATGCGGTCTTCTTGACTCGTTCGACGACTTCCCATCTGCAAGCAACAACATCAAGCCGACTCAGGGACGAGCGGCAGCGGCGACGCGCCATCGACACAGTCTGGAGGTTGAAGATGAAGGGCTTCTTAAGGATCTCGTTGTAATTTTCGTTTTTCTTGGAGTGCTTTGTACTGTTTGCTGTTTCTTTTAATGCCAGTGTCCCATTCACAAAAAAAGTTAGAGAAAAGATCAGAGGGAGTCAATATCTTCCGTGGCTGTTTTGGAACACTTTTTTTGTAACATATGGCTAGAAGGCCTAGCTTTATAGATAAAGCCACACGCCACAAGCATTCTGTCTTACAACTGGTTCGAAAACCATCACATCACAGGTTCGACGGTAGTAAAGTACACAAAGACGCCCACAACGACACAAATCGGTCTGGATTACAACAACCACTCCGGGTACTCCGCCACTAGTCTTCCGGTGTTGCCATCATCCACCGTCCCTCGTCCATGCCTAGAGCCTCCTAATCTAGACCATCACCGCTTCCAGAAGTCCCATGTACGTCGGTGTGACCAATACCCTCCATCTCTGTATATGCATGGACATTTGGAACAACACAACAGCCGGGTTGTTGATCACCTTCCCCTCAATAGCTAGCTTATTCCTAATATTCCAAAGCGCGCAAGTTTGGGACGCAAAGGTGAACCAAACTAGCCTACGTAGGCCCCCTGACAAACCCTGGATGATACCCAAGAACTGGCTGGCCCGACCGGATTCCAATCACAATTCGGGAGTTCCCTCACTCCCGCACACATAAACTTGGCTAAGTGGCATCCAAAGAATATGTGGTTGCAGTCCTCTCTCTCCCCACAGAGAGCGCAATTCCCATCCGAGGGGCCACGCCATTTTACCAGTCGATCCCCTGACGGCAGCCGACCACTAAGCAATTGCCATAGGAAAACCTTGATCTTGGGCGGGACCTTAGTTTTTGATGGCGCGTGAAACACACGTCCGTTGGGAACCCCAAGAGGAAGGTGTGATGCGTACAACAGACAAGTTTTCCCTCGCAAGAAACCAAGGTTATCGAACCGGTAGGAGTCAAGGGCCACGTGAAGGTTGTTGGTGACGGAGTGTAGTGCGGCGCAACACCGAGGATTCCGGCGCCAACGTGGAACCTGCACAACACAATCAAAATACTTTGCCCCAACGTAACAGTGAGGTTGTCAATCTCACCGGCTTGCTGTAAACAAAGGATTAAACATATGGTGTGGAAAATGATGTTTGTTTGCGAAGAACAACAGAGAATAGAGTTTGCAGTAGATTGTATTTCAGATGTAAAAGAATGGATCGGGGTCCACAGTTCACTAGTGGTGTCTCTCCAATAAGATAAATAGCATGTTGGGTGAACAAATTACAGTTGGGCAATTGACAAATAGAGAGGGCATAACAATGCACATACATATCATGATGACTACTATGAGATTTAATCGGGGTATTACGACAAAGTACATAGACCACTATCCAAGCATGCATCTATGCCTAAAAAGTCCACCTTCGGGTTAGCATCCGCACCCCTTCCAATATTAAGTTACAAACAACGAGACAATTGCATTAAGTATGGTGCGTAATGTAATCAACACAAATATCCTTAGACAAAGCATTGATGTTTTATCCCTAGTGGCAACAACACATCCACAACCTTAGAACTTTCACGTCACTCGTCCCGCATTCAATGGAGGCATGAACCCACTATCGAGCATAAATACTCCCTCTTGGAGTTACAAGTATCAACTTGGCCGAGCCTCTACTAACAACGGAGAGCATGCAAGAACATAAACAACACATATATGATAGATTGATAATCAACTTGACATAGTATTCCATATTTATCGGATCCCAACAAACACAACATGTAGCATTACAAATAGATGATCTTGATCATGATAGGCAGCTCACAAGATCTAACATGATAGCACAATGAGGAGAAGACAACCATCTAGCTACTGCTATGGACCCATAGTCCAAGGATGAACTACTCACACATCAATCCGGAGGCGATCATGGTGATGTAGAGTCCTCCGGGAGATGATTCCCCTCTCCGGCAGGGTGCCGGAGGCAATCTCTCGAATCCCCCGAGATGGGATTGGCGGCGGTGGCGTCTCCGGAACTTTTTCCGTATCGTGGCTCTCGGTAATGGGGTTTTCGCGACGGAGAGTATAAGTAGGCGGAAGGGCATGAGTCGGAGGAGGCACGAGGGCCCCACCCCATAGGGCGGCGCGGGCCCCACGCCGGCCGCGCCGCCCTATGGTGTCGGCGCCTCGTGGCCCCACCTCGTATCCTCTTCGGTCTTCCGGAAGCTCCGTGGAAAAATAAGACCCTAGGCGTTGATTTCGTCCAATTCCGAGAATATTTCCTTTGTAGGATTTCGAAACCAAAAACAGCGAGAAAACAAGAATCGACGCTCTTCGGCATCTTGTCAATAGGTTAGGTGCCGGAAAATGCATAATAATGATGTAAAGTGTGTATAAAACATGTGTGTATTGTCATAAAAGTAGCATGGAACATAAGAAATTATGGATACGTTTGAGACGTATCAAGCATCCCCAAGCTTAGTTCCTACTCGCCCTCGAGTAGGTAAACGATAACAAGGATAATTTCTGAAGTGACATGCTATCATAATCTTCATCAATACTATTGTAAAGCATATGAGATGAATGCAGTGATTCGAAGCAATGGTAAAGACAATGAATAAACAAATGAATCATATAGCAAAGACTTTTCATGAATAGTACTTTCAAGACAAGCATCTATAAGACTTGCACAAGAGTTAACTCATAAAGCAATAAATTCTTAGTAGAAAGCTTTGAAGCAACACAAAGGAAGATATAAGTTTCAGCGAGTTGCTTTCAACTTCAACATGTTTATCTCATGGATAATTGTCAACACAAAGTAATATGACGAATGTGCAATAGGTAAGCATGTAAGAATCAATGCACACAGTTGACACAAGTGTTTGCTCCTAAGATAGAAAGAAGTAGGTAAACTGACTCAACATAAAGTAAAAGAATAGGCCCTTCGCAGAGAGGAAACATGGATTACTATTTTTGTGCTAGAGCTTTTCATTTTGAAAATATAGAAACAATTTTGTCAACGGTAGTAATAATTCATATGTGTTATGCATAAGACATCATATAAGTTGCAAGCCTCATGCATAGAATACCAATAGTGCTCGCACCTTGTCCTAATTAGCTTGGATTTACATGGATTATCATTGCATAACATATGTTTCAACCAAGTGTCACAAAGGGGTACCTCTATGCCGCTCGTACAAAGGTCTAAGGAGATAAGATCGCATTTGATTCCTCGTTTTTGATTGATTCTCAACTTAGGACATCCATACCGGGACAACATAGACAACAGATAATGGACTCCTCTTTAATGCATAAGCATTCAACAACAGATAATATTCTCATAAGAGATTGAGGATTAATTGTCCAAACTGAAACTTCCACCATGATTCATGGCTTTAGTTAGCGGCCCAATGTTCTTCTCTAACAATATGCATACTCAAACCATTTGATCGTGATAAATCACCCTTACTTCAGACAAGACGAACATGCATAGAAACTCACATGATATTCAACAAAGGTGTAATAGTTGGTGGCGTCCCCAGAAGCATGGTTACCGCTCAATAAGCAACTTATAAGAAATAAGATACATAGCTACATATTCATTCACCACAATAGTTTTTAAGGCTATTTTCCCATGAGCTATATATTGTAAAGGCAAAGAATAGAAATTTTAAAAGTAGCACTCAAGTAATTTACTTTGGAATGACGAGAGAAATACCATGTAGTAGGTAGGTAATGGTGGACACAAATGGCATAGTTTTTGGCTCAAGGATTTGGATGCACGAGAAGAATTCCTCTCAATACAAGGCTTAGGCTAGCAAGGTTGTTTGAAGCAAACTCAAGTATAAACCGGTACAGCAAAACTTACATATGAACATATTGCAAGCATTATAAGACTCTACGCTGTCTTCTTGTTGTTCAAACACCTTAACCAGAAAATATCTAGACTCTAGAGAGACCAATCATGCGAACCAAATTTTAACAAGCTCTATGTAGTTCTTCATTAATAGGTGCAAAGTACATGATGCAAGAGCTTAAACACGATCTATATGAGCACAACAATTGCCAAGTATCAAATTATTCAAGACATTATACCAATTACCACATGAAGCATTTTCTGTTTCCAACCATATAACAATGAACGAAGCAGTTTCAACCTTCGCCATGAATATTAAAAGTAAAGCTAAGAACACATGTGTTCATATGCAACAGCGAAGCGTGTCTCTCTCCCAAACAAGGAATGCTAGGATCCGATTTTATTCAAACAAAAACAAAAACAAAAACAAACAGACGCTCCAAGTAAAGCACATAAGATGTGATGGAATAAAAATATAGTTTCACTAGAGGTGACCTGATAAGTTGTCGATGAAGAAGGGATGCCTTGGGCATCCCCAAGCTTAGATGCTTGAGTCTTCTTAAAATATGCAGGGATGAACCATGGGGGCATCCCCAAGCTTATACTTTTCACTCTTCTTGATCATATTGTATCATCCTCCTCTCTTGACCCTTGAAAACTTCCTCCACACCAAACTCAAAACAAACTCATTAGAGGGTTAGTACATAATCAAAAATTAACATATTAAGAGGTGACATAATCATTCTTAACACTTCTGGACATTGCACAAAGCTACTGAAAGTTAATGGAACAAAGAAATCCATCCAACATAGCAAAACAGGCAATGCGAAATAAAAGGCAGAATCTGTCAAAACAGAACAGTCCGTAAAGACGAATTTTTCTGGAGCACTTAACTTGCTCAGATGAAAATGCTCAAATTGAATGAAAGTTGCGTACATATCTGAGGATCACGCACTAAATTGGCAGATTTTTCTAAATTACCTACAGAAGGGGCTGCTCAATTTCGTGACAGTAAGAAATATGTTTCTGCGCAGTAATCCAAATCTAGTATCAACCCTACTACCAAAGACTTTACTTGGCACAACAATGCAATAAAATAAAGATAAGGAGAGGTTGCTACAGTAGTAACAACTTCCAAGACTCAACAAAACAGTAGCAAAATAAAAACATGGATTATCTCCCAAGAAGTGCTTTCTTTATAGCCATTAAGATGGGCTCAGTAAATTTAATGATGCACTCGCATAAGGATGTGAGTTGAAGCAAAGAGAACATCAAAAAGCAAGTATGAAACAAATAAGCCTAACCCACTTCCTATGAAAAGGAATCTTGTAAATAAACAAGTCAATGAAGAACAAAGTGAATAGCATAGGAAGACAAAACAAGTGTAACTTCAAAAATTTCAGCATATAGAGAGGTGTTTTAGTAACATGAAAATTTCTACAACCATATTTTTCTCCCTCATAATAATTTCCAGTAGCATCATGAACAAACTCAACAATATAACTATCACATAAAGCATTCTTATCATGAGTCTCATGCATAAAATAATTACTACTCCCAACATAAGCATAGTCATTCTTATTAATTGTAGTGGGAGCATATTCAACAAAGTAGCTATCATTATTATTCTCATCACCATAATAATCAAATGTAGGAGGCATAGTATAATCATAATAAACTTTATCCTCAATAGTATGTGGCACCAAAATACCACTATCATCATAAATGGGAGGAAAAGTGTCATCAGAGTAAATTCTCTCCTCCATGCTTGAAGGACTAAAAATATCATGCTCATCAAAACAAGCTTCCCCAAGCTTAAATTCTTCCATAGCATTAGCAATAATAGTGTTCAAAGAATTCATGCTAATAACATTGCTACAACTATTTTGCAAATAAAGTTCCATGGGTTTTTGAATTTTCTCTTCAAACACCTCATGTCCTAACTCAAGATAAATACTATAAAGATCTCTAATATTTTTGTTATTTTCCATTAAGCCTAACTAATGAAATCACACAACTTAGTGTTCTCAGGAGTATTCATTTTAGCAGTAGTAAATAAAGCAAACTAAATAAAGTAAATGCAAGTAACTAATTTTTGTGTGTTTTTAATATGGAGAACAAGACAGTAAATAAAGTAAATCTAGCAACTAATTTTTTTGTGTTTTTGATAAAAGAGCAAACAAAGCAGTAAATAAAGTAAAGTAAAGCAAGACAAAAACAAAGTAAAGAGATTGGATGTGGGAGACTCCCCTTGCAGCGTGTCTTGATCTCTCCGGCAACGGCGCCAGAAAAAGTTGCTTGATGGCGTGTAAGACACACGTCCGTTGGGAACCCCAAGAGGAAGGTGTGATGCGTACAGCAACAAGTTTTCCCTCAGTAAGAAACCAAGGTTATCGAACCAGTAGGAGTCAAGGAACACGTGAAGGCTGTTGGTGGTGGAGTGTAGTGCGGCGCAACACCAGGGATTCCGGCGCCAACGTGGAACCTGTACAACACAATCAAAGTACTTTGCCCCAACGTAACAGTGAGGTTGTCAATCTCACCGGCTTGTTGTAAACAAAGGATTAAATGTATAGTGTGGAAGATGATGTTTGTTTGCGAAGAACGAGTAAAGAACGAGTTTGCGGTAGATTGTATTTCAGATGTAAAGAATGGACCGGGGTCCACAGTTCACTAGTGGTGTCTCACCCATAAGATAAATAGCATGTTGGGTGAACAAATTACAGTTGGGCAATTGACAAATAGAGAAGGCATAACAATGCGCATACATATCACGATGACTACTATGAGATTTAATCAGGGCATTACGATAAAGTACATAGACCGCTATCCAGCATGCATCTATGTCTAAAAAGTCCACCTTTAGGTTATCATCCGAACCCCTTCCAGTATTAAGTTGAAAACAACAGACAATTGTATTAAGTATGGTGCGTAATGTAATCAACACAAATATCCTTAGACAAAGCATTGATGTTTTATCCCTAGTGGCAACAGCACATCCACAACCTTAGAACTTTCTGTCACTCGTCCCAGATTCAATGGAGGCATGAACCCACTATCGAGCATAAATACTCCCTCTTGGAGTCACAAGTATCAACTTGGCCGAGCCTCTACTAACAACGGAGAGCATGCAAGAACATAAACAACACATATATGATAGATTGATAATCAACTTGACATAGTATTCCATATTCATCGGATCCCAACAAACACAACATGTAGCATTACAAATAGACGATCTTGATCATGATAGGCAGCTCACAAGATCTAACATGATAGCACAATGAGGAGAAGACAACCATCTAGCTACTGATATGGACCCATAGTCCAGGGGTGGACTACTCACACATCAATCCGGAGGCGATCATGGTGATGAAGAGTCCTCCGGGAGATGATTCCCCTCTCCGGCAGGGTGCCGGAGGCGATCTCCTGAATCCCCCGAGATGGGATTGGCGGCGGCGTCTCTGGAAGGTTTTCCGTATCGTGGCTCTCGGTACTGGGGTTTTCGCGACGAAGGCTTTAAGTAGGCGGAAGGGCAGGGTTGGAGGCGGCGCGGGGGCCCCACACCATAGGGCGGTGCGGGCCCCACCCAGGCCGCGCGGCCCTATGGTGGCGGCGCCTCGTCGCCCCACTTCGTAACCCCTTCTCGAAGCTTCGTGGAAAAATAAGACCCTGGGCGTTGATTTCGTCCAATTCCGAGAATATTTCCTTTGTAGGATTTCTGAAACCAAAAACAGCAACTGGCTCTTCGGAATCTCGTCAATAGGTTAGTGCCGGAAAATGCATAATAATGACATAAAGTGTGTACAAAACATGTGAGTATCATCATAAAAGTAGCATGGAACATAATAAATTATAGATACGTTTGAGACGTATCAGGGGCCAGACAGGGAGGCCACATCGATGGAGCAAGGGCGCCGTAGGTCGGCGACTACGACAGTCGAGCATGGCGATGGTAGGGGTCGACGCGTGTGTTCCGTGGGGATACTGGCGACGAGGCTTGTTGTTGGAGCTCGATGTGGTGTAAGTGTCTGAAATTTCTCGCCGGAGGTGTGACGGTGGCGTCGGTGGAGCAGTGCAGTCCCGACCAAGAAGAGGGTGACTTCGAGCCGCTGTCGCACGCCCCAAAACAAATGTGAGGGAGCTCAAGGTTGGACCACCACCAGGGAGTTGTGCGCGGCAACCTCGAGTATGATGGAGCTAGTGAAGAAGGTCAAGTCCACCGCATATTCTGCTCCACTTTCTCCTTCTCTCCTCCCCAACCCGTGCTGGAAGGTCAGCGCCTCACACGAGGAGTACGTGGAGTTCCACATGCTGCCGCTTCACCGTCGCCGAAGCGTGTGAGGACGAGCGGTTCTTCCTTTTCAGATAGGCAGTGGTGGAATTTTCTTCGACAGAAAAAGAAAGGAGTTGCCCATTAGTTCTGAAAATTTACAAAAAAAAAAATCATGTATCGTCCTGAACCGGTTTCATTGTGCCATGTCAGCTTGCAAGCATGCCCCACCTGCCAGTTTCATGATTAAATGAGCGTGAATCGATGTTTTTTAAAACTCTAAACACAAAATGGTTACTTTCTTAAAATCCTAGTCGCAATTGTGTTCCCACACAAGCAAAACACGTGTAGCCCACCGAAAGGCCTCCAAAAGGGTGTATGCAGGTGGTCCCGCACACCCGGTGACACGCGGCGGGCCACGTGGTCCGGCACTCGCAGTCGGAGGCGTCACGACTGCGCCTCTCGTGTCCGCTGGTGTGGCCGGAGCCCCATTCCATTCCTTTGCTACCAGTTTTTATACCCACACCACACTCCGCTCCCCACCTCTCTCCCTCTCCCTCCCCGACCCCGAGAGACCCTCTGCCCTACCGGAACCTATCCCTCCCACCTCGCCTCGCCTCGCCTCGCCTCTCTGGCGACGCGCTCGATCCCCATCACCGAACCGGTGCCGGGCCGCCGGGGTGGAGCTGCGGGGACGTGTCTGGCCGCCGCCGCTCCCTGATCGGGGCTGCTTGCTCGCCTAATTCGAGGTAATTCTCGCGAATTGAGGGTGGAGTAGGTGGAGAATTTGGGTCGTTTGGTGTAGTGTTGGTTTCCGATTAATTATGTGGGTTTCCCGTTCCAGTCGGCGCTAGTTTGCCCACAATTGTAGTAGCATATAATTTACGCTGGGCCGATGTTCCCCTGTTTCAGATTTTGCCTGCTAGGTCTACACTGTTCGTCTAGTTGCTACTCGAAAGCTGATAGTCGGAACATTCACAGCAGTATTTCGCCTTGGAACAGGAAATTTAGATTCGAACCGACCCCGATGTGATGAACTGTGCAACATAGCCGCCTACTATTGCAATCCGGCTTTCGAGTCACACACACGCGAGCATAATAACATTTTGCTTTGTATGTTGCTTTAATGCGATTCCTTGAGCAGGGGGGCGTTGTTTATTCGTCATTCGGTCCTGTGGTGATCTACTACACAAGTCATGAT
Source organism: Lolium rigidum (assembly GCF_022539505.1). Classification (NCBI taxonomy): domain Eukaryota; kingdom Viridiplantae; phylum Streptophyta; class Magnoliopsida; order Poales; family Poaceae; genus Lolium; species Lolium rigidum. The sequence goes on along the minus strand of NC_061513.1, from coordinate 222,817,107 downwards.
TTGACATGGGAATAAATGTGATATATGCTGGTGTGCTGTGTGGGGAGAAGAATCGGTGCTCTTTGAGTGTGGTGTTGTTTAGGAATGTCTCGGATACGGGTCTACCTAACGCCGCCTTTCTTCCTTTCATATTACCACGTAGTTTCTTTCACCCACACTGCTGTTAGCTGGCTTCCCCTGCTTTGCGCCTTCAATCATACGCAAGCATCCTTTTGTATTCTTCTTTACCTTTCTTTATTATGAATAGGTTGAACGCTTGCTTTATCGATGTTTATGTTCAGCTTCCGGGAGGGAGAACTTATGTGTGAAAAGCACGCAGATGCCTTTTTTATTTTGCCTTTTTCAGACATGTCTCAGTCTTCGGCCTGTCCTTGCCTTAAACTAATACTGCCTGGGCTATGCAAAATCAAGTAGGAAAATAAGTTGACATAAATGAACCAACTTTTGATTTTTGTTAGATAAAGCTGTGTACCCTAGTTTGAATTGATGATACTATCTGATCCTACCACCAAATATGTGGACCTGGCTCATATTAGAATATGTTTCTTTATTTTAGTTTTCCATACCCTGACTTTTTCATTTGCCACACATAGGGGACCATGCTTCCTTTCAAGCACAACTTTTTCAGGACCATGTTACTAGGCTAACACATATGCAAGAAATGGTTTTAGATTTATCAAAGTTTGCTACTTTCGAGTCATATACCTTTGTTCTTGAGATCAGCTCGCTGTCAAAGCTCTTTACATTTCCTTGTTGGTTGGCTTGCTTATTTTGATCTATACTCCTACCTGTCCACTCTAGATGGTATTTTCTTTACCTTCTGTATTTATTCATTTATTTATTGAAGATGATCCTTATTGCTGGTATCTTTCTTTTGTCAGCTAGGTAGGGCGAGCTTATTCGATTTGGCTCATGGATTTGCTTCACATGAATAACTTCTCAGCATTCTGAGTTTCGATGATCAAATCAGCGTCAGCTTGATTTCTGTTGCTCTGTCGATATGGGAGCTAATTGCTGTATAGCTGCAAAGCAGAGGCCTCAGCCATGTGTCATTCCAGTTGAAGTGTCTGCTTACAGGAATATAAGACACTCCCCATCATGGAGCTTCCGATGGGACAACAGAACGCACATAGAAGACGTAATGGAAATCCCCACTTTTTTTTCCAACCATAGTAGTGGAAGTATTCGGCCTGAAACAAAGAGTGGTTCCATTGCACCAACTGAAGGCTTTTCTAATGGAGGTAGCCCTTCTGATCTCTTCCACAAGGTCAAGTGGCACAAACCGGAAAAGAAGATGGAAACATCTAAAGTCGCACGATCTGATACACGAGGTAAACAAATAAGTTTATGATATGCGATATGCTTTGATTTTTTCATGTTATTCTGTAGCAGCATGATCGGATTTTACATTGATATTCTTTCTTAGTAATCAAATTACTCTAACCAGGTAAACATGATCATCTTTTAGGACAGCAGTAGCGTACGACATTGGTACAAAAATAACTTGGAATGATTTGGTAGATGCCATTGCAATCATCGCCGCTTGAATGATGCATTTGCAACAGTCGATTCTATTCTAAAAAGAATTGGCAGTTTACTCAAAATTCCCTTACTTGTAGTGAACCCGTCTCTATGTAGAACCACCAGTACCCTGAGCCAGCTTGAAAGCAAGTGGGTTTGATCCTAAGCCAACTTTCTCATGACCTGGGTTCCATGAATCAATACAAAAAGGTGGACCGGGCCAGTTATCTAGGTTGACACATGATGGTTCGGACACAGTGAGTGACCACGGGAATTCGTACTTGTAGGTGGAAGCGTTAAGTGCCATGATGGTGCGATCATGGACGTCGACAGGGTGCAGCTGCTCAGACCACCATGGCCTTAGCTTAGCTGCTGCAAGTTTAGAAGACCCTCTCATAGATGCATTGCTCTGATCCCTGAAGAAGCTGAGCATCAACATCTAGCAGGAAACAACCATCAAGACTGCCTTGCACCTTGCAGCATTGTGGGGTTTAGTTGCTGCATATTAGTCTCTGACATTGAGAAACCCACATTAGCGGGCCAACTAGCTTTCAGCCTCTCTCAGGAGGGAGCAACAGTATCCTGATATAAATACTACCGTGTTAAATGCTGGTGTATTGAGTTGAATAGCAATCTTGGAGTATTCAACTATTGCAGGGGGTAGAACGGTTACTGTTGCACTCTTCAAACTATTCAGCATTATGCCAGCATTTACCCCATTTATCACTTATTCACACCTCACCAGTGATATCTTGAGCATTTCTGTGCTGATTTCCATTTCTTTTTTTCCTCAGCAGATAGATCTACTGCAAGCAACTCTTCCCCCGAGGTATATCTTAAATTAGCAGCTGCTACATTATGTTTTATGCAATTGTACGATTTTTATCTAACAGCGCTCTTATTCAATATCTTGTGCAGGGAAAGCTTTGCAGGAAATCACTAGACATGGTAAGCGTTGCTTCAGATACGAAGACGTCATCCCCTGTTGCTTCAGCAACACCTGTTGTATCCAGAACAGATCCTTCATCCTCTAGGGGCCATTCTCTGGCATTGGGTCCAGAGTCGATGAGAAAAGCACGTCGATCGCCAGGTTATCAACTATATAGACAGGTGTCAGACAGCAAGATTCCATCTCTCAGGTCTCTCAACGAGAGCAGCTCTCCTGAAGGAAGGCCTTCCTCCTCCATGCTCTCAGTCTGCAGCAATGATTTATCTGCAGCCGGATCACATGGTGAATCATCAGATGGTTGGTCAATGCGAACATTTTCGGAAATGGTTGCATCATCGCAAAGAGACAGATGGTCAGTTGACAGTGAGCTCTTAGGTTCCGTTTCTAGTAAAATGACTATATCAAGTGCTTCAAATCCTACCACAGTATCCCGTGACCAAGAGGTGTGCAAACTGTGTTTAAAGCTACTTAAGGAAAGGTCCGCGTGGAATGCTCAGGATCTGGGTGTTGTCGCTGTTTTATTGTGCGGCCATGTTTACCATGCTGACTGCCTGGATAGCTTAACTGCAGAAGCTGAGAAATATGATCCTCCTTGTCCCGTATGCATCCATGGTGAGCAATGTACTGTGAAGCTATTTGGTAAGCTGGAATCGAAGATTAAGAACAAGATACCATCAAATGTGACAGTTGATGGTGATCTGGATGGGAGCTCTAAGCGCCAGAAGAAAAGTAGCAGAGAGCCCAAATTAGGCACAAGCAGTAGCATGAAGGGCTCGATCAGTCGACCATTTTTGAGGAGGCATTTCTCAATTGGCTCTCGACCACCTCGATTAGTTTCAGAGAGCGAGTCAACAAGAAAGAAGGGCTTCTGGGCTAAGCACTGGAGGGAATAGTGTAGCATTCAGTTATCAGAGAGGTGAGCAGCTTCCTATGTTCATGTTCACTGGCTATGTTCCTTCACTTTTCAAGGTTATAACTTGCTCGTATCATTATCTATATGGTGAATACAGATTGGAAAACATGTTTATCTGGTCATGTCTTTCTTATTCTGCTAGAATGGCTCTTGAGGAGGTGGCAACTCCCAAGCAACAAGCAAGCATCTCGGTTTTGCAGCCAAGTTGAACTGAGGCAACGGATATTTGCTGTTTGAGCAACTGTTGTACTTGAAAGTTCCTCCCAGTCGTTATGTTCAGAGTTGGGCACTCTGTGCTATGACAAGTTTTCAGGATAGTAGAATAACAGTTATTATTACTATGCAACTGAGGGTTCTTGCAGACCCCGTCGCAGCTTATTAGCAAGTAATCTAACAGAGAAGGTGACGGCCTTCAGGCTGAAGATACAATCCAGCTTGGTAGAGTGTTATGTTTGCAGTTGTATTTTTTTGTATTGTTGGTTGAGTGCACCCGCTATTATTTGATGTCAGTACATAATTTGGGAACTGTCGTACATAGCTAGAAAAATGCCGATAATATTTATTTTAATACAATGCATCGCAAAAGATGTCGATTGTGATGTAATGATTTATCTTCACAAAAATATTATGTCTGTGGTGATTTTTTGGAGAATACATCCTGGATAGGTGTATTAATCATATAGAAGAAAAAAGAGTCACACGCAGCCAACCGAAGACTGCAAAGCGTGCTGTCAACATGGAGTGATAACTCCTCAACGAGTCATAAATCCTAATCGGTCCTGGCTCCGGGAAGCCAAAACCCTCCGGATTGGATAGGAGAAGTGAAACAGAGCTACGAAGGAGACCAATCTTGGTTCCAATGTACTACCTCTGTTTCAAGGAATAAGGCGCCCTCGTTTTACGAACTTTTTGTTTGACCAAGAATTACTTCAAATAGATTAAAATTGTTTGTATGAAATTAGTACCATTAAAAAGTTATTTTCAATATGAATCCAACGGTACTAATTACATATAATATAATCAAGATTTTGTTGCTCAAGTTTTATGGTCAAAGTTCGTCTTGGAATACGCGTGCGCCTTATTCCTTTAAACGGAGGTAGTAGCAGAGAAATGTTATGGGTAAAAGGAAGGTCTTTAGCTCCAAACACTGGTTAAGATGTGTGGAAACCAAATTCGATTCAATTAGTTGTCCGGAACTTCATCCGTCATGAGAATTTACGAGGGTCGTAAAGGAGAAGCATGAACGGGTGACTCGCACGAGTCAACACTTACAAGAGCTTGAAACGAACCTGTTCTTTCCGGTAGATCTATTGGTGGCAGAAGTGTTGAAAGTAATCGAGATATAAACGAGAGAGATATCAAATGATTTAACTGTTTTTTCATTGATACAAGAGGAAACGACGCAAATATAGGTCACGTTCGTTTGAAGAGGTGTGAGGAAGCGTTGTGTCTGTTGACAAACCAACCGACATACATAATTACAGGAGGGGGGATTATCCCTTTAATTAACCTACTAATTAAATCATAACACTTCCCCTAATTCTTACTTGTCCTTGTCCTTGTCCTTATGCTTGATCATCTCTAAAATCATCGTTGGAATCATCTCCTCTAAAAACTCCGTGGGAAAAAGATGACGAGAGTAGTATGTATGATATGTTGCTAAAACTTTTTCAAACCCAGTGGGAAGAATAAGGAGAAAATGATGCAACATATAATGGTTGGATATGCTGTTAAAACTCCTTCAAAACCCATAGGAAAAACAAGGAGAAAATGACACAACATATAATTAGTTTTTTCTCTTTATTAACTCAATAAGGGAAAAAAATGTAAAAGGGAAAAACCCGTAGAGTTTAGAGAACAATATATGTCGTATATACTTTCCTAAAAAATCCGGTGGGGAAAACATAAAATATGACATGTCATCTTGTGTTGATATTACCGCATTAAAAACCTTGATAAGAACATGTATAGTAAACTCATAAAGGGAAAAATAGTGTAATATAATGCTTTGAACATGAGTAGTTCAAAAAGTTACTCCTCATAATTCTTGCAAATTTTGAAGTCATCGCATACCAATTTCACGAAAATATTGCTGGAATGTTGAAGTTGGTAGAGACTTCGTGAGATTATCGTATGATCTTGCAAGATGTTTATTCACCGACTCTTTTGGAGTTCATGGGGATAAAAAAGTTTAGAGGCAATATGCTTAGTGATATTGCTCTTAATGTATCCTATTTGCATCCATACAACACAAGCAACATTATCATCAATAGAACCAGCACCACATGACTGATGTATGTGATTTATCATTCCGTAGAGCTACACGTGTTAATGTGGGTTTGTATTTCAGAATGATTGGTAGGTGTAGTCACCATAGTCTTTTTCATATACATCAATAGAGTGATAATTCTACCAAGTTGGTACACATTGTCGGGATTATACAAGTAGCCATTATCAGTGTATTCTGATGATATTGGAGTTCAGATTTCTCTGAATTTACAAATATGTCAAGTAATGTGGTCTATTGGAGATATCAAAAGATATCCTTGATTCCCAACCAATTGTGTTGGTGGGTCCAATGGCACTGAGATATGGAACTTCAAGTTCCAACATCCCTTCTACATCATCCCGTGGTTTGAGTGGGTCTTTCTCTACGTCTAGAGATCGAACAACCGGCATGAGAGATGGATATGACTTGTCCATATTAAGTTTCTCCAATATTTTCCGGAAATATGCAGCTTGGTGTACCATAATACTTGAGTGAAGTAGTTTGAGTTGTTGTCTCAATAATTATTTGGTTTAAATCAAATCCTTCATCTCAAAGTCCGTCTTTTAGATGATCACGTGTTATGTCATAGTATTCCTTGTGTATGATGAACACAAACGAGTAATCATCATTGTAGGAGTACGTAATCCTTGTGTATAAGGAACTCACTACGTCGGTTGTACCAAAATATACCGATAATAATAAGACATGTCCTAACTTAATGATTTTACACAATACATGTTGCATTTGCATTTCAATTCGGATTGAGATTCCATCTGTAACCATACATGTCCAAATCTAGTGACCCACATGCATATGTAGTCACTACATCTATCAACTGCATAGATAGATTTTGTACTGACAATGATATAATGTATCAGAAATAGGATTCCACTCGCGTCTGCAGATTAGGTCTCGGATCTCTGCGTAAATCCGATCTTGAGCTACAAGCATTGCTTTCTCACCACCTTGTTATCTCATTCCGTTTCTGGAAGAGAACATATTAAAATTCATAGGGAATTCATTTGGAGGAGCGAGGCTAATTCTGCTTGGATTGCATCCTTCGATTGTTTCAGTCTGAGCAAGTGGTTTACACTCTGTCATGGCCATGGTCTTTGGATCTGAATCATTGTGAAGGATGTTTGCAATCATACAAGAGAAATATTGACGATATTTGTAGGCTTTAGTCATATGATCGATTCTCCAGAATCGATATAGTTGGAGGAAATCTCAAGCACCCATGATGACTCTTCGTGATTTCCCAATACGCGTGAGTCCGGGTGATCTGATGTCCTAGCCAGTGTGTGCAAGCTGAAGCTAGGTTGTGGAGGTTTCCCTTCCACTGGGTGTATAATACCCATAAGGTGTTAGTCAATGGTAGATTGATATGCAATTACCGATTCAGAGGATTTCTCCTCATTTTACCTTGTTGCTTGTAGGAAGCTATATCCTGGTTAGAGATCGTACTACTCCTCCTCTTTTCAGAGATAGGGAGTTGAGTGATTTTTATTGGTACCTCCACTCTTTCAGACGTATTTCTAACCGGATTAAAGGATTATATATCATCTTTTAATCAGTAAATGAATCTGTCGGGTTATTTGCAAAGTGTTGCAAATTTATGAATCGTAGACGTATAGTCTAGATTATTGAGTACGTGGATATAGAGAGGAACGTGGAGTTCCAAATGATGTCCTAGCATTCTATTTGGTACTTAAAATCTCCCCATAATGCCTGAAAATATCCATTCTTCAATATTTGTAATCAACATACAAGGCTATGAACAGATCCCTACTGAGGATTTCAAGGTACTTAGTGATTGACGGAGATCTGTACCCCACATAGATTCCTAATATGTGGGCCTATGATGTGTGTTGTGGTGGTGAGATCGGTACGCGTGAACCGCTTCCGAATTTACGCGGATGGGAAATACTCGGTGGATTTCCACGTATCATTTGCAGAGGGAAAGTACTGTAATATGCAGTTAGTTAGTCAGCGACGTATAAAACCGCATGACTCCAACGTGAAATGGTAAATTTCAACTCATTAACAAAGGTTGTGCAAGGAGCCTGATCCTCCTGCTGAGATATTCAACCAACCTTTTGTGTATGAACATATGTGACAAAGTGTTGAACTTCAATCTTCGAAAGCCATGCAATACACATGAAGAGAATTCTGCATCATTATCCATTTGAATTTATTATAATTCGTTTTTAGTCCATACAATGGTTGGATGAGACCACAAATATCACCTCGAATGCATTCGATCGAGGGACTTAAGTGATCCAGCTTTGATCTTGAGGTATATGAGAACCTCAAAATGAGCTACATATCCGATGACTGAGAAAACTTAGCTTCATGCAAATCATGACCAATGAAATTGATTTATGGGCAACATGTGCTACGGGTTGGTTGCACGTGTAGTACAATCCAAATAATAGAGATGATACCTTTTCACATACTTGTTCCTCATCCATCGGATTGACTCCCGCAAGAATATATATATCGAATTCAAGAGTTTCTGGTATGGAAATATTTATCAAATATATAGAGGACATCCAATCTTATTTATATCGAAGTGCTGATACAACATATGTATGTTGCAACGACATAAATTGACATGAATAAATCAATCACTAAGGAGATAATGGGACTACTCAAAGTCTCCAAACATGTCGACTGAGGCATACTCAATCATCATGTTCTCCGTGCCCATAGGGTCCTGTGACTGCCAGAGAGGCATGGTGTTGCAACTTCCCGGAAGAACGTCTTGCAAACAACTAGCTCCATTGGTGCAGTCTGGATGAAGGTTGAAGTGAGTTTCAAACCTTTTCCCTTAAGGTTATTTGGTTGGCATGCAAATGACCTTAAGGGAAAAGGTTTGAAGCTCACTTCAATCTTCATCATGTTCTCCATGCCCATAGGGTCCTTTGACAGACGTAATTACAGGAGGGAGGATTATCCCTTTAATTAACCTATTAATTAAATCATAACAAGAAGAAGGCCTTAGTGAGACTAGAGGATCCAAATAGATCTAAGAAAATATGAGATATGGCTTAATCATGCGGTGACATTTAAGCCCCTTGGCTTGGTAACGTACAAAACCCTGAACCGAACCCTTAGAAACGAGTGAATGCTTCCCTCTTCCCTTATATATGCAAAAGATCGAGAGGGGCCCAAACCAAACGAGAACGTAAACATAATTCGACTCACTCTCGTATGGCTCGTCCTCGAGCCCCGGGTGAGTCGGCCGAGTGTGGGTCTAGTCAAGTTGTGACCCTCGATTGGAAGGAAATCAACCGAGACCCCGTTAGTAGTGGCGAGCGAGAGTGGAACAAGGGTTTTCATCAAAAGATATCCGAAGCAGTTTCATTCGATTTTTTTGGATTGGATGTTGGAAAAACCTAAGATGTGAGGTATAGGAGAGTGATTCCACTCATTACACGAGAATAAGTCTCATTGAAATCAATTTCAGGTCTCTATGTAATCTCTTGTGCTACTCAGACTTGTTTTATATCTCGCCACCTCATTGTTCTCATTTCGTTTTCGGAGGAAATCTCATTTGAATCTCTAATGGGAAAACATTGGAAGGTATCAGTATTTATTTTGTGAATATACACTCCTTTTATTAAGCAGACCAACTTCTTCTTGTATTGCATCCTTCCAGTGAGCCTAGTCATAGCGTTTTTCAAACTCAAACGATAGTCCTTTGAGCGTGATCATTGAGAAATGTATTTCCATTAGTATAAAAAAAATGTGTCGACAACCGTGGACTTGATGTTGAACAGTTTTCTAGGGTCGATGTTGTTGGTGAAATCTCATGCACCCTTGATGAGTCTTCATGATTTCCGTCTGGGTGCTAAGGTGGCCTAGCGAGCCTGTCCAAGCTAAACCTAGGTTGTGAAGGTTTCCTTATGGTAGGTATACTACCAATCAGTTGTTCATCAACGTTGAGTTAACTTGCATTTACTAATGATTTTGGTGTTTTTTTTTTGTCCCTCTCCTTTGTTGCTTGCGAGTTGAGACAAGCGGGGGAAGGCAGAGCAAGATTAGTTTAAGTTTTGGATCAGGCCAGTATTGGGTTGTTCCTTCTTGTTTTTGGCCCCTTTGTAAATCCCTACTCGTATTTATTTTACCCAACTTGGACAATTGGTATTTGTATTAGATCAAAAATATTAATTCGATTTGAAAATTAGTATTTTGTTTTTGGAGCAACATTATGACACTACTCGTTTTTCTTACCACATGGGAAAATTTACTTTCACAATTATTAGATTAATTTGTTTTGCTTCAATGAGAATATTGGTACTTCCTCCAATCCAAATTAATTGACTTTAACTTTATCTAGATACAATACATCTAGACAAAGTTAAGTCACTTAATATGAACTAGAGGGAGTATTTTCTTTTTGAAGCAACCCTAAATAGTACTCAGGATTTTTTTTTCTCCTTGCCCTCGAAAATGACATCCGTGTGGAAAAATGACATCGCACCGCTAGTCTCCGGGGCGATTTGCACAAAAATAACCTAAAAGTGAAAGAAAAGCACAGACTGACCCTCCGGCGAAACTATTTCACCCATCTAACCCTTTTGTGTGGCGCCCCTCACATCGGCGCCACACATGCCAGTGTGGCGCCCCTCCTACCGACGCCACACACCCAGCAGACGTGGCACCCTCGACGCTGAGCTGGTCCGCCGATCCGACGTGGCAGCATGTGTGGCGTCCCTCCCATCGGCGCCACACATGCACTTATAATTGCCCAAAACATACTGTGAGACAATTCGTCTGGGACTTAGCCGTTTTGCGAGCCTGTACGTGTGGCGCGATGCCAAGGGCGCCACACTAGCATGTGTGGCGCCCGCGCCCGCCCCAGCCCGACCACACCTCTTCTTCTCTCTTCTTTCTTCTCTGCTTCCACGAAACCGCCGCCGCCGCCCACCTCCCCTTGCCCCCCCCACCAAATCGACCAAGGAATCATCAGATCTATCCGGCCAACTCCTTCCTCCTCCATTCCTCAAGGTATTCCCCTTCGATTCCCTCCGATACATCCACTAGTGTTGGTGGATTTGGTAGATTTGGGTATGAACCCTAGACATGGAAATTTATGTTGGTGGATTTGGATATGAACCATTGATATGGAAATTAATGTTGGTGGAATCTACATTGTAGTATATGTGTTTGAACCAAAGATTTGTTGGAACCCTAGATATGAAATTTTACATGTATGTGTTGAAATCCTATGTATGTATGTGTTGAAATGTTGGTTGTGTTTGAACCAAAGATGTTTGAAATGGGTATGTAAGTGTTGAATGTGTATGTGTAGGAACCGTAGATATGTATGCATCCTAGATTTGTGGAGGAACCCTAGGCATCAAATTTCATGAATGTGTATGTGTAGGAATAACTCATATGGTGTTCTATCCCTAGATATGAATGTATATGTATGTATTTGATGTATTTGTGATGGCTTATTTGGATATATTCTCATGTATATGTTGGTCATAATATGTTGTATTTGTGTAAACATGTAGGATGGTGTGGCTTCTGGATGAAGAGTACGACAGGGAGCACCGGGCTGTTCATATGACGGAGAGGGGAACGGATCTTCACCCTTTGAAGATTCGTTACCATGGCACAGTGGATATACCGTATGACGAGAGGTACACGGAGTTCATCGAGCCTACCGATCTTATGCCGTTCATATCCCTTGTAAGCCGTGGGGGGCCGAACATGAACCCCTCGGCACTCACCGCCCTTGTCGACCGGTGGAGGCCGGAGACTCACACCTTCCATTTGAGGGCCGGCGAGATGGCCCCTACTCTCTAGGATGTTTCCATGATCCTTGGACTACCTATTCAGGGCGAGCCACTGTGTATGAACACAGCTTCTGATGGGTGGCGCCAGCAGATGGAGGCGCTTATTGGCAGGGCTCCTCCGGCGCCAGCAAATCCAAAGGAGAGAGTTCCCGCCGGCGTGTCTTTCTCTTGGATCAGGACTAACTTTGCAGAATGCCCGGAAGGGGCCAACGAGGACACTCGGAGGACGTACGCTCGCGTGTACTTATGGTACATGATTTCGAGGACTCTCTTTCCTGACAGTGGGGGGAAGTTGGCCCATTGGTGTTGGTTGAAGGCGCTTACTGTGTTGGACAACCGGTGGAGTTGGGGAACAGCGGCACTTGCCTACCTCTACCGGCAGGTGATGACTTGTTCTATGTACTATTTTCCTATAGTAGTGTGCTAGACAAAGTAGTAACCAAATGTCTTATGTACGCAGTTGGACGAAGCTTGTCGCAGGACTGGGAGCGGCGGTATTGGTGGATGCTTGCTCCTACTTTCCGTATGGAGCTGGGACCGCATATCAGTTGGGCGGCCTAGGACACTCCCCGAGAGGCCTGGCCTCATCACCTGAACAACCCTGATCGGGAGCCGACTTGGGCATACCTTTGGGACAATGTTTCGGAGATGACGAGCGATCCAAATATCATGTACATGCAGTACACTGTGGAGTTGGACACTCTTACCGCTGAGCAGGTAACCGATCACTCTTTTGCAATCCTAGTTTTCATTGATTCTACTTGCATGTTCTAAATTCTGAAATATTTGTATGGTGCAGGTGGAATGGGAGCCATATGGTACCTACTACCGTATTGGTGCGGGGATGCCTGACCTCAACCACAAGTGCACGGAGGAGGCGCTGTTCTGGCGTATGCGCTGCCCACTCATATGCATGTGGCTTGTTGAACACCACCAGCCGCACAGAGTGATGAGACAGTTTGGGCTGTATCAGGAGTGCCCACCTCAGTGGCAAGACACGGACAAGGCGCTTCATAGGTAAACTTTTGGAATCATGCGATGGAAGATTCTTGATAGAAGAGGTAGAATCTAACTTCTTGATTCTTGCAGGCTTGATAGGAAGCGGCAGAGGAAGATCACAAATTGGCCAGTTCATCATAGCGGCCACGTCGCAGCGTTCCTACACTGCTTGGAAGCGACACGGACTGCTGGCCCTGTGAAGATTGTGCCTCACGACTTGGACGCTTTCAACAACTACCTCCAGTGGTTCCATGAAAACACGCGTATCGAGTTAGTGAAGCGCGCGTATGCTGACTACATCTTGGACGACCCCATCGAGTTCGATGAGGTTGCGCAAAGCCAGCACGACACCTATGCTCGCAGAGGGAGGTCGACTTCTATTGCTTCCGAGCTGAACTTCGTGGTAATGAATTCTCTCATTAACTAGTACATCATCTAGATTGCCATGTGTTCGCTTAAATTGTGTATGCTATGTTTGCCACAGCGGTCGGAGATCCAAAAAACAGCTGACGAGTGCGAGGTTATGTGGGACCAGAGCGGGAGAGATGAAAAGTCTGTCGGACCGTTGCGGCATTTCATTAAGGTATGATCACCAACTTTGAATGTACGCTATTATGTTCTGGTGGCTTTGTAACCATGAGTTCCATGACGCAGAACACTGCACGAAAGATGCGGCGGTTAGCCAACTTGCTAGGTTGCCGCGAAGGCGAAATCCCTACATCCTCCTCTTCTGAAGAACCGCAGGTATGGACTATTTTGTTGTTGTCAAACATGTTCTTACTAATTTCAACTTTTGTAATCTCATGTGTTCATGTTTGTGAAGATTCCTCCTGACGACGACTTGATTTTGAGTCAAAGCATACCTCCAAAGCATACCTCCAAGCAAGCCCCACGATCAGCTTACCAGTTGAAGCCAAGGGGCAATGCTCCAAAATGGTACACTCCGGAAGATTATGTCACCCGAGGAAAGAAGGTTGTCATTGAGGAGGATGAGGGGCCAGTGCGGAGATCATCTTTGTCGAGGATGAGGAACGACGAGCCGTTCTCTTCAGAGGAGGAGGAGCAGGAGGAGCAGCAGGAGCAGCAGCAACAAGAGCCACGGCAGCGGACGAAGATGATGGCCGTCCGGAAGCAGCCCGTGAGGACGACACGTCGAGGATGACACTAGAATGTGCTCCGTGTTGTTGTGAACTCTATCTTCATAAGTATCGAGTTGTGAACCCTATGTCATTTCGAACCATGTCTGTAATGCTACTTGTTGTTTGAATCTACTTGCTACGATGTGAGCTATGAAGTGTTATATGTGTATGTTCTGAAATTGCTACTTGTTATGTCCAATGTTGTACTCAAAACTGTTGGAGTTTGGTAGGATTTTTCATGTTTTTAACACAAGTCAACGTATGGCGCCCTACCCAGCGGCGCCACGCCACACATGCCAACTTATATCCAGTATTGGGTCGAAAACATCCAGGGGGTCCGGACGATAAGTCCTTAGCCGTTTTGGCAAGGCTCTATGTGTGGCGCCCGTGGCATTGGCGCCACACATGCTAGTGTGGCGCCCGTGGCATCGGCGCCACACGTACAGGCTCGCAAAACGGCTAAGTCCCAGACGAATTGTCTCACAGTATGTTTTGGGCAATTATAAGTGCATGTGTGGCGCCGATGGGAGGAGCGCCACACATGCTGCCACGTCGGATCGGCTGACCAGCTCAACGTCGAGGGTGCCACGTCTGATGGGTGTGTGGCGCCGGTAGGAGGGGCGCCACACTGGCATGTGTGGCGCCGATGTGAGGGGCGCCACACAAAAGGGTTAGATGGGTGAAATAGTTTCGCCGGAGGGTTAGTCTGTGCTTTTCTTTCACTTTTAGGTTATTTTTGTGCAAATCGCCAATCTCCGGGAAGCCATGTTGCCAACCGTTGACCCCAGGCACCTTGACAGCGCGATGGCAGAGGTTAAAGAAAAAAAACCTTATAGAATGAGAAAATGCGGTAAAAGAGTATCTTCAGAACTGTTTTTTTTTTTTTTTTTGAAATTCTATGTTGCTATGGTGTCACATTTTTCCTCTAGAAACTAACTTGATGCTCAAAGATACATTTTCTTAAAACAGTGACAAATCAGATATGGCACCGAAAAGCATCGACAAAAATAGCCGCATTACTTTTTCAGCCGAAGAAACTATTGCAGCACTAGAGAAATGAAGTAAATCATGTTCAAGTCAAGGCAACCAACACCAAAGAAAACATTGCAGCACTAGAGAAATAAAGTGAACCATGTTAAGTCAAGGCAACCAACACCGAAGAAATTATTGCAGCACTAGAGAAATGAAGTGAATCCCTATTCTACCGGTGGTTGACCATACAGCAATGCTGAGAAATGCCATAGTAGAAAAGGCATAAATTTACAAAAAAAAAAAAAAAAAAAAAATCAATTCAACATCGGCTTACAGACGAGCAATTTGTCAGGAGCAATACTGTCAACTGACCGAGACTACTCTCCAAATTTTCCACTGGAAAACTGCATCAATATTTACAAGTTCCACATGAAATTTATCTGTCTGCCATCATCTCATTTGAATTGAATCCTTCCTGCACTCAGTAAACGTAACCTATCACCCCTATGAATCCCGTCATGTTTACCTGTTAGTTCGTGTATCACCCAATCCTTGTTTGAACTAACTACTGGAAACAGAGCCCTTGGCGAAGAGTCTTTGGCTACTGTCAGCGACGTCTTCCAACCTTTTCCCAGTGACGTAGTAGTCATCCCTAATAGAATCATGGAGTTTAATGCAGAATACCTTGGCAAGATAGCAGAGCGCACAGAAGGTGAGGCTGCCCAACCAAGCAAAACGGTAAACTGTTGAGTTCACGGCGACAGAGTAGCCCAATCTTGGGAATATGCCCTTGGCAAGCACATAGGGAACAACCAGAGCAGTGAGTAGCTTCGTGGCAACAGTCATTAATTCATCTTCCAACAACCATATTAGTCTGACACTTGTAAGCACCTCCCTTGCCAAACAAATCTCCCCATCCCAACTTTCATCAATGAAATTGGCCATGAAAGGGAGGAAACCACCGAACCCAGGAGCCTTCATAAGGAATAAGAGCATAATCAGTTAAATACTTTTTTGCTTATCCAAGTATAACCTAATTTAGAGAAATTTGAGTCCCCTACAAGTGTGCCAGTTGCAAGACCAGTCCCAATAAAAACTCATCATGGGGCAGATAGTGAGAGTTGTGCTGAGTGCTTCAAGTGACATATGATATAATCTTCCCAAGTTTGGTACATATAGGATAATAACATAAGTTCTGAGGTCAGCATATCGACAATAGAACTTGTAACTCACCAAGTTGTTCGCAATATTCAGAAATACCCGCCCGAGGAACCAAGTGCAGAAAAAGCCTAGAGTTGGGACATCATCATCAGACCCGATGAAGGGTGACAGTAATAATAAATCAACCAGCAAGCCGGTCAAGAGAGGAATGATGAAAATCTGGAAACATGCAGATTGAAGTTACTGAGTTATAGCATAAAATAAAAAATTTAAATAAAAGCACCTCGAATAAATTCCTCACCCATATGAAGAAAAGAAGATGCATCTCCAAAGCTAGAAGGTGTGTCCCCCAAGAAATCATGCAGGCAAATAAATCTCCAGCGACAGCAATAATAGTTGATATGATGCAAAACCCAACAGCAAAAGCAAACAGATCTACAAGAAAAGATTTGCACAAGTAAGCCCAAACAAGATGAAATCCATTGCTAAGCAAATCCATTGATCATCTCTCAAAAATCATTACCATTAGACTTCAATCGACCAGCCACTGGCAGCTGAGGGATGGCAAACAAAAATCTGCGCCCAACTGAGATTGAGAACAAAAGCATAGCACAACTGAATATCACAACAGTCAACCATGCTAGCACCACCCGTGTTCCAACAGAAACATATTTCCTGGTACAACGAGCAAGAAGCGTAAGCATCTACACAAAAAGAAAGGTGAAACCAACACCTCTGGCATTCCAAAAAACTTTTAGTTAACTTAATGGTACGGGTAGATCATATTCCAAAATGGATGAAGACGCAGTCAGGCTAAAAGATGTGCAGATTGTGCACCCTGAACGAACGAAACTGCGGTTGCTTACCTTTTATCATTAACTTCATCGCTGCTACCGTACTGGTCTTTTGGTGTTACATTGTTCCCCAGAGCCTCTCCAGCAGTGACAAACCAATACAGTGTTACCCTCTCCACTAGCCACTCGAGGTATAAGACTGTCTTGCCAATGAGAAACTTCATATGATGAATGCCAGAGAGTGACTCTGCACAGTATCGCAGTCCTTGCCAAAATGGTGCGCCTTTAGCAGGACGATCGAAGTAGCTACAATTCACAAGTATTAAGATAGATGTGTTGAGTCACCAAAGGCTGGCAGATACGTCAGATGAATAGCCAAAACAGGATACTTACGTGATATCTAGTGGGAACACCCCAGGTGCCAATTGGACAGCAATTTTAACAGGAACAAGGATGACCAGAACAATAAAGATAATGTCCACAAAAAGACCAGGAAGCTTCTTGAAATAAAATATGTAGAATGGTTCGTGAACATTATGGTGGACAAAGGGAATGGTAACTCCTGGCCTCAATATCTACTCAAAACAAGTACAACACTCGTTATACCACTGAACTATATAGTGCATACATTATTGACATGATGACAGATATAATATGATGAATACCTGATGAAGAAGTTTCGACAATTTGGGGCGTAGACTCAAAATGATGTTTCCAACAAGCCAATGAAGAGCATTAGAAGCAATAGATGACGCAATCAGAAGTTTGAACCTCTCTGACATTGTTGCATCAAACATTTTCGAAGTGCAGATATCAAGCAACCAACCAATGAGCAATGGGTGTAGTATAAGTATGTTCAGAAGATTGAGACAAGTATTGCCAAGAGTGATCAAATATACGATCCCTCTAAAGAACATACCACACAGACTTGTCAAGAAAATTACAATCATGAGGCGCTCACCCACCAAGTATTGACAAAAAGTACAGAGCCCAGCAAAAGTTACACCCACAGAAAAGATAAATCCATATCCAAATAGAAGGACGGAAGCTGTTGAAGTATAGGAATCGACTTCATCCACATTACCAAAATTGAAACATGACACGCACCATAAGATCATCCTTCCAAGTGAGAATGGGAGAAAACCAAAAATACAAGCAAGGATCATGTCAACGGTTAACACCTGATTCGACAAGCACATTGTTAGCATTTTCTGCATATAAGTGAAAAAAAACAAGCAGAACAAATATGAGGTACTCCCTTCTCAAAAGGATGCAACTAAGTCACGACCATGTAGATAAACCCAAGGTATAACTAGCTTAAAAGGTCAATAGAAAATACTACATTAGCAGAGTAACTAAAGCACCAAAAGAGCAAGCTTAGACCGTTTTGATGGTGCCCAAAATAATACCTAGAACAAATTGGCACATAGTCCTCCCACCAGTGTCTATTTGTGCAAATGGACAGCAGGCACAATGGCAGACTACGTAAAGAAGCAAAGAACTGAAGATCGTCTTATTTTTGTAGAACAACTCATACTAGTTTCTCCCATGTGACCATCGTTTTAGTTTTAGTGCTATTTGCATATTTCTGGCAATAATCTTGACATATCGAGGATGGTACGCTTTGAAGTGGATCCATACTGATCTATGAGAAACTATAACACAATAAGAAAAGCAATGACAAGATGTGCTAAATGCTCCAATCATAGAACACAACTGCACTAATTGGTGCTTTGCTGCAATGCAAAACTAGAATGATCTTATCATTCCCCATAGCATGAATCAGACATAGGACATGGGTTGAGAAAAAAACAAGCATACCATACCAGTGAGGAAACTTCAACAGCAACTAGTGCAAGGGCTTGCAAGCCATCAAATCCCCGAAACCCATGACGCCGAGCTTCCAGACGTTCAACCCAGCGTGCAAATGGAGCTACAGCAAACGGCGCAACCTTATTCGCGCACACAACCCAGATCGCTATCGAAGCGATGACAGAGGTGGTAGAGAAGCTGATGGAGAGTAGATGATGCACTTGAGCAAAGGTCCTGGCGAGCATAAGACGCCATGTCCAGAGGGTGGTGAGGCGAATGAAGGAGTCTCTGACGACGCAGATGGCGAAGAAGAGGGGGAGCAGCAGACCCATGATCCTGTTGGGCGCGCCCAACATGAACTCCGACACGGACAGCCTCGCAGGGGCGTCTGCTGCGTAGAGAAGGCAGGTGGAGATGGGGCGCTTGCACACCTGCAATTACGGAAATGGAAACGGAAACGGAATAATTACATTGCAGCAGTTCAGACTATGACAGGAAATGATTGGGGACATTTCTGGTGAGGAATCGGTGACAACACTCAGCAGGCAACATCACACGGCATCTAAATCGGACTGAAATTACAGGTAACTAAGACGAATCTAAACGTGCAGGCACAGCAACATCATGAATGGAGGGTCACCCATGGCGGACGTGATGACCTGACTTTGCTGGATGAGGGAGGGGGCCGGCTGAGAGCGGAGGATACGCTGCTTGCTCCTGGAAACCCTAAGAGGAGGCGGGAGACTATACCTCGCATCGGTGGAGGCGACGGATGGCCATCCACCGGAGCTGGCAGTCGTCGTGGACGAACCGGATGCTGCCGTGGCAGGCGCAGGGGTGGCGCAGCGGCCGGTCCGCCTCGGCGGGTAAGCGGCAGATGCGGCACTGCTCCTCGTCTTCTTCTTCGTCTTCGCATGCGGGGCCGGCCGCCGCTGGGAGCGCCGTCTCCGGCGGAGCGGCGGCGGCCATTACAGCCTTCCTTCCTTTCCGTCCCTCTTTTTTTTTGGGGTGAGGGAGCCTTCCTTCTCGAAGCTTCTACTTCCTGTCGCTTCGGGCAGCTAGCGTTTGGGTTTTGCGTGGACCGGACGCGGACCCAAGGGTTTACACGAGTCTTTTGGATGAAGATCCAATGGTCTATAAATTATCAGTCGATTTTTGTGTGGCTAAAAAATTGTTAACTAGTACAGTAGGAAAATGTTACAATATCACTTCCTTAAACTACGGAAATGAGTGTGTGCCGTCCGATATGAGAATATTCTCTTCTTCAAATATACTACTAATTAAAAAACGAGCATAACTTTCATGCAAGAAAACCCAAATAAGTTTTTATTTGCATATTTGACTTCCTCACAATGAACTCTACAAAATCAATCTAATATTTAATATTTTTAATATTTTTTCGTAAAATGAAACTATAGAGTCCTCTATTGTTTGCGCATGTAGTCCGGACACTAAGCCATGTTGGAATGTGCTGAATTTATAAAGTCCTTTAAAAAAATAGTACGTACAGTAGTGTTGCTTTTACACACATGACAGTTCTAGATTCTCTTTTCACTTGAGTACCATCAACCCGAATCTCGAGAAACATGAACAGCAACAAACGGTCCCATTTCAACTTCGCAAACTCCGCGTTAAGGATGGCAATGGGCAGGGTATGGGCAGGGTAGAGCAATACCATATCCATACCCGTATAGTCAATGGGTACAAACTTCTACCCATACCCGTACCCATGGGTATAAAACTTTACCCATACCCATACCCGACGGGTACCGTACCCATTGGATACCCGGTGGGTAGGCTAAATTGTACACAAGTCAATCATAATTTTACATTTATCGATAATAATTTCGATTAAAAATTTAATTATCTTAACTCAATAACAGGTAGTTGAGTACATAAAAATTAACATGACATAAAAAATCGCATTCTCATATTCTAACTCATAAGTCAACAAAAGTTGTCGTGTCACGTAAGAATTTAACAATAGACGAGCATGGTATGGGTATACCCGCGGGTATGAAGCTACACCCGTGCCCTGCCCATGACTTAACGGGCAGGATATGGGTATTATCCATGGGCATAAAAGTGTACCCATACCCTACCCATGCGGGTACGGTACCCACGGGTACCCGTACCCGTGGATAAAATTGCCATCCTTACTCCGCGTCCCTTAGATTGGGGAAAGGGGTACGATTTGGACCTTTGGTGTGAAAGACTCTATTTGGGAGCTTAGTTTTTCTAAGTATTCTTGGAGTACATCAATTTTTCAAAATAATAAAGTATTAAATACTTTAAAGCGTTTGGGTCCACTAAATACGGAGGTTGTGAAAACTGAAGCATACCCAAGACTTCAGTTTTATAACCATTGAAGGATAGCAACTCACGATCAGCCATGCATGCAACAAAACGTAAAATGGCAATTTCCAAACACCTTGAAGTTTTTGCCAAAACTAAGAAATAGTAGTACTATGGTATCGAGAAAATAAAGTGTTACTTCTCGATGCGCTAAAATACTTTAGTTTTGTAATACTTTGGTTTCAGAAAAAACTTTACTACCAAACTAGGGCTAAACCTGATGAGGTGGTATACGTGTGACTTGAAATTCTTGATTTTGACATGATTTATCTGGATTCACATGTATCGATAAATTTGGGATACTTATTTCCAAACGGCGGAGTATATATGATTATTTTTTAAGAACTTGAAGTGTGCTCGTGCTCGGTTATACTTTAGATTTTTTAAGAACTTGAAGTGTGCTCGTGCTCGGTTATACTTTAGCAAATGTGAACTCGAATGGCGTCCGGTATATGTTTGTGTTCTAGTTTGATTTTGCTACAAACATAGGTGACCAACTTCATCTTTGGTTTCAGTGGTTCAAAGGTTCTCTTCGCAGGAGATTCAAAAGGTAGCATGACCAAAAATATTTCAATGTGGATTAGACAGTTTTTTACGGGAAAAAATCTTTCTAATACTGCTATGCATGATGACATTATGTTTAAAAATGGCTTTGGAGAACCTGTAACATGTTGTCTGATATTTTTGAAAATTTCAGAACTTAATTTCGGAGCTTCAAAATTTTCAGAAAAATAGCTGCATGTATTTGACAATGTACATTTTGAGCGTGCAAATTTAAAATGCAAAACACCTTGTATTTTAGGCTCAGAAAAATGACAAATCTGACAAATTTTAGAAGTTCGAAATTTTGCACTGTTCACCACACAGATCTGCACTTTTGTCTTTTTCTGAGCCTAAAATGTAAGGTATTTCATATTAAAAGAATATTAGGCAACTTACTACGTGAGCACATGTAGGACTAGCTGAATTTGAAGTGGTACTAGAGAAAGTACTATTTGACATGTTAACTGAAGGCTTGAACCGAAATGTTCACATGATATATTGCCTTCTTTTCATGCCTGGTTAGTTCGCCATGAAAAAATATGCATAGCGTATGGATTGTAAAAATGCAGGAATGAAAGTATATTACAATCATGTCGTCCCCAATCCTACACAGATTTCACTGCAATTCTGAAAGGTGACATACAAGTCAAACGGCCACACAAGTAATTGATCAACCATCAGGGCTTCCTATCAAAGTCTGTCACACGAAAGCCTAGGCATATCACATTTTATTAGACGTGTTTTTGGTTGGTGTCATGGGTTATTCTATCAAGCATCATATACTCAGCTGTGTATGACTAGCAACGTCAGCCTTGAACCGAACAGGTCGTCAATTCGGATGAGAATAATACTGCAAATCCATATTTAAATTGATGGTGACTATTAATCGCTAATTTACATCCTGAGTTCATTTTCAAACAGAAAAATGACTCCCAAGCTATTAAACATGGTTCAGGGTTACAAATCTAACATGTAATACTCCCGTTTTTTTTTCTTTTTTTTCTATTTTGCACTCATCACTCACCATAATAGCTAGCCACACAGTGAGTCGATCAAGAAGAAAGAACTTCCTATATACAGCACCATCATACAAGGGGATCAATGTTCTGCACCACCAATGAGCAACTATCTCCAGAAGGCAAGCACCCCAGCCGCATACTCGATTGCTCATCCACTTCAATCACAGTGCTGACTGTCAAGATCACAGTGGGTAGATGGTCATGACTAAAACCTAGGATGCTTCTGACCCCTCTACTACAGAATGATCTCAGCACCTCGGTGACGTCCATGATGCAGTATTGCTGCGGCAACTCCAACCATGCAAACAGCAATGAGTATATTCAGTCCAACTGCTGAACATCCTCTAAATGCCCTTCCAACGCCCCTGAGAAATCCTTGGTTGTTGTCATTGCTACTTGACTTTCCTGCATCAGACTGCTCGACAGAAGTAATACCACGCACATGTTTCCTCTGGTGCTTGACATTAGTCATGAGATCTAGATGACCGTTGTTGTCAACAAACTTGACAGTCTGGTTGATAGATTCAGAGCTGGTCATTACCATCCTGTTAAGTGCGCGCTGAGCTTTAGACCTGCGTTGTGGAGTGCTATCTGCAGGTGCTTTTCCATCACGCATTCGTAATGTAATTCCATTATCCGAAGGCTCATTATTTTCCAGAGGTAACTGAAGCTCTTCCATCTGAAATCCATCAGCAAAGTTGTTCGGCAGAGTAAAGGGCTCTGCCGCCGTAAAGTATGTTTGCTCAGCAAAAACAGCTGCCTGCTCAGCATGCCATGAATTGAAGTCATCAGTACCAGGATACAACATGGCGTGAATATCATCTGGCAACAGGAAATCCGTATCATCTACCCCAATCTGGTTAGGACTGGCATAGTCTGGTTCCATCTTTAAAGCCATAGCCCCAATGTTCTGTAAATTCAGCAAGGAAAACATATGCAATGAGTTAGCATGCAGGAACTAAAAAATCCAGTCAGCATAGTAGCATGTTCAGTGCAACAGAAAACATAGATCATCATTTGCACTAAGATATGCCCATAACTCTTAGAATCATTCTTAATAGTATTACTATCACAGGAGAGCATAAATGTAACTGAGGTCTAGCTTCGCGGTGATGACCAGTCAAGGTACGGGGCTAATTCAGCAATCTAAGCACACGCACTAGTTTACAGGAATTGAAGAGATATTTACACCAGGTTCTGAACAGGTCGTAATAATACTGGCTAGTTTTAACTTTATTTTACATGGTTTACAGATTTTTCCAATTCCCTGAAAATAGTAAATAACACTACAAAACAATTTTTTTGCAAATAACAGAAATATTAACTGTGCATAAACCCATTTATATTGAAGTTTTATATTTGCTATTTGGTATCAACATCTTGGCAAAGTTCTGCAGTAGATAAAAAATGTTATGAATAAGCTTCGTTGGCTTGCAAGTCTACCCAATAGTTTATTGTATATGCCTTAGCACTTTCCTTGAAAAGGAATTGCACACCCTAGAACCTCATAACAGAGGTACTGGTTAAATTTATTTTAGTCACTGTGGTAATACTGAGTGATAATAACATACCGATGACTCAGCAATTTGTTCATCCGGAGATGGTCCAGCAGAAACTGAATCCACTACAGTGGTAAGGGACGGATCAAAGGAAGTATCAATCAGTTCCTCCAGCCATTCCTGTATTCCATCGTCACCATCTGGAGTTGTTATCTGAGCAGCAGTATCTAAAGTAGCAACATCACTTGGTCGTTCAGCACCGACAACTGAAGAAGCAGCAGCATCTTGTTGTTCAACACTGACAGCTGATGTAGCAGCAACATTTGATTGTTGTGGATGATGATTATTGTTGCCCACCACGTTTCCGTTCTCTGATGTCCAGTCAGTTCTTTGAGTAACTTTACAGAGAACAAAAGTGTCCTGAAGAATAAAGAAAAACGACATTAGCATGCTGAATTTCAAGCTTGGGAATTTTTTTTTACAATGAAAACAATCTCCTATAACACGACATGTAGACTGCACATTAAATTTGGCAGTATGTAGAAGATGAAGCAAAATATATGTATCTCTCATATGCTATTTCAAAATATTGTACTGTTACAAAACCTCAAACATTGGTACAATGTCTGTAAGTACAATACCTTCATATCAGGGCAGGCCTGGCATTCATTCTCATCTATGTAGTATTCATGCATAATCCACTCAGTACGTTTGCCAGTGGGAGGCCGGCCTTCATGGAAAACTAAAGTTTTCTTTGTACCTATGGTCCGCTTATCCACCTTAATGGCCCGGTCTTTTCCAGTAGACTTCCAGTAACCAGCAACCGTTGCCCTATTTGACCGGGCACCATTGGGATACTTCCTGTCTCGAGCAGCAAAGAAATGCCACTTGTTATCCTGAGTTGGAACATTGCACTTCCCTGTAGAGTGGAATATCGTCGGAGGATTAGATACGATTAGGATTTGAAGACCACAGCTGATATAATCTAGAAGAACATATCAGATACTGGACAAAGAGAATATCGAAAAATATACATCATTAGCAATCAACTGTAAAATTATTTGATAAGACACAACAGTATTAACTATGAGCCACTAGCACTGGTGAAAGAAAGAAATATGTAGCACTTTTCAGTTATTCTTGCCAAATGCCTAATTATAGTCCTATATACCAGATTATAATGATTATGTGACCTCAGAGGGCTCAATTTGGGAAAAAGAAGAAAGATAAATAAAGTATGAATGAGAGCCAAAAGCCGCTAGCCTTTTTCTCGTCTATATATTTCTCTATTCTATAGACCTAGACAATCACAGGCTAGTGTGGAAACATGTTGGACTTACCAGGTAAATCCCATGGTTCATGCTTGTATATATCCACCTCAGGTATAATGTCATATTCGATTTTCTGGCCGAGCACTTTCTTTTTCAGATAGTGAGAAACGAGTTCAGTGTCTTTGGGATGAAATCCAAACCCTGGTGGCAGGGCCATGTCACGTAGAGTTTCCATTTTGTAAGATCTGTGCAAGAACAGCAGAACACAAATATGATTAGCGTGGCGATAACCAAGCTTAATAGAAAGTAATTTAGTAGAAAATTTAGGTCTGCGCAAATACATGGAACTAATAATCTTACAAGTGGAACCTAATTTCCTAATGGACATGTGCACATCACTCAAGCATACAATGTAAGATTAAACACCTAAATCTGAAAGTTACAGGCTGAAAATTGAGAGTTATCTATATCCACTGAACAACGTCGTATGTCGGGTTTCTCCCATAGGATTGTCACTTGTCACCCAGGCAAATAATAATAAGCGACAAAGATCTAAAGCGGTTAAACCATTGAGAACGTATACACTCAGGACATGATGATATTGTTAGCAAAGCGGTAAACCACAGGATGGAAGCAGAGGCAGTATCTGCCCTCTTCACTTCACTGACCTAACACAGAGCTTGCGGTAATTACAAGTTGAAGCCAATAATAACCCATAGAAATTTTGCAAGTCCTATAGGGAATATTTGAGGCTAGTAGTAGTAATTATTAAGAAAGCATGTGCCGAAGTACACAAAGTAAACGCCGCAAATGGGGGATCTGCTACCACCGCAACGAGCTGGCAATCGATCCCCAGTTGCTGTGCTCCTCACGGACACCACTGTGCCCCTCGAATCCCCACTTGCCGGTGGTGCTGATCGAAGCTAGGAGCCTAGATTTAGCGGGAGGAAGAGCCGAATCGAGCGCCGCGTGCGTGCACGAACGGGAACTCGGGAACAATAATAATAATCTACCCTAATCGTAGGGCCAGAGGTCCAGGTGCACCCAAAATTACTAGAGCAGCGCGAGCTTCTAGGGCCGCGCCGAGAAACCCCGAACCCCAAACCTGACAGCTAAACGCGAAGAGCGGGGGAATCGATCAGAAATTGGTCGCCGAGGAAGGGGATTTGCTCACCTCTGTAGCGGAGCGGAGAGCAGAGCCGCGGACCCGGCCGCCCGATCGATCGGAGGTGGGGGAGGGAGAAGCCGGAGGCGGGGCTAATTCGCCATGAGGGGTGAGGACGGGCGGCCGGCGGAGCGGGGTCGGGGAGGCGGCGGCCGGCGGAGGCGGTCGCGGTCGCAGGAAGTGGTCAAGTCCTTCTCAGGGGCGGCTGGCTGGCGGGTGTGTGTCTCTTGTATCCTAGTAGCGGAATGCGAGGCGCGGCGCGTGAGGTGAGACGTGGTGCAGGAGGAAGGTGCGAGGAAGCGGAGCTGTGGCGTGCGGCGCTGTGTGCGCACGCGTTTTTATATAAACCGAAACTAACCGGGTGAGGTGAGGTGAGGTGACGACGATGGTGTGGCTTCCTTAACGCGGGCGTCCTCGCTCCCTCCCGGTCAAGCCGTCGGATGCGCCGATTCGCCCACCACTGGCGCCGGTGCGTTGGCGGTGGGGCCGCACGCCACGTGGGCACTTGCCTTGCACCCCAAGTTCCGCCATCCTCTGCCACTAGGGGACTGGGAGCTGCTGGCGTAGGCAGCTCACTGTTCTACTAGATGGGTGGGGCCTCAGCTTGTCGAGTGCCAGCTCGCAGACCTCTGCTCCACACCTCCGTGCATTCCGGTCTCTGTGTTTCGTCTACAACTTGACAACAAAGTATGACACGTACGCTCCTCCACTATCATCCAACTAAATTTCACCACTGGTTTTTTCCTTACGATAGGAAAATTTAACTTCACGCTGATTAAATCTTCAGAAAATTTCACATCGAATCACTGTCAAGAGCTCTAGAAATAACAAGACCGGGGGGGGGGGGGGGCTCCACCCGGCTTCGCCATTAAGGTTGAGTGAGGATTCAAACCCGGGTGTTGGCACTTTGTGCTTTTGCATGCCGACCATTGCACCGCGAGATTTTCCTCGAGACGTTTATACTCTTAACCTTACAGAATGCGTGAGGGGTATATCTTAAGTCACCTCTCTTGTCTTACTCATCTATGCATCAACACCGAGGATCATATTGTCAATACGATCGAGCTTATGCCTCTCGAGCCACTCTCGGCTTAAAACAAATCGAGTGGTACATGTTAGGCTGTCTTGTGTCCTACTCCTACGTGGATGAAGAACGAGGATGTTATGTTGATAATAGCTTGATTCCAAGCCTCCGAGCCCAACACCGACTCACATATGTCGACCTATTTAGGACCGATAATACTGATCAAAGTCGAGAAGTCCGTGCAATGCACAAATTCAGGGAAGAGCAGCCAAATTAAATAACAAGTATTCCATTGGTGGGATTGCAAAGTGGAAAAAATATATAAATGGAAATCTAGATCCGCTGCTCTATGATGGACGAGGAGATAAGGAGTGGTGCATAGTACGGGACGAACTAGTCCACTCATAAGTAATTCTTTTGACTTGAGTTGACTTGGTCTTTGCCATGAGGATGCCATATACTACATGTGACCACAAATAGATGTCTTAAGTTTATCAAAATTTAAATGTATGTAGATACTATTTAGTCTATTGATACGTCTAAATTTAGATAAATATAAGACATTTATTTATAGACGGAGAGAGTATAACTTGTTGGACTTCAATTAGTCGTCACGGGTGGAATAGGTTTACCCCAATATTAATTCTACGAGCTACGAAATGTGGACAGATGTAGATGCACACAAAGGGCATACGTACACGCTATCATACACGTCTTAAGGCTTCGCTAATGGTCATCATGATCGGTTGTTGGAAAAGTGTATTAGTAGGAATCTATAACATACGCAGTGGAGGAAGCCGGGACTTTGAATTTGTCGTTGTCTGCACGATGCATGCTCAGTGATAGTAGAAACATGAACCTATCGAGCCATCTTATCTTAGCAAAAAGAACTAATCGATTATTTCGGTCCAAGGATCATGAAACTATATATGGATCAATGTCGATCTGTGGCTTGATATTGAAAAGGCAAAATCAAGAACACTGGCTTGTCTTAAACACGAAACCGGTCAAATCCAAAACCTCGGTCATACTTCCACACATAATCGAAAACCCTAAACTGCAGCATGCATGCTTTAAACATTCATTAGTTGATCGTACATCAATATGAGTGTCATATCCTTGACTATCGCCTAAACTGCAAGTTTTCTACACTCCCACTTCATCCCAAATTACCTTGCGTTTGAAGTTTAATTGAAGTAAGACATTGTAAAACTTGACTAAGTACTCCATGCGTTCTGTAATTGTTGTCCACGACAAGAATTATGAAACAGAGAGAGTATATAGGAATAAATATTAATATTTACAATATGAAATGTATATACTATGAAAATTTATGATTTTAATTATATAGTATAGATGTTGATCTTTTAAATGTTTGGTCAAACTTTGAAAAAAAATTACTTTGACTAAACTCAGAACAAATTGTAATTTAGAAGGAGAGAGTAGCCTAGACATGTGAAAGTCAAGTTTGACTTTATATATTCATATTAATATATTATGGCTTGTGCTTCCATAGACCAAAATATTTTCCTAAGTCAAACACAAGGACAGCTAAGATTAAACAATATATGTTCGAGATTATGGGTACAATGGATGAGATTAAACGATAAAACGATACTCCTTCGAGGATTTACACTGACTTAAGATTTGGGAGTTTATGAAAGCTCAAGCCATATATTATATGTAATCAATGCCCATAAAATTCACATGAAGTACAGTATGGTAGATATTTCAGTTCAGTAGTGAATAACATTGGATCCATGTTTGTACAAAGACAAGGATAGCTGTGAAAGATTACCCTAGTTTCAACTACCGTTTTTTTTTCTCGTTCTAGAAGAAAAATCAGTGGGTACCGGTATAACCGGCTACCGAAAATACCGGAAATATTGGTCCAAATACCATTCAAGATTCTTCAAATAAAATTTAAAATATTGGTAAATGTTGGACAATATTTACTTATTACCGATGGGTACCGATAAAACAGGTTACCCGCGAGATTTCGGAAATATCGGTTGAGAAAAAAAACCCCTAGTCTCAACCATACAAACTATTACTTACTTGTAATAACATCTTATATTATAGGATGGAGCGCAATGTAAAAAATACGAATGGTGAACCGAAACCTGTCTGGGAGAATGGTACTACTCCCTCCGTTCATAAAAGAATGTCGGAGATTTATCTAAATTCAAAAATATCACTAAAATTTATCTAGATACATTTAAATTTAAATAAACTTATGATATATTTTTATGCACCGAGATAGTAGTACATAACCCACCGCGATGGCGAGGCAGAAGAGCTTGTCCGTTTGCTTCCACCTGATAGCTCTTGTGCCCTTGTGGGTACACCAGAACAAAAGGTGGGAAAGAGATGGAAGAGAGCCGTGTGTGGAAAAAGTAGCTGCACCGGGAGCTAAAAAATGCCAAATCCTCCACTTCGTTCGTTCACACAAGCTCTGTTTGCTTCCCCTCGTATTGTTCTTGCTATAAACTTTTCTTGAAACGAAAATGTAAAATATGTGTGTTCTATTATGGCCCCACTCTGCTAATCTCAGATTGCTTTATGACAAGGATATTTGACTTGTAAATTAGCTAACCTGATCTTTCCGGCTCTAGGATGTTTGATTGTTTTATCAAGATAAAATACTGGGTCCGGCACTCCATCATGCTGTGATTATTTCCTGCGTGCTGACGCTGAACAGCTCAAGTCTCAGGACAAGGACTATAGGTGGCAGGAGCGGAACACTTGGCGTTTTACCCTTGTTTTGGCGCGGCCATTTCAACAGTTTTGGATGATCTAGTTTGGGAGAACGGGAGTCTTCGGTACTCTATCCTCTAGTCGCGTACCTCAAACCGTCCCCCAAAGAGGGTCAGATCGAGAGTTTGGGGAACGAGTTTTGTTCGTGTCGCGTTTGGGGACGTCGCTCCCCCGTCGCGTCCCCGAAACAAAATCCCCAATCAGAAATTCAAATAGTTTGCATTCAAAAGAGATCGTTCCCACCGAAGTTGTCGCGATCAGAGTAGCGGCGATCAAAGTACTGGGCGCGCGATCATATTACAGGCCGACGCAAGAATTAGAAGAAGGGGAAGGAGTTGGGCGACGCCAACGCCGACGGTGCATCCTGAGTCGAAGTAGGCCTGTCGATGACGATGAACTCGTTGTGATCTGCCCGGTGTGCATGCTCCGTCGCTGACGTCGAGGCAGAGGCCAACGCAGGTGTAGTAGCAGATGTTGTCTGCCGGCTCTTGCTCCGGGGTTGGGGTTGCTGCCGCTGCTTGGGCCGTCGCCATTTTGGCTTCGATGTAGTCGAGGATCTGGCCTTTGAAGAAGTTGTGCGTCGCCCGCGTCCGGGGAGACATTCCTTCTGTCGACGCTCTCAGCAGGGACATGTCGTCCCTGCGTTTCTTCAGCTACACCGACTCCCGGAATGTACGCCGGCACCGACGTACTCCATGGGCTCGCGTTGGTGGCAGCGATACACCTGGCCAGCGCGTGCTGGTGCGCGCGCACCGCCAACGCCTTCTTCTCCAGCTGCGCCGCCCTCCGTCCTTTCCGCTCCGTCGTCGACATCTTTCGGCGCAGACAGTCTTGATGCCACTGATCATCGGTTCAGCCTTCCGACTTATTCTTCGGAGTCGGCGCCTTTCGCGGCTTCGCGAAGGGCGCCTTCGCCCCTTTCGTCTCATTGCCCGACGGCTTCTTGGCTGCCTTCTTGGCCATTTTTTGGGGGGCAGTCGGCGGCGCCATGGATAGGGAGAGGGTAGCGGCGGCGGGAGGAACGGCGTAGCGACGGCGGGAGGGAGAAATGAATCAGCGGGATAGGTCAAATGTGTTGGGATGGCAAAAATGCGCGGCGGGAGAGGCGCGATTTGGCGGGAGAGGGGGACGGATTTTTCCTGTGCCGCTGACGCGTCGGTCCCGCCACTTCCCGCCTCACTTTTTGGTGTGTCCTGCGTCCCCGGAGCGGCCCCCTGTGTAGCGAGGACGGGCTCGGGGTGTCGGACACCGTATCGGGCCGCGCCGGACAAAAAACGGGTTTGGGAAACGCGGCTGGGAACGTTTTTTTGTCCGGCGCGCCCCAAATCCCGTTGGGGGACGGTTTGGGGGACGCGACTGGAGATGCTCCAAGTTCTTGAGATTATCTCTCCAACTTGAGCATTTCTTCGGATGCTTCTACTTACCTATCATCTTACACTAGTTGAGCCGTGCGTTACCACGGAAAAACAAGACATAGAGGGCCCTCCAAGTATGGGCGACTTATAGTTTTCGAACATTCAAACATATATAATACAGTATTATGAAGGAGATATGCCCTAGAGGCAATAATAAAAGTGGTTATTATTTATATCTCTATGTTTATGATAAATGTTTATATGTCATGCTATAATTGTATTAACCGAAACATTAGTACATGTGTGATATGTAGACAACAAGAAGTCCCTAGTATGCCTCTTAAACTAGCTTGTTGATTAATGGATGATTAGTTTCATAATCATGAACATTGGATGTTATTAATAACAAGGTTATATCATTATATGAATGATGTAATGGACACACCCAATTAAGCGTAGCATAAGATCTCGTCATTAAGTTATTTGCTATAAGCTTTCGATACATAGTTACCTAGTCCTTATGACCATGAGATCATATAAATCACTTATACCGGAAAGGTACTTTGATTACACCAAACACCACTGCGTAAATGGGTGGCTATAAAGGTGGGATTAAGTATCCGGAAAGTATGAGTTGAGGCATATGGATCAACTGTGGGATTTGTCCATCCCGATGACGGATAGATATACTCTGGGCCCTCTCGGTGGAATGTCGTCTAATGTCTTGCAAGCATATGAATAAGTTCATAAGAGACCACATACCACGGTACGAGTAAAGAGTACTTGTCAGGAGACGAGGTTGAACAAGGTATAGAGTAATACCGAAGATCAAACCTCGGACAAGTAAAATATCGCGAGACAAAGGGAATTGGTAATGTATGTGAATGGTTCATTCGATCACTAAAGTCATCGTTAAATATGTGGGAGCCATTATGGATCTCCAGATCCCGCTATTGGTTATTGGTCGGAGTGAGTACTCAACCATGTCCGCATAGTTCTCGAACCGTAGGGTGACACACTTAAAGTTGGATGTTGAAATGGTAGTACTTGAATTATGGAATGGAGTTCGAATATTTGTTCGGAGTCCGGATGAGATCCCGGACATCACGAGGAGTTCCGGAATGGTCCGGAGAATAAGATTCATATATAGGATATCATTTTATATGAAATAAAATGTCGCGGAAGGTTCTATGGAAGGTTCTAGAAGGTTCTAGAAAAGTCCGGAAGAAACCACCAAGGAAGGTGGAGTCCACAAGGGACTCCACCTCCATGGCCGGCCAGCCCTAGATGGGGTGGAGTCCCAAGTGGACTCCACCATAGGGGCCGGCCACCCCCACATGGGAGGTGGGAATCCCACCTTTGGGTGGGAGTCCTAGTTGGGCTAGGATTGCCCCCTCCTATGGAAGGTTTTGGTTTCGGGTCTTATTCGAAGACTTGGACACCAACACTTGGGTTCCACCTATATAATGAGGGGCATAGGGGAGGGGCCGGCCACACCAAAGCCACCACCTTGGCCGCACCCCTTGGAGGCCGGCCACCCCTCTCCCCAAACCCTAGCCGCCCCACTCCTCCTTCTTCCCCGCACGCTTAGCGAAGCTCCGCCGGGATTCTCCACCGCCACCGACACCACGCCGTCGTGTCTGTCGGATTCAAGAGGAGCTACTACTTCCGCTGCCCGCTGGAACGGGGAGGTGGACGTCGTCTTCATCAACAACCGAACGTGTGACCGAGTACGGAGGTGCTGCCCGTTCGTGGCGCCGGAACCGATCGTGATCAAGATCTTCTACGCGCTTTTGCAAGCGGCAAGTGAACGTCTACCGCAGCAACAAGAGCCTCATCTTGTAGGCTTTGGAATCTCTTCAAGGGTGAGACTCGATACCCCCTCGTTGCTACCGTCTTCTAGATTGCATCTTGGCTTGGATTGCGTGTTCGCGGTAGGAAAATTTTTGTTTTCTATGCAACGTTATCCTACGAGTGGTATCGGAGCCGTGTCTATGCATAGATGGTTGCACGAGTAGAACACAATGGTTTTGTGGGCGTTGATGCTCTTGTTATCTTTAGTTGAGTACTTTGCATCTTTATGGCATAGTGGGATGAAGCGGCTCGGACTAACTTTACATGACCGCGTTCATGAGACTTGTTCCTCGTTCGACATGCAACTTGTATTGCATAAGAGGCTTTACGGGTGTCTCGTCTCTCCTACTATAGTAAAGATCCAATTTACTCTTCTATTGACAACATTAGTATCAACGTTGTGGTTCATGTTCGTAGGTAGATTAGATCTATATCGAAAACCCTAAACCACGTAAAATATGCAAACCAAATTAGAGAGCGTCTAACTTGTTTTTGCAGGGGTTTGGTGATGTGATATGGCCATAATGTGATGATGAATATGTATGAGATGATCATTATTGTATTGTGGCAACCGGCAGGAGCCTTATGGTTGTCTTTAAATTTCATGTTGAGTAGTATTTCAAAGTAGTTGTAATAGTTGCTACATGGAGGACAATCATGAAGACGGCGCCATTGACCTTGGTGCTTCGCCGACGATGATGGAGATCATGCCCGAAGATGATGGAGATCATGTCCGTGCTTTGGAGATGAGGATCAAAGGCGCAAAGACAAAAGGGCCATATCATATCACATATGAACTGCATGTGATGTTAATCCTTTTATGCATCTTATTTTGCTTAGATCGCGACGGTAGCATTATAAGATGATCCCTCACTAAAATCTCAAGATAATAAAGTGTTCATCCTCAGTAGCACCGTTGCCAAGACTTGTCGTTTCGAAGCATCTCGTGATGATCGGGTGTGATAGAATCAACAAGTGCATACAACGGGTGCAAGCCGATTTGCACATGCGGATACTAAGGTGGCCTTGACGAGCCTAGCATGTACGGACATGGTCTCGGAACACGTGATACCGAAAGGTAGAGCATGAATCATATGATTGATATGATGAACACTTTGAGTGTTCGCCATTGAAATTACACCTTGTCTCGTGATGATCGGACTATGGTGTGGTGGATTTGGTTCGTGTGATCACTAAGACAATGCGAGGGATATTGTTTTGAGTGGGAGTTCACCTAGATTTTTAATTATATTGAATTAAAATTTGAACTCAATTTGTCATAAACTTAGTCTAAACTATTGCAAATATATGTTGTAGAGATGGCGTCCCCAATCAATTTTAACCAGTTCCTAGAGAAAGAAAAGCTTAAGAGCAACGGTAGCAACTTCACCGACTGGTTCCGTCATGTGAGGATCTTCCTCTCCGGCGGAAATCTGCAATATGTGCTTGATTCACCGCTAGGTGACCCTCCTGCGAAACTGAAACCGATGAAGTAAAAGCTGTTTACGAGACTCGGAAAACTCGGTACTCTCAAGTTCGGTGTGCCATCCTGTGCGATCCGGAATCCGATCTTCAAAAACGTTTTGAGCACCACGATCCTCATGAGTTGATGAAAGAGTTGAAGACTATTTTCGAGACTCATGCGGCCGTGGAATGCTATGAAGCATCGAAACATTTCTTCAGCTGTATGATGGAAGAAGGCAGCTCCATTAGTGAGCACATGCTCGCCATGACCGGGCATGCGAAGAAACTCAGTGACTTGGGAATAGTGATTCCTAACAGGATCGGGGATTAATCGTGTCCTTCAATCACCGCCACCAAGTTACAAGAACTTTGTGATGAACTACAATATGCGAGAACATGAACAAGGAGTTACTCGAACTCTTTGGCATGCTAAAAGCTGCTGAGATTGAGATCAAGAAAGAGCACCAAGTGTTGATGGTCAACAAGACCACTAGTTTCAAGAAACAGGGCAAGTCTAAGGGAAAATTCAAGAAGGGTGGCAAGAAAGCTGCCACACCTCCTATGAAACCTAAGAACGGCCCTAAGCCTGATGCTGAGTGCTATTACTGCAAGGAGAAGGGACACTGGAAGCGTAATTGCTCCAAGTATCTGGCTGATCCGAAGAGCGGCCTTGTCAAGAAGAAGAAAGAAGGTATATCCGATATACATGTTATAGATGTTTATCTCACTGGTTCTCGTTCTAGTACCCGGGTATTTGATACTGGTTCGGTTGCTCATATCTGTAACTCGAAACAGGAACTAAAGAATAAACGAAGACTACTGAAAGATGAAGTGACAATGCGCGTTGGAAATGGATCCAAAGTCGATGTGATCGCTGTCGGCACACTTCCTCTACATCTACCTTCGGGATTAGTTTTAAGCCTAAATAATTGTTATTTTGTACCCGCGTTGAGCATGAACATTATATCTGGATCTTGTTTAATGCAAGACGGTTATTCATTCAAGTCCGAGAATAATGGTTGTTCTATTTTTATGAATAATATCTTTTATGGTCGAGCACCACAAAAGAATGGCTTATTTCTCGTTAGATCTCGATAGTAGTGATACACATATACATAACATTGATGCTAAGCGAATTAAATTGAATGATAATTCTACTTATATGTGGCACTGTCGTCTTGGTCATATTGGAGTGAAGCGCATGAAGAAACTCCATAC
Organism: Lolium rigidum; assembly: GCF_022539505.1. Taxonomy (NCBI): domain Eukaryota; kingdom Viridiplantae; phylum Streptophyta; class Magnoliopsida; order Poales; family Poaceae; genus Lolium; species Lolium rigidum. The sequence goes on along the minus strand of NC_061513.1, from coordinate 222,781,244 downwards.
CGATGGATTACTTGAATCACTTGACTTTGAGTCACTTGATAGATGCGAAGCATGTCTAATGGGAAAAATGACTAAGACTCCATTTTCCGGTATGATGGAGCGAGCTACTCGACTTATTGGAAATCATACATACCGATGTGTGCGGACCAATGAGTGTAGCATCGCGCGGTGGTTATCGTTATGTTCTAACCTTCACAGATGATCTGAGTAGATATGGGTATATCTATTTCATGAAACATAAATCCGAAACTTTCGAGAAGTTTAAGGAATTTCAAAGTGAAGTAGAAAATCAACGTAACAAGAAGATAAAATTTCTACGATCTGATCGTGGAGGAGAATATCTGAGTTATGAGTTTGGCATGCATTTAAAGAAATGCGGAATACTTTCACAATTGACACCGCCGGGAACACCACAACGAAACGGTGTATCCGAACGTCGTAATCGAACTCTCTTAGATATGGTTCGTTCTATGATGTCTCTTACCGATTTGCCATTATCATTTTGGAGTTATGCATTAGAGACAGCCGCATTCACTTTAAATAGAGCACCATCAAAATCCGTAGAAACGACACCGTATGAATTATGGTTTAATAAGAAACCTAAGTCAGTCGTTCTCGAAAGTTTGGGGTTGCGAAGCCTATGTAAAGAAGTTACAACCGGACAAGCTAGAACCCAAAGCGGAGAAATGCGTCTTCATAGGATACCCTAAGGAAACTATAGGGTATACTTTCTATCACAAATCCGAAGGCAAAATATTTGTTGCAAAGAACGGAACCTTTCTTGAGAAAGAATTTCTCACTAAAGAAGTGACTGGAAGAAAAGTAGAACT
>NC_061513.1:222723344-222780314 GCF_022539505.1 Lolium rigidum | reverse complement strand
AGGCTAAGGGCTGTACCGGTAGCTATGTGGTTAATCTCTCTCCCATGTACTTCAATACAATGATCTCATGAGCTGCCTTACATGATTGAGATCCATATGATGAGCTTTGTAATCTAGATGTCGTTATGTTATTCAAGTGGATTTTACTTATGTGATCTCCGGAGACTCCTTGTCCCACGTGTGTAAAGGTGACAGTGTGTGCACCGTGTGGGTCTCTTAGGCTATATTTCACAGAATACTTATTCACTGAGTTATGATTTGAGTTGGATGTCTCTATGAAATTATGGTGTGTTAGTACCTCCTATGAATGCTTGATACGTCTCCGACGTATCGATAATTTCTTATGTTCTATGCCATATTATTGATGATACCTACATGTTTTATGCACACTTTATGTCATATTCGTGCATTTTCTGGAACTAACCTATTAACAAGATGCCGAAGTGCCGGTTCTGTTTTCTGCTGTTTTTGGTTTCGAAATCCTAGTAACGAAATATTCTCGGAATTGGACGAAACGAAGACCTAGGGGCCTATTTTTCCACGGAGCTTCCAGAAGACCGAAGAACATAAGAAGTGGGGCCACGAGGTGGCGACACCACAAGGCGGCGCGGCCAAGGGGGGCCCGCGCTGCCCTATGGTGTGGGCCCCTCGTCTGGCCCCCGACTCTGCCCTTCCGCCTACTTAAAGCCTCCGTCGCGAAACCCCTGATGCGAAAAACCACGATACGGAAAACCTTACCGAGACGCCGCCGCCGCCGATCCCATCTCGGGGGATTCGGAGATCTCCTCCGGCACCCTGCCGGAGAGGGGATTCATCTCCCGGAGGACTCTACACCGCCATGGTCGCCTCCGGAGTGATGAGTGAGTAGTTCACCCCTGGACTATGGGTCCATAGCGGTAGCTAGATGGTTTTCTTCTCCTCATTGTGCTTCATTGTTGGATCTTGTGAGCTGCCTAACATGATCAAGATCATCTATCCGTAATACTCTATGTTGTGTTTGTCGGGATCCGATGGATAGAGAATACCATGTCATGTTAATTATCAAGTTATTACATATGTGTTGTTTATGATCTTGCATGCTCTCCGTTACTAGTAGAGGCTGCGGCCAAGTTTTTGCTTTTAACTCCAAGAGGGAGTATTTATGCTCGATAGTGGGTTCATGCCGCATTGACACCGGGACAGTGACGAGAAAGTTCTAAGGTTGTGTTGTGCTTGTTGCCACTAGGAATAAAACATTGGCGCTATGTCCGAGGATGTAGTTGTTGATTACATTACGCACCATACTTAATGCAATTGTCCGTTGTTAGCAACTTAATACTTGGAGGGGTTCGGATGATAACCTGAAGGTGGACTTTTTAGGCATAGATGCAGTTGGATGGCGGTCTATGTACTTTGTCGTAATGCCCAATTAAATCTCAATATACTTATCATGTCATGTATGTGCATTGTTATGCCCTCTCTATTTGTCAATTGCCCGATCGTAATTTGTTCACCCAACATGCTTTTATCTTATGGGAGAGACACCTCTAGTGAGCTGTGGACCCCGGTCCATTCTTTAAATACTGAAATACAAATCTGCTGCAATACTTGTTTTACTTGTTTTCTCTGCAAACAATCATCTTCCACACAATACGGTTAATCCTTTGTTACGGCAAGCCGGTGAGATTGACAACCTCACCTGTTTCGTTGGGGCAAAGTACTTTGGTTGTGTTGTGCGGGTTCCACGTTGGCGCCGGAATCTACGGTGTTGCGCCGCACTACATCCCGCCGCCATCAACCTTCAACGTGCTTCTTGACTCCTACTGGTTCGATTAAACCTTGGTTTCTTATCGAGGAAACTTGCCGCTGTGCGCATCACACCTTCCTCTTGGGGTTCCCAACGGACGTGTCAACTACACGCATCAAGCAAATTTATGGCGCCGTTGCCGGGGAGATCAAGACACGCTGCAAGGGGAGTCTCCACTTCTCAATCTCTTTACTTTGTTTTTGTCTTGCTTTATTTAATTTACTACTTTGTTTGCTGCATTATATCAAAACACAAAAAAATTAGTTGCTAGTTTTACTTTATTTACTGTCTCGTTTGCTATATCAAAAACACACAAAAATTAGTTTACTTGCATTTACTTTATCTAGTTTGCTTTATTTACTACTGCTAAAATGGCCAACCCTGAAAATACTAAGTTGTGTGACTTCACTAGCACAAATAATAATGATTTCCTATGCACACCTATTGCTCCACCTGCTACTACGAGCAGAATTCTTTGAAATTAAACCTGCTTTACTTAATCTTGTTATGCGAGAGCAATTTTACAGTGTTAGTTACGATGATGCTGCTGCCCATCTCAATAATTTTGTTGAACTATGTGAAATGCAAAAATATAAAGATGTAGATGGTGACATTATAAAATTAAAATTGTTCCCTTTCTCATTAAGAGGAAGAGCTAAAGATTGGTTGCTATCTCTGCCTAAGAATAGTATTGATTCCTGGACTAAATGCAAGGATGCTTTTATTGGTAGATATTATCCCCCTGCTAAAATTATATCTTTGAGGAGTAGCATAATGAATTTTAAACAATTGGATAATGAACATGTTGCTCAAGCTTGGGAAAGAATGAAATCTTTGGTTAAAAATTGCCCAACCCATGGATCGACTACTTGGATGATCATCCAAACCTTCTATGCGGGACTAAATTTTTCTTCGCGGAATTTATTGGATTCAGCTACTGGAGGTACCTTTATGTCCATCACTCTTGGTGAAGCAACAAAGCTCCTTGATAATATGATGGTTAATTACTCCGAATGGCACACGGAAAGAGCTCCACAAGGTAAGAAGGTAAATTCTGTTGAAGAATCCTCTTCCTTGAATGATAAGATTGATGCTATTATGTCTATGCTTGTTAAAGGTAGGACTAATGTTGATCCTAATAATGTTCCGTTAGCTTCATTGGTTGCTCAAAATTCTAGGCCGAATCCTGCTGATAATAACTCTTATGGTAGACATGTTTCGCCTAATGAGGAAAAGATGTTAGAAATTGAAAGATCCACCAAGAGCTTTATGCAATCACAATATGAGCAAAATAAATTGTTTACTAAAACTATGAATGAGCAATCTGCCTTGTTGAAGAATATAGGAAATCAACTTGAAAATTTGAATATGGAGATTTACTGGTTTGCAAACTAAACTTGCAAATGCTTGAAACCCGAATCTCATACATGTCACGCGTCACAATCTTCTTTAATTAATAAAATGGCTGCTAAACCTGATGATATTGAAAATAAAATTGTTACTACAGCAAATGCCATCCAAGTTAGAATTAATGAGAATATAAGATTAATGGCTGAACTGCGTGCTAGGTGGGATAGAGAAGAAAATGAAAAACTAGCTAAAAAGGAAAATGTAGCTAAAGTTTGGACTATTACCACCACTAGCAATGCTAATGATTCATATGTTGCTGCACCTCCTACTATCAATGGTAAAATAATTGGTGTTGGCAATGCTTCTACTCCTAGTGCAAAGCGCGCAAAATTACCGAAGCTGCTAAAGCTCGCTGAAACTGCTTGTGATAAACTCGCTGAAATTTTTTCCAACCTTGGGGATGATAATCCCATTGCTTTAGATTGTAATGATTTAGATTTTGATGATTTCCACATCTCTGAAGTTATAAAGTTCTTACAAAAACTTGCTAAGAGTCCCAATGCTAGCGCTATAAATTTGGCTTTCACAAAACATATTACAAATGCTCTCATAAAAGCTAGAGAAGAGAAACTAAAACTTGAAACTTCTATTCCTAGAAAGCTAGAGGATGGTTGGGAGCCCATCATTAAAATGAGAGTCAAAGATTTTGATTGTAATGCTTTATGTGATCTTGGTGCAAGTATTTACGTTATGCCTAAAAAAGTCTATGATATGCTTGACTTGCCACCATTGAAAAACTGTTATTTGGATGTTAATCTCGCCGATAATGCTAAAAAGAAACCTTTGGGGAGAGTTGACAATGTTCATATTATGGTTAACAATAACCTTGTCCCCGTTGATTTTGTTGTCTTGGATATTGAATGCAATGCATCTTGCCCCATTATATTGGGAAGACCTTTTCTTCGAACCGTTGGTGCTACTATTGATATGAAGGAAGGTAATATTAAATATCAATTTCCTCTCAAGAAAGGTATGGAACACTTCCCTAGAAAGAGAATGAAGTTACCTTATGATTCTATCATTAGAACAAATTATGATGTTGATGCTTCATCTTTCGATGTTACTTGAGTTACACTTTTCGCGCCTAGCCGAAAGGCGTTAAAGAAAAGCGCTTATGGGAGACAACCCATGTTTTTACTCCAGTATTTTTGTTTTATATTTGTGTCTTAGAAGTTGTTTACTACTGTAGCAACCTCTCCTTATCTTAGTTTTATGTTTTGTTGTGCCAAGTAAAGTCTTTGATAGAAAAGTAAGTACTAGATTTGGATTACTGCGCAGTTCCAGATTTCTTTGCTGTCACGAATCTGGGTCTATCTCCCTGTAGGTAGCTCAGAAAATTAAGCCAATTTACGAGCATGATCCTCAGATATGTACTCAACTTTCATTCAATTTGAGCATTTTCGTTTGAGCAAGTCTGGTGGCCTAATAAAATCCATCTTTACAGACTGTTCAGTTTTGACAGATTCTGTCTTTTATTTCGCATTGCCTCTTTTGCTATGTTGGATGAATTTCTTTGATCCATTAATGTCCAGTAGCTTTATGCAATGTCTAGAAGTGTTAAGAATGATTGTGTCACCTCTGAACATGTGAATTTTTATTATGCACTAACCCTCTAATGAGTTGTTTCGAGTTTGGTGTGGAGGAAGTTTTCAAGGATCAAGAGAGGAGTATGATGCAATATGATCAAGGAGAGTGAAAGCTCTAAGCTTGGGGATGCCCCGGTGGTTCACCCCTGCATATTTTAAGAAGACTCAAGCGTCTAAGCTTGGGGATGCCCAAGGCATCCCCTTCTTCATCGACAACATTATCGGGTTCCTCCCACGAAACTATATTTTTATTCCGTCACATCTTATGTACTTTGCTTGGAGCGTCGGTTTGTTTTTGTTTTTTGTTTTGTTTGAATAAAATGGATCCTAGCATTCACTTTATGGGAGAGAGACACGCTCCGCTGTAGCATATGGACAAATATGTCCTTAGGCTCTATTCATAGTATTCATGGCGAAGTTTCTTCTTCGTTAAATTGTTATATGGTTGGAATTGGAAAATGCTACATGTAGTAACTCTAAAATGTCTTGGATAATTTGATACTTGGCAATTGTTGTGCTCATGTTTAAGCTCTTGCATCATATACTTTGCACCCATTAATGAAGAAATACTTAGAGCTTGCTAATTTGGTTTGCATATTTGGTTTCTCTAGAGTCTAGATAACATCTAGTATTGAGTTTTGAACAACAAGGAAGACGGTATGGAGTCTTATAATGTTTACCATATGTCTTTTATGTGAGTTTTTGCTGTACCGTTCATCCTTGTGTTTGTTTCAAATAACCTTGCTAGCCTAAACCTTGTAGCGAGAGGGAATACTTCTCATGCATCCAAAATCCTTGAGCCAACCACTATGCCATTTGTGTCCACCATACCTACCTACTACATGGTATTTATCCGCCATTCCAAAGTAAATTGCTTGAGTGCTACCTTTAAAATTCCATCATTCACCTTTACAATATATAGCTCATGGGACAAATAGCTTAAAAACTATTGTGGTATTGAATATGTACTTATGCACTTTATCTCTTATTAAGTTGCTTGTTGTGCGATAACCATGTTTACGGGGACGCCATCAACTATTCTGTGTTGGATATCATGTGAGTTGCTATGCATGTCCGTCTTGTGTGAAGTAAGAGAGATCTACCACCTTAATGGTTGGAGCATGCATATTGTTAGAGAAGAACTTTGGGCCGCTAACTAAAGCCATGAATCATGGTGGAAGTTTCAGTTTTGGACATATATCCTCAATCTCATATGAGAATAATAATTGTTGCCACATGCTTATACATTAAAGAGGAGTCCATTATCTGTTGTCCATGTTGTCCCGGTATGGATGTCTAAGTTGAGAATAATCAAAAGCGAGAAATCCAAAATGCGAGCTTTCTCCTTAGACCTTTGTACAGGCGGCATGGAGGTACCTCATTGTGACACTTGGTTAAAACATGTGCATTGCAAAGATCCGGTAGTACAAGCTAATTAGGACAAGGTGCGGGCACTATTAGTATACTATGCATGAGACTTGCAACTTGTAAGATATAATGTACATAACTCATATGCTTTATTACTACCGTTGACAAAATTGTTTCATGTTTTCAAAATAAAAGCTCTAGCACAAATATAGCAATCGATGCTTTCCTCTTTGAAGGACCATTCTTTTACTTTTATGTTGAGTCAGTTCACCTATCTCTCTCCACCTCAAGAAGCAAACACTTGTGTGAACTGTGCATTGATTCTTACATATTTGCATATTGCACTTGTTATATTACTCTATGTTGACAATTATCCATGAGATATACATGTTATAAGTTGAAAGCAACCGCTGAAACTTAATCTTCCTTTGTGTTGCTTCAATACCTTTACTTTGATTTATTGCTTTATGAGTTAACTCTTATGCAAGACTTATTAATACTTGTCTTAAAGTACTATTCATGAAAAGTCTTTGCTTTATGATTCACTTGTTTACTCATGTCATTACCATTGTTTTGATCGCTGCATTCACTACATATGTTTACAAATAGTATGATCAAGGTTATGATGGCATATCACTTCGGAAATTATCTTTGTTATCGTTTTACTCGCTCGGGACGAGCGAGAACTAAGCTTGGGGATGCTTGATACGTCTCCGACGTATCGATAATTTCTTATGTTCTATGCCATATTATTGATGATACCTACATGTTTTATGCACACTTTATGTCATATTCGTGCATTTTCACGGAACTAACCTATTAACAAGATGCCGAAGTGCCAGTTCTGTTTTCTCGCTGTTTTTGGTTTCAGAAATCCTAGTAACGAAATATTCTCGGAATTGGACGAAACGAAGACCCGGGGGCCTATTTTTCCACGGAGCTTCCGGAAGACCGAAGAACATACGAAGTGGGGCCACGAGGTGGCGACACCACAAGGCGGCGCGGCCAAGGGGGGCCCGCGCCGCCCTATGGTGTGGGCCCCTCGTCGGGCCCCCGACTCTGCCCTTCCGCCTACTTAAAGCCTCCGTCGCGAAACCCCTGATGCGAAAAACCACGATACGGAAAACCTTACTGAGACGCCGCCGCCGCCGATCCCATCTCGGGGGATTCTGGAGATCTCCTCCGGCACCCTGCCGGAGAGGGGATTCATCTCCCGTGATGCGGCCATTAGGGCCGTGGTTGCTATTTCTCAGTCTAAATTAGCACCGCATGATGATACGAGTATACTTGGACCTGCCCCATCAATTCAAAAGAAACAAGTCGCTACGCCAAAGTACTTTGGATGCAAGATAGAAAATAATAAGGCATCAAGTATTCCAAATGGCGATATGCCTGTCCAGCTGATTCCAGCAGAGAAAGTAACACCAACGTTTAGAACGCCATGCGAGTTCATCATAATTGGATCGATGAATATTCCATGGAGCTCAACCGTTCGTGAGTTACGGAATTGCTAGTCGGAATATTCATTCACGTCTTGTCTAAGAGTACTAGTTCTATGTTCTCTTCTTGAAGATTACGTGATCCATGGGGAACGGCTCCTTAAATTAGGCAAGTGCTAGTTAGTTACCTTAGAAAGAATAATACCGTGAGAGCGTTTTAGGATTTAAGAAAGGTAGGTTTGCTTCTTGTCGGTTGTTAGACCGAGCACTGCGTGCTCCTTAAATAGTGGATCCGCAATGTAACCGGGGATCGAGTTTTTGTTTCGCGATTTAATATGAACACAGAAAAGTCTCTAGTCGGGAGACACCAAAGCCATGAGTTTCTATGATCCTTGATGTGAGGATTTGTTTTGCTGCGCGTGTGTGGTTGGTCGTATCAATCTATCTGCGACTTTTCTCCTTCGGCTTCTTTGATCCGAAGTTCTACTTTTGCTACTGCTTTCTCTATCAGGTACCGTGAAAGATCGGGCCGCTTATTTGCACGAATTCGGCGTTCTCTAGTTCGCGCCTCATCAGCTGGTATCAGATTTCTGGGTTGCTCACGGTACTGTTTGAATCAAGATGTCTGGACCCATGAAGTTGGAGACTGTGGCGGCTGTGTTGGATGAAGAACCGCTACCCGTGTATGCTGAAGATCTGGCTGAAAACGTACGTGGGGGATTTGACCTCACATGCAATTATGTTCTACGGTGCCACAACAATCTGAAGGAGAAGATGGACAAAAGATTTGATGACCTAGGTGCTCAGATCGGGGCTTTGCAGACTATTGTTGAGAACCTGCAGGCGCCATTGCCAGCGGCGCGAGAACCACCGCCAGCTGCGCCGCCTCCACGTGATGGCCGAGTAGGCGATCATCCTTTGCCGGTGCAACCAGCCCCACAAGTTGATGACCATGCCGGCAATGCTGCTATCGCCGCGGGGTACGCGCCACGACAACGATACCATGATCCTCGAGCTGAAGCTCTCGCCCGTGGTGGAGCGAACGACCGAGATCGTTTTGGTCAGGCTGCACGAGTTCATGTTGACGACGGCATTGGGCGTGTCAAGATATCAATTCCGCCATTCTCCGGAAAGTGCGAGCCTGAAGATTACTTGGACTGGGAGATGCGTGTTGAACAAATTTTTAATGCTCATCGTTACAGTGAGGAGAAGAAGATGCAACTCGCAGCGATTGAGTTTACTGGTTACGCTTTGCTATGGTGGAACCAAATTTTCCGCTCACGACATCGTCCGACGAGTTGGCAAGGGATGAAGGATTTTATGAGGCGACGATTTGTTCCCGAGCACTATAAAAGAAACATGTACATCAAATTGCAGCGCCTTTCTTAAGGTAATTTGAGTGTGGATGAATATTATAAGGAGATGGAATTGCTTATGATTCGTACGGAGACTGTGGAGGTGCCGGAGGCGACTCACAGCACGTTTCTTTAATGGGCTGAACCTCGAGGTGCAGGATCGAGTCGAGATGACGGTCTACTACAACATCGAAGATCTTGTGCACCAAGCTGAGCGTGCAGAGCAACAAATTAAACGACGCCAAGATTCAGCTACGAGCACATGGCGGCGTTCACATATAGAGGATTCTGGTGGTACCAGTTCTAGACAATCACCAAATACACGCTCCAACAATTCTTTACATAAGGAGGCACCAAAACCGGGAGTGTCTAGAGATATTTCTGTTAACCAATCCAGCTCGCGTATTGAGTGCTTTACTTGTGGCGGCAGGGGACATATGAGACGTGAATGCCCTAATGCGAAGAGAGTTTTGCTTACACAAGATGGCTACGTTTCAGCTAGTGATGAAGAAGAAGTTGCGAGACACATCTAGTGATAAGTCCGAAGACCATGAAAAGGTGACCATGGATGGTTTTGAAGCTGCAGCTTCATACCCATCTTTGATGGTGCAACGTGTGCAAGAAGACCGTATAGAGGATAAGGGACAGCGGTGGAATATTTTTCGGACTCATTGCAAAATCATCGACACAAATTGCGAGGCTGATTATTGATGGTGGAAGCTACACCAATGCAGTTAGTAAGAGGTTGGTTGATGTTCTGGGTTTGTCTACATGGAAGCACCCACAGCCCCACCGTGTTGAGTGGATGTATCATACCGGAAAGCTCAAGGTTACTCATAAGGCACGTGTCAAATTTAGTGTTGATGACTATACTGGTATGGTGATATGTGATGTTCTGCCGATGGATGCATGCCACTTGTTACTGGGAAGGCCATGGCAGTATGACAACAATGCTACCCATGATGGTCGAGCCAACACTTACTCGTTTATGGCTGCGGGAAAGAGACGCGTTCTTCGCCCAATGTTTAATTCCTCAATTAAGGTTGATGAGAAGGTTTCATTGCAGCAGAAAGCTACCCAAATGAGCCAGAAACCAAGGATGGTTTCCCTTCAAGAGGGGGAGGATGATGCGGCCATTAGGGCCGTGGTTGCTATTTCTCAGTCTAAATTAGCACCGCATGATGATACGAGTATACTTGGACCTGCCCCATCAATTCAAAAGAAACAAGTCGCTACGCCAAAGTACTTTGGATGCAAGATAGAAAATAATAAGGCATCAAGTATTCCAAATGGCGATATGCCTGTCCGGCTGATTCCGGCAGAGAAAGTAACACCAACGTTTAGAACGCCATGCGAGTTCATCATAATTGGATCGATGAATATTCCATGGAGCTCAACCGTTCGTGAGTTACTAGAATTGCTAGTCGGAATATTCATTCACGTACTGTCTAAGAGTACTAGTTCTATGTTCTCTTCTTGAAGATTACGTGATCCATGGGGAACGGCTCCTTAAATTAGGCAAGTGCTAGTTAGTTACCTTAGAAAGAATAATACCGTGAGAGCGTTTTAGGATTTAAGAAAGGTAGGTTTGCTTCTTGTCGGTTGTTAGACCGAGCCTGCGTGCTCCTTAAATAGTGGATCTGCAATGTAACCAGGGATCAGTTTTTGTTTCGCGATTTAATATGAACACAGAAAAGTCTCTAGTCGGGAGACACCAAAGCCATGAGTTTCTATGATCCTTGATGTGAGGATTTGTTTTGCTGCGCGTGTGTGGTTGGTCGTATCAATCTATCTGCGACTTTTCTCCTTCAGCTTCTTTGATCCGAAGTTCTACTTTTGCTACTGCTTTCTCTATCAGGTACCGTGAAAGATCGGGCCGCTTATTTGCACGAATTCGGCGTTCTCTAGTTCGCGCCTCATCATCCCGGAGGACTCTACACCGCCATGGTCGCCTCCGGAGTGATGAGTGAGTAGTTCACCCCTGGACTATGGGTCCATAGCAGTAGCTAGATGGTTGTCTTCTCCTCATTGTGCTTCATTGTTGGATCTTGTGAGCTGCCTAACATGATCAAGATCATCTATCTGTAATACTCTATGTTGTGTTTGTCGGGATCCGATGGATATAGAATACCATGTCATGTTAATTATCAAGTTATTACATATGTGTTGTTTATGATCTTGCATGCTCTCCGTTACTAGTAGAGGCTCTGGCCAAGTTTTTGCTTTTAACTCCAAGAGGGAGTATTTATGCTCGATAGTGGGTTCATGCCTGCATTGACACACAGGACGATGTGAGAAAGTTCTAAGGTTGTGTTGTCTTTGTTGCCACTAGGGATAAAACATTGGCGCTATATCCGAGGATGTAGTTTTTGATTACATTACGCACCATACTTAATGCAATTGTCTGCATTGTTAGCAACTTAATACTGGAGGGGGTTCGGATGATAACCTGAAGGTGGACTTTTTAGGCATAGATGCAGTTGGATGGCGGTCTATGTACTTTGTCGTAATGCCCAATTAAATCCCACTATACTTATCATGTCATGTATGTGCATTGTTATGCCCTCTCTATTTGTCAATTGCCCGACTGTAATTTGTTCACCCAACATACTTTTATCTTATGGGAGAGACACCTCTAGTGAACTGTGGACCCCGGTCCATTCTTTTAATACTTGAAATACAAATCTGCTTGCAATACTTGTTTTAATGTTTTCTCTGCAAACAATCATCTTCCACACAATACGGTTAATCCTTTGTTACAGCAAGCCGGTGAGATTGACAACCTCCCTGTTTCGTTGGGGCAAAGTACTTTGGTTGTGTTGTGCAGGTTCCACGTTGGCGCCGGAATCTCCGGTGTTGCGCCGCACTACATCCCGCCGCCATCAACCTTCAACGTGCTTCTTGACTCCTACTGGTTCGATTAAACCTTGGTTTCTTACTGAGGGAAACTTGCCGCTGTGCGCATCACACCTTCCTCTTGGGGTTCCCAACGGACGTGTCAACTACACGCATCAATGCTCACAGTGACAGTGTGGGGTGTTTATTAGTACTTGGGAATACATCTTTAAGGTTTGCCTACATGATGAATTAGTGTTCGTTATCTTGCCAGAGAGTAATTCAGAATAGCATAGTGAAGTGCTTATTTATATTCAATTATGATTGCAATGTTGAGAGTGTCCACTAGTGAAAGTATGATCCCCAGACCTTGCTTCCGAATAGAAAAGGCACTCACACTCCTCCCACGCCAGCAAGCTATTTTCTGGCACCGTTTATTTACTGTTCTACTACATGTTCGTTTACTGCATCTTTACTTCCTGCAATATTACCACCATCTATACCACCTGTGTTTTACTATCTCTTCGCCGAACTAGTGCACCTATACATCTGACAAGTGTATTAGGTGTGTTGGGGACACAAGAGACTTCTTGTATCGTGATTTTAGGGTTGCTTGAGAGGGATATCTTTGACCTCTTCCTCCCTGAGTTCGATAAACCTTGGGTGATTCACTTAAGGGAAACTTGCTGCTGTTCTACAAACCTCTGCTCTTGGAGGCCCAACACTGTCTACAGGAATAGAAGCGTGCGTAGACATCAGTCTTCGTTGGCAGTTCTCATTGTGACACATCGTCCTGACATCGTGGTTAGACGAGCGTTAGACGAATCAGTGTTTTATTTTCATGTTAGTGTTGAAGTTGTGGTTTTTTGCAACCCTAGCAGTAATTGTGGTGATATCTTGTAATTTTCTCTTTGAGATGCAGCATCAAACTTCACTGGTTTGTAGCAATCCGAAGAGTCCAAGCGTGATGGTGGCCAAAGTTAATTTTTAAAAAATCACATTTAGGACTAGGCTTCAAAAAATCATCACTTTTCTAATTTTTTCGTACAAATCATAAGTCGGCCATCTAATTTTCGCAAAACATCGATTCTTCAAATTAACTTATTTAACGGTGTTTCAGACAAGATGACCCTACTTTTAGGTCCACAGTGATGCATAAGGATTCACAATGGTTGGTCTGTTGCCTTTGTTAGTCCATGGTGATCCACTAGGATTCACGATGGCTGCACGGCACCCCTAGGTGTCTGGGCTTTCTCAATCCATGGTGATCGATGCCCTAGGATTTACGATGCATGATCATTAATTAGACTAGTCATAGTGGGAAGTAACATAGAATATTTTTTTTAAACGGAGGCAGAAGCTTTGCCTCATTCTATTAATTAAGGAGAATAATTAAAGAAGTTTTACAAGGTAACCCAACGTGACTTTACAAACCGCCTACTCTCGCGGCATCAAAATACTCACATGCTTCGCCCCCGCGGCGACCCAAAGTTTTAGCTCTTTTTTAATATTCTCGAGAACCACCGTTGGCGGAGCATGTTTGTGCCTAAAAATTCTAGCATTTCGCACATTCCAAATCTCCCAAGAGGTGAGGAGAACAACGGACCCAAGAGCTTTCCGGTTTGGCGTAGAGGCACCGGTCATGAGGCTCCACCACTCATGAAGAGACATAGCAAGCCACGTGTGGAGTTCAATAAAATATAAACCGAGCCACTCTTTGATTAGACCCCAAATCCTTTGGGTGAAATGGCAATGAACGAGGAGGTGATTGATGGACTCCGCACTTCTCATGCATAGAGGGAAATTGCCGCAATTAGGCCAACCTCTTTTTTGCAATCGATCCGCCGTCCAAAGCCTATTTTGAAGGGCAAGCCAAGCAAAGAACTTAACTTTTGGAGGTGCCCAAATCTTCCCAACGGTCCTCTTAAAATCGGAGGCAACGGTGCCAAAAAAATTGTGCTTTGTAAGCCGATGCCGCCGTGTAGTGGCCATCTTCCGTGAGCGTCCAAGAGATAGAATCCTCCACATCATCGTCAAAGTTGTAGCCATTAAGCTTAATCCAAAGATCAACAAATTTGTCCAAGTGAGCCAAGGTGAGATCTCCTTCGATATGGATCATGCCAATCCAAACATCATTTTTTGTAGCCTTGTTGATTGTCCAATTCTTTCTCTTAGACTCCGCATAGATGAAAGGGGCGAGGTCTTTAGGCTTCGAGCCATTAAGCCAAGGGGCATCCCAAAACTTCATCTTCTTCCCATTTCCCACAACGATATTTGTGGAAGCATAGAAAAAGTCCATGTCCACCTCCGTGCAAGGATTTCCCAAGCCAACCCAAATCTTGGCCGGATCCATCCATTCTAACCAAGGCCACCGCAATCTAAGAGCTCTTGCGAAATTCTCAACATTGAGCACTCCAAGCCCTCCAAGATCTTTGGGGCGGCAAACCGTCTCCCAATTGACTTTGCATTGCCCTCCCGTGACTTTGTCGGTCGCCGTCCAAAGAAAGGCTCTCTCAATCTTCTTCATGTTGTCGAGAACGGGAGGCGGAATGACAAGGGGAGTTAGGTGATAGATTGCTTGGGAGGCAATGACGGACTTGACAAGAGTGGTACGATCGGCCATGTTAATGAATTTTCCATCCCAAGTTGGAATTTCCCTGGCCATCTTATCAATTAGAGGTTGAAAATCCCCATTCTTCAATTGCCACACCGATAGTGGAAGTCCAAGGTATTTGATAGGAAATTTTTCTCTACGAATCGGAAGATCTTCAAGTATATCATCCAAAGCAACACCATGACAACGGATAGGAACGACGGAACTCTTTTGGAAGTTAGTGCAAAGGCCGGTGACCTCTCCAAAAGCCTTAAGGATGCATGCAAGGTTGCGGATATCTTCTCTCAAGGGTGCAAGGAAAATGATCGCATCATTGGCGTAGAGGGAAGTGCGCAAAATGGGTCCCTGTCCACTAACTTTGTGAAGGAGGCCGTGGGCGGTGGCAAGGTCAAGCACTTGTTGCAAAGGGTCAATGCCGAGGTTGAAGAGCAAAGGCGAGAGGGGATCCCCTTGCCGGAGCCCGCGGCCATGAGAGATGGGATGGCCGGCCACACCATTGAGAAGGACCCGGGAAGAAGAAGTGACGAGGAGGGCGGTAATCCAATTATGGAAAGCACTCGGGAAACCCCCGCCTTTGAAGGAGGTCAATCAAGTAATTAATCCCACCTTAGGGAGTCGAAAACTTTGCGGATGTCAAGTTTGAGGAGGAGACTTGGGTTCTTGTTCTTATGCAATTTTGTTGCCATATTTTTGACATAGAGAAAGTTGTCATGTATACTTCTTCTTTTGATGAAAGCACTTTGGGCATTTGAGATGAGCTCATTCATGGGCGGTCCAAGGCGAATGGCAAGCACTTTGGTTATAATTTTTTGCGATGGAATGGATGATACTAGTAGTATAGATATCTTCATTAATTAGCTTGTAGCCTCATTGTATCTTAGGAAATGTGATGTTACAGTAACTAGCTATGTTACTCTATCCTCCTCTCTTCTCATTAACTCAGTGGCACATAAATAAATTTGGGTTGGACACTTAGTTACTAGTAAAGTTACTCCCACTATGAGTAGTCTTAAACAACGTGAATCGCCTACGGTTGAGATATAACTCGGATAGGTCCAAATCATTCGGCTCTCCTGAACTAGCCCACCATCTCCCTATGGAGATTAGCGTTATTCTTGTCCTTGAGGTTTGCAATCAAGTTGAAATCACCAGCAACTAACCACTAGGCCTGCATGTAGTTCACACATACGTCCCGAAGCTCTTGGTGAAATAAAATCTTCCCCTCCATCCCCTAAGGTCCATAAACCCTTGCCAGGCTTAGCTCCCTATCTTCACCTGCACTATGATTGAGTTGTCCATGATGCGAGGGTTAGAGACAGTCACATCACTAGATACCCATGCCACTAGAATACCCTCACGAGTCCCTTCCGCCCGATTGATCTAAGGTGCATGTCCTGGCCAAAATGCAAATTTCTAGCCTCGCGCGTTCAGCTTGAGCCGACACACCAAAGACCCTCCGAAAATTTTAAACGAGTTGGACTTTGTGGTAGTAGTAGTAGATCGTTAGGAAATGCACCACCTAATTTTGAACAGTGTTAAAAAGAGGCATCCTTCCTCATGCTAGCCTTTAGAAAACATTGTCATTAGACTTCCATCACTCTCTATGTTCCGTAATTTTTTGTCCTGATTTTAGATGCCAAACACGGACCAGTTGTTGCCTCTCGACTCGTTGGGCATTGTGTAGGAGCGGGTACGGCGTCTTGCGGCTCGTAGTTCCCCTTCCTTGTCGTAGCGAAGCTCGAACGTCGTGATGTAAAACAGGTAGACGTTGTCGCCGATGTCCACGTCCACGTCCTTCCGAAACCGTTCCTCCACCAGACAAAACCTGCCGCGCCCCAGGTAGGTGATTGCGACTTTCTTTCTCCTCCTCCAGTCCTCGCAAAGCAAGTTCTCCCTGGCGAGCTTCCGTGCCGGCGGCGGCCCTTGGTGGTCGCCGCCGGATGGCACGACGTCACAGGACCATACGCTGACTTCTCCACACGTCCTGTTGATCCCCACCCAAGCATCCAACTGCGCGTCGTAGTGCGCGCGTCCCCGGAAAGGCAGCATCCAGTAGCGGCGGTGCTTCCACTCCTGGGTGTGTGTGTCAAACGGGTAGGTGCCTTTGCCGTACACGGAGAAGAAGATGGTGCGGCCGTCCGGATGCGCAGCGTGGCACGCGACCTCCCAGGCGCTGAACGGCGGCTTGCGGACAGAGCTCCATGCCCAGCGGCCCCCCTCCTCCTCCTCGGCGAGCACCTCGAACTGATCCTCGCGGCCGTGGAACTTGCTGATACCCATCATGTACAGCCTGTCCTCGGCACCATTAGGTATAAACATGCAGGCTAACCGTGCCTCAGCGGGGGCGCGAGGCCGCCCGACGGCGAGGCCTCCCGTCGTGGTGTCGTAGAGGAGGACTGGGGCGTCCTCCTCCTCCTCGTTGTAGCGCATTGCGGCGATCCTGCCTCCCACGGAAGAGAACCACGGGTAACTGTGCCTGGCGTGGCAGCTCTCCAGCCGGAAGACCGCCGGGCCGGGGAATGGGGTTGCCAGCGAGTCGAGGTCGGCGCCGGGCTCGACGGCCTCGAAGTCGGCCACGTCCACCTTGTATATGCTGTACCCCTTGGTCCAGTCGTCCACAACTAGGTGGATTTGATGCCGCCGGCGGCTCGAGCTTGGGCCGCCCTCGTCGTCCGACCTGCGCAGCTTCGGCATATTGTGCCCTAGCTTGTTCCGAAGCGGCGATCTTGTATGGCGATGGCGGTGCCGATGCGTACGAGAGACTATGGGGGCAGTGCTGACATTATATGGACGAAGGCAATCGCACACGGGCGATCTCCGTGACTGATTCGAGTTGGAAAATCTCTGTTGTTAGGCAGGATTTCGCTGCTCCTTCTATCTCGGACCGTCCAGCTTTTTTTTTTGACAATCAATACCACATATATTCATAATAACAAATAGTACATGGTAGAGATACACGAGCTGTCTCCAGCAACTACAAAATAAAATCTAAAAGATACTAGCAAATCTTCGAGGTTTTCAAACTCTTTCTTCTTCCAAGACATAATCTTGTACTTTCCTGAAGGCAGCCAAAGATAGATAACAAACCATAGACCTGTAAATACCAACGAAGGTTCTCCCATAATTTTAATTTGAGCCGCAATGCCAAGGCTGCGTGCACGCGCGCAACCATTAAAGTAGTCAATCAACATCGGCAAGAGTACCAACACCAGTATGTCAGGGAATAAAAACCGATCTGCCTTGTCGACGTTGATGGAGAGCCGAGAGTATGAATCACCATTGTCGAGGACGTAGCAATCGGGACAAAAACTGCGAGGATAATCCTCCTCGCGGCAACCATGAGAAAAGATCCAAGATCGATCTGGCGAAGCAAGATCTGAACACCCATACCTAGATAATTGTAATCTTTCAACACCACCATTGACGTCGGGAAGAAGATCTCGTCGTCGAACGAAAGGCCGAATATCACTTATTGCAGACGATGCCATCTCCATTGCGGGGAAACCAACAAGAAAACAGCGACCAAAACCATAGACTAATGAAAAGACTACTTTTATTGAAAACTCCACGCATAGATCGGGTTCCCCGCTCCTCCCGACGCCGGCGAAGCCGACCGGAGGAGGGGGAACCGATCTATGGAGGAGGCCGAAGTGGAGGCGGCTAGGGTTTTTTCTTTGGAGGCGGCGGCCTCTACATGGACCTTCTCGGACCGTCCAGCTAATTGTATCTATCTGTATCCTATAAGGACACGGCGCCCTCCACAAACCGAGTCAAATTACTCCGTGCCAAATAAGGATCCCACAATCTTAAGACACGGATCAGTTCTTCGAAGTAGTCTTTTGAAGGTGCTTATAGGAGCTGGGTGTGCAGTGTGTTCATAGGGGTGATTGTGTACGCATATGTGTGAGCGTCTTCGATTGTTCTGTGTTTCACACAAAAAAATCCCACACGGAAGATAATTGGCTTTTTTTCTTCTTCTTGTCCACCTCGTGCACCCGTCGAAGTTCTAAACAAGTCACCGCACAAGGAAAAAAATAGGTATTTGATGTGCAATTAATAAAATATAATTATAACTATTCCCCCTAATCCTATCGTTAGCTTTAATCGGCCTATCAATAGAATCGTTACTTGCTCTATTGAGGGTGCCAACACTAGTTCCCTCCATCAGAATTTAATCAGTTAAGAAATTTTATTCAAATTTAGGATCATTTACAATTTTTTAATGAAATTTGACTAAACCTAACCTAACCCTAGATCTATGGGCGGCACGAGCTGTCGAAGGGGCTTATGTCCAGGACGCCGCTATCCGCCTCGTCGGCAGCATCTTCTACATGGTGGTCGTCGTCATTATCCCAGAATGATGAGGGGAAGCCGCACGACTGGTCGTCCACATGGATGAGTGGATGATGGTGCCGCTATCCGCATCGTCGGCCACATCTTCTACGTGGTGGCCATTGTCATCACCGTCCCAGAATGACGAGGAGAAGCCGCTCGACTCGTTGTCCACATGGATGAAGGCGCGACTCTCGTTTTCAGACCACCACTTGGCGAACTCGAGGTTCGCCGGCGCTACCTCGTCCACCGACTCGCAGAGCGCCTTGGACAACCTCGGTGATTTGTCCAAGTCGTCCGGAGCGCGCACGTACACTTGGCAGTGGAGATACTCCACCCACTTCGGCTGCACCTCTAGCTTGGGGATGCGCAGGTGTGGTGTGGGATGGCGTCGGAAGTGTTTTTTTGCGAGGCTATCCGAAGACCGGTGATTTGTTTTGCGTCATTCCCGAATAGCGGTGGTTTTTTGTAGTGACCGTCCCAAATGTGGTTGTTTTATGCAATTATCTCTTTTTCTTATGATTTAGCCCAAGATAGTTATGTTCGTATTTCCAGAAATACTAATATACCTTATAAAAAGAAACAGAGGGGGTATATTTTTCATTCAACCGTGGAAGTATCCATATTACTACATGTGATGGGGAATGACATAATTCACTCGACCAAGTAATACTCGACATGCCAAAGATGGCGGAATTCAATCATGAAAATAATATTCGAGGTGCCGATATTAATTGAGGTTGACTATTGAAGTAATATATGTAAGTTTTTTTCCGGAACAACAGAGAGTGGAAGAACTGTGATTATTTTGCAGCTCTGTAGGTTGTTGAACCACTTGTTTTAGATTGGAATTAATCTCACAAACACAATCTGATTTTGGTACATGACTCACATATGTGTGCTGGGGACTAGTACATTTTAGACCCGGAAAACTGATATGTTTGAGCATGGTTGGTGACATTGCCAGGTGTGTCACAGTTGTTTTTTAAAGTGGTGAAATACCAGAAAAAGAAGTCTATAAATTGGTCACAGCCCTTCAACTTCAATATGTATTGTGAGGAAAAAGTAAAAACAACAGAGGAGGGTAGACCGTCGTGGCCCACAAAATTTCTAGAATATTCTTCGAAGCAAATTAATTCACATGTCTGGAGTGCTAAATGATCTTTTTTTTCTGCAATTATAGGAAACATATCGACAATACCATGTCTGGAGTAACATTATTTTCTGAACAAAAGCTGAAAGAGACAGACACACGATTTGAAACGATCAGATCTGCGACTGCGTCACTGCGCGAAGAAGCATTCAGTTGGTCGAGGCAGCGGCCGCCGCAGCCTGCATCACCTTGGCATAGGCATACTCCATCAGCCTCTGCACATCCGGCATGACCGCTTCAACCTGCTCCAGTTGGCCGAAGCGCTCCGCCCACGCGGCCAGGAGCGGGGTCCTGGAGGGGTCGAAGGTCTTCACGCCCTGCATCGCATCAATGGCGCGCACCCACCCGAGGAGCCCGCCGAGGATGACGTCCACATAACCGGCGCTCTCGCCACCGAAGAAAGGCTTCCCCTTGGAGCATTCGCTCAGGCCACCCTCAAGGGTCACTATGGCAGCAGCCGTCTTCTCCTTCCCCTCCGTTTTGTCCTCCTCCGTCTTGCCGCTCGAAGCCTGGCTCGACGCTTTCAGGAGCTGCACCAAAAACAAACCACACCACCGTCCAAAAGCTCAAATTAAGCACACCGGCACAACTGATCAAACGATGTACGCGAGCTAAACAATGTCAATACCGTGTCCTCAATGAAGGCGGCCCAGAAGCGAGCGACGGCGCGTTCGTAGGGGTCGGCGGGGAGCAGGGCGGGGCCGGTGCCGGCGAAGGCCTCGTCGATGTACTGCACGATGACCGATGACTCGCAGACGGGCTTGCCGTTGTGGATCAGCACCGGCACCTTCTTGTGGATAGGGTTGGACTTGAGGAGCAGCTCGCTCTTGTTCTTGAGGTCCTCCTCGACGAACTCGTAGCTGATGCCCTTGAGGCGGAGCGCGATCTGCACTCGCACAACGTACGGGCTCGCCCACGATCCGATCAGCCTCAGCTCCTCTCCTCCTTCGGCCATTGCTGCTATCTCGAGGTCTCAGCTTACCAGGTAGCTTGCGTACGTGCGTGTCCTACTTTTGCTCGGTTCTTGCTGACTTCTTGGTGTTGGCTGTCGACCAGCGGGCAGCAGTATATATAGAGAGAATTGTGGTGCTGGCTTTGAAATATGTAACTAACCATTGGAATAAACAAATTAAATATCGACTATCCTCAAGAACACGTGATGGATCAGTAGCGAAAACCATAGAGGTAGACGCAAAGTCACGGATGACTATTCCCGCAAAAAAGCCGCCACGGATAACTACACTCATGCACAGTATTCGTGCCCTCCAAGACTAATACTAAAACATTATAAATATACTACTACTCCATTCATCTGACTTCATTAAAATACGGTTCTTTTCCAAGTGTATCAGCATGCAATACCTAACTAGCGATTAAAACTTCAGTCTTAACGCGGAAGTAACACAATTTATATTATCTTTCGGTTCTTGTGCACTAAGAAATGAAGAAGTTTGCCATTCTTCTATAGACTAGAACCTTGACGTGGTGTGTATTAATTGCAGCAAAAATTAAATAAGTACTCCCGAGTATTTTGAAACAAGTCACGATTGTTTAAGTATTTCCCATTTTGGAACATGGCATTCACCTGTATATGTATATGTAGACCTGAGCATTTCCATGGCACCCCAAAGGCCCATAGGGCCAATGGGGTTCGTACACACACAGAAAACAGTAGCGTCCCTTCGGCCTGGATCGCCCAAAAGGCTATCAGGTGACCCCTTGTCCGTCCGTCCTGAACCTTCGAGGCCAGTTAGAGGTGTTGGAAACGCCACCACATAGAACTCTGACAGTAGACATATGTGTCG
This sequence comes from Lolium rigidum, assembly GCF_022539505.1. Lineage (NCBI taxonomy): Eukaryota > Viridiplantae > Streptophyta > Magnoliopsida > Poales > Poaceae > Lolium > Lolium rigidum. The sequence goes on along the minus strand of NC_061513.1, from coordinate 222,758,631 downwards.
GCCAGAGTTGTTTAATGGTGCACAACCACCTCACCGGTTCGCCAGGCTCGTGCTGCCACCCCCCCACACTGGGATGTCGCGGCTTTCGCATGCGGCACCGACATTAAACCGATGTCGCTAATTTCGACCCCTAGTCCCACAATCCCTCTCGTCTCTCCCCACGCCTCTCCTTCCATGGCTGGTACTTCCCTATACCCATGGCGCACAATGACGAGGCTGGCACGAGCAAGGTGCAACCGCGCTGGAAGAAGAGCCTCACCATCGAAGAGGCGGCTATGTTCGTCGAGCATGACACCCTAGCGACGCTCTCCAATGTGGGGTTGTGTTGCCTCCCGCGTGAAGCTAGAGGCGTGTTCTCCATCTTGGGGTCGTGTGCCTTCCGCATAAGGTTGGAGCCGCGCTCTCCACCCTGGGGTTGTGTTGACTTCCGCGTGAAGCCAGAGCCATAGGAGGTGGCGCCGTCAGTTATAGCGGGGTACGACATTCTATCTCTCATCCACGCAACCCCGATGACCCGATGGAAATGCATGGATTCTAAGCCACCTTGCGCAAGTCGGAAGGAACGCAACAAACGATGACGCTACTATATTGGCATCCCGCCGACCTACATGACACGACGAGCCTGACGTTGTTCCAATGATGGTCAGCCGTGGAGGAGGCCAACATCATCAACGTGCACTCTGACAAAGTAGATTAATTAGGCTTAGCTCAAATTTTGGTCAAATTCTCCTGTAAAAGTTCTTAAAATTTGAATGAATTGTTTGGTTTGTTTAAACTGCAAAGTTCAAAAAATTTAAAATAAAAATGTGGGATCGCCGCTGGGGGCATCGCCCATCGTCCTAGAGAAGCGTTTGGACGTCCACTATACGGGATACACATTGTCGGAGCCAACGGCGGAGATGCTCTCATGAGTCATATGGATGCTTGATCATGTGGCAAAAATAAAGAAATACTAGATTTAGATGTGCGCCTTGGCGCACGATCCCGTAGAGTTCGCATTGATTTACGGTTTGTAAAAAGAAAAAAATTAAGTAGGAAAATATTAATGTGTTTTTCAGGTTTTATTCAAAACGAAGTGGGGTAAATTAAATTAGGATAAAGCAAACAATTTCACGAACGAAATAGTAGTAGCACATGAGTGGCTCAGGGCCCGGTAAACAATTACAAAACACTATATTAAGCATCTTTAGAAGTGAAATGAAAAACTATCATGGGTGAAACACTATGTAAATCTTCATTAATACAATTTCTAAGCTTACTTAGATTCTACTATTTTCAGGAATAAAATACCCATTATGTACCTGCTGTTCCATCTTTCTTTATTGGGAGTAGCTGATTTTGTCCCCCTGGGCAGATGGCGGGGATGCATTCCTATATGATGCGTCCTCAAGGTATTCTAAAAACTTTAGCCTCACCCAACTCAGGTGTTTCTCAGTTTGGTAATTTTCAGCCTATAGTCCAACAGAGATTACACTGCCCTAATCAATAGAAAATTTATTACAGTACTTGCGATGGTGACTGCGGCTAGGCGACCGGCGCTCCACCGGCGGCGCCACCCCCGCGCGCTCGGTCCTTTCTCACGTCCCATCGGTGGTGCCGCTCCCCGCGCCCTTGGCGCACGATCCCGTGAGACCCATGTACAGACGTACGGAACGATAATATTTTTTTAGGCTTTACAAATAATTGTGAATGGGAGCTGAGAAACAATTCTCGCTTTTAATGAAAACTTGAGAAAGCGAAAAGTATAGAAGCAAAAGAATAAAAAAAAGAAAAAAGATGTAAAAAAAGAGTAAGGCACCTGGTCCGGTGCGACCGGGTCAGCCTAAAGCAGCCCCACCCCCCGCGCCGAAAGCCTAGGGTAAGGCACCCATAATTTTCCATTTTTTGTACGGTTAATTTCTACACCATTCTTCGAAGATTGCCGGCAAGCCTCCAAAAATTTCAAACGGAATTCTTGCATGTAGAAGATGCACGTATATAAGTGTGTTCCTTCTTTCGTACATAAATTTAAAAGTATGCAGCTTAGGAAAAAATGATAAATTTGGAATTAACAACTTGAAGGAAACTTTTCCTCCGGACCTGTATGTAACCTAGGGATTGATACACTATTTAATCTAATGTCGGACTAAGTAATATTGAGTTCAGGAGTACCAAGGCGCAGAAGATTCTTCTTAATATATATATGCACATAAGTAAAAAGAGAACAAAAATGCCACGCACGCACAAGTAAAAGGCCAATATCTGTAGAAAAAGAAAAAAAAACTCCCGGTGTCTCTGGCGTCACTCTGGATCCCCTTCTCCCCTTTATCTCTCGCTTGCTCTCGGGACTCTACTGGTCGCCGCTGCCTAATCGATGCAGTTGGCCGCTCGTCGGCGCTCGGTTCACTGAAGCGGTTATGTCTAGAACTTGGACAGGAAGGTCTCGGAGCCAAAGATGCTGCAGCCAGCAGCATGGGAGACAAGCCGGCGACCCCGATTAGGTGGCGGTGGGTAAATCTAGGAGGCAGCGCACAGAAAAAGATGACTCTCTCTATGCATGTCGGCTCCTCTCAGGGATATGGCTCGAACGCAGGGGCACAGCTCGATCTGTTGATGCTATCTCCCTAGCGATAGTTACGCCGTGTGCCCCTGTCGGCCCTTCTGCCCTTTCTAGAGTAAGCGAAGGGCCCTTCTAATAACGGACGGTCGGACACCAACACACCGTGGACCCGCGCTCGTTCGGGCAACGGAACGGCAGAAGCGGAGGTCGGCCACCACCATTCCATCCTCGAAAGTGGTCGGGATGTTCGTCGGGCCTCCACTCGGCAGAAGGCGGGCACACTGTCGGCATGGACATGGCTGACTCTTTGACGGGATGGCCACAACACCAGTCATGCGCGGAGCGGAGAACTGAAAGCTTGCAGGTGCACTTCCCGACCTGCACGGCTGCACCTATATCTTCTCCATGCTTATCTAGCTTCGCTGTTTGGCCAGAATGCGTGTTCGTTTTTCGTATGCTAGCTACAGTTCAATCATCTTATGTTGTATCAGGCGTCAGGAGCATGATTCCAGTAGTTCTCATCGAAGAGACAGTCTGATGATGGCTCCATCAATTCCCTCTTCCCCTTTTTTCCCTTCCCATACTTGGGATCCACATGTCTACATGCAAGGTACCAACAGCTGGTCATCAATCAGCTGTTACGTACAACTGAACCTTAATTTGCATTGAGCGTTGCAGGTAAAAAAAGTAGCATGTAATTTTACTGGAAATATGTAGATCAGAAGAGTGTAATCATGCTTTCAACATAGTAAATAGGGGTGGCGTGTTGCTGCTAGATAGTCAAGACATGCTGCGTTTGCATGTCTAAACTCTAAACAAGCCCCATCAGTCACCGCACCTGGGTCTGTAGGATCTAAATTAAATTCAACTCATTCTCATCATTCATTTCTGCCTGACAGAGAACAATCGGAGATGGTGACTCAACAGTGCCACTGCATATATTTGGCTCCTACCCCTGAACCAAATATGATTGCTTAAATAAGACAGCAGGCTATTTTCTTTATTTTGAAAGAATAAGGAAATAGGCTAGGCGGGTTGCGAGATTTGGTTAGCCTAACATTTTGAATGAGGAAAAATCAGAGGGGCTCTAGTGAAACACACCTCTCTCTGTCTATTTGTCCCTCTTCAACTTTTGAGGATTTGAGCTAACAATTTGCCTCTCTGCCTGCCTCTCTCTCTCTCCCTCACTCCTTCCCCTCCCCCTCTCTCCCTCTCTAATGACTTCCATGTGTTTTTATATAACTCTTGTTTGTGCCATCTACAAACAGCTATGTATTCATATGGTTCACATGCAATCAACCTTGTTTATCTTTCCTGTAATTCCCTTGTACATTTGCATGGTCTACCTATTCCTTGTCTATTTACAGAATTAAGCATGCTCATATAATGCAGTGTCGCTCCTAAAGTCTTGGCTCCGTTTTTTGATTGGCTCTGCAATATATATATATATATATATATATATATATATATATATATATATATATATAGGTAAATTAACTCGGTGCTCCTAGGTGCCCGGGCACCATACGTAGATACGCGTATTTTTGCTTTATAGTACACATACCGAGGGTATACATACCTAAGTTACACATACCTAAGGTATACATACCTAAGATATATATATATATATATATATATATATATATATATATATATATATATATATATACAGTGGTAACCTGTTATGTCCTGTGCGGGTGCTCCTGGGAACATATCGGTTAGCGGGAGGATGCTGGGAAGACATCGGTGTTGAGCAGCGGGGGGATGCTTTGGTCGAACCTGCAATGGCCAGCCAAGCACAATCTGAGGAATCATAGGTACACACTCTAGCTCTTTCTGATTCTTAAGTCATATGCTATTCAGACAACAACATTATTTTTAAAATAATGTACAGTACTTAGATTCGCAAAACTATATAATATTTTTCTGTTACATATGAACTTAGTCCTTCTCAACAAAATAACCAAACCTCATGAATAGATATGAGAGCAATGTGCTATAGCTTATTTAGGTCATTCTAGAGAAAAGGTACTCTCTACGATCCATAATAAGTGTTACAATTTTAGTTAAAATGTCCTCAACTTTGAACTAAACTTCCAACTCTTATTATGGATTGGAGCAAGTATTACAACAGCAATGAAACAATTAATTTGAGCTTATGTTTGTAAAAATCCTGCCATAGCAATCAAAGCAGAACAGAGAAATCCTGGCCCTATAAATTCATAAGATTGCTCAAAATCTCAAAATACTTCATGTGAATCTCATCTATATCCCAGGTGTGTATCATCGCTCTACTGTTTTCACCGGCTCAGCATTGTAAACTTGGATGGTGAAAAATGTTTGCATCAAATCTACAATATAGATATATGTTTAAGTACCTATATTTTCATTTAAAATCATTTTACTGTAGAAGCTCCCATTGAGAGTGAAACATACTGCAGAAACAATTTTAAGCAGACCAACTACTAACCTCTTCATTGTCTCTAATAACTGTTGGGGAATTAGATAATCAATTCTGATGATTCTTTGGTTGGATTTACGCCTACTGATGCCTGGTACTCACAAGTAAAGGCACCCAAAACTATTATGATGCGCCAAGTGATTGTTCCGGAACCTGTTAGAAGAGCAACAAACATGATTGAGTAAATCACATATTTGTATTCTGAAGCAAATTGAAATCTGAGATCCAATGTATAAAAAACGCACTGCTTAATTTCTCTAATCACAAAAATATAATTCAAATGGCACCAACGGTTGGAATTTTTGATATTCTGACGACATGCACGGAAGTAGATGATAATAAACAGAAGTTTCCAAATAGTTGATAGCATGAAAATAATCGACCAGATGTAAAATAGGTGCTTCAGTACATCATTGGAACAAACCACACAGGCAAAGCTCAAATGCTAGCTTGCCACACTTTAAAATGTGTTATCTCAAATAAATGAAATCCTTCCTTTCCCTAAACAAAGAAACCTATATGGCACATGTGGATTTTCTACTTTCTGAAATAATGGAGTAAAGGAAGATAATAAACAAAATGACAACATGCTGTTATCCAGTCCCAAATGACGACAATTTCAAGTTCCCGAAGAAACCAACAATTTAGTTTAAGAACCAGCGGCAAAATGAGCAGTGTTCATATGTTTTATGTAGTAAACATGCACACATTTTGGGCTTGAAGTAATAGTTTGTCTCCTGGTTGCCCGGCTAAATGCTTTAAACTAAAGTGCGAAGGGAGAACTAAGCTTCTATTGTTCCATGGTTGTATCTGCAATTCAGATTGTTGGCCGTTGTCGCCGCTGGTTTAGAAATCTCCTGCCACCCAAACACAAGCATTCAAGGTCGTCACATCTCAACATATACAGAGAAATAAGCAACAAAATAATAATTGCTCATGCTGACAGTTATATTCCAGCAAAGGAATAAGGTTACTATAATTATCTCACAGATCAGATGAGCATACTGTACTCTGGACTTTCGTCATCCCTGATTTCATACATACCAAACTGATAGTAGTTGATTTGCATGATAATCTAAAATCCTCGCAGTAGTTAATTTATTTTTCTATGTTTATTTCCGTTGGTTTAATTTACATGAAAAACAAACAATGCAAATCAATGGCACTTCACACAAATCATTGGTAGCGAAAAGAAAGGATAACACACATAATAGAACACTCATATTGCTTTAATGGAGAGGTTTGAGTACAGAATTCATGTCAAGAACCAAGAAGCAACTTTGATAGGTACCTTCTTTTTGCAAGGATGGATATCAAGTGACGCTCTGGCTGTTGTCCTTCCGTGTGACTCCCTGTACCCAATTTAAGGAGGAGATAAAACTCAATTAGCATCACGTGCCACCCACCATGTCTGCGTTAGGCCAAACCTGAGAGATAAATGCAAACTCAAAAGCATTACAAAAAACTTAGCCAGCTTAGTTTAAAGTACAGGGAGACCAACAACAGAAATGTATATCTCCAAATATTATTTAAAAATGTTCATTGGGCATTGGACGGCACTTAATCAAGTATTCAGGTAGGAAAATCAAATAATGTGTACAACTCGTCAAGAAGCAACAAAAATATAGGAGAGCAAACAGATTTTTCTACAAAAAAACTAACATCAGACTGGAGTTGTTTTACAAATCTTTAGTTGCAGGTCAGAAGCAAAAAAGGAAAAAAGAAAAACTATTTAAAGGAAGGATATGGAGAGGTATAAACCGCACACTAAAAACACAGATTGTATATACATGTTGTTTATGAGATGGTTGATCAGCACAACCAGTCTCAATACCTAAGCCCCATATTTTTGCACAAAGCCCTATAAAAAATTGTATTTTATGAAATGTCTTTGGAACTGCACAAGGGTGCAATGAGTTTGAGTAAGAATTTACCGTGGGCTCCTCTTTATTCCAGGCAGTGAAAAAATAAATAGCTCAGATTGGCTGGCAAGCTCAACCAAACAACTGCCGTTCCCTAAGTGATGAACTGGCTGGAATCATATTCACCCGATGATCAACCTCTCTGCTATATTAAAGCAAGCAAAGGCTAGTGCAGTTTGGCTTTTCCTGTAGTATAAAAATAATTCATTAAGGTTCCTCAACTGTACGACATAGAATTTTTAGTAGAAATACCTATAAAGTGACACGGTAAATTTGCATCTTGTCAAATTGGTAGAAGTACATATCAGCAAAAATGCTAGAACCTCAGGCTATATATAGATATACCACATCATTGTTCATATGAGAAACGAAAGAACTCAAGCGTGCATAACTGCATATACCAATTTATACCCCCACAAAAATCATGCATCATTTGAGTCATATATTCTCTTCAAATATATCTTAATTTAGAGTTCATTAAATTTAAACCAAATAATGAGTGAAATAACTTGTTTCAGTGAAAAAATCATATAAACAAAACAACAGAAGCTCTGCCAAATAGGCTTAAGGTACAACATAGGTTTAGATATTCAAATACAAACAGCTACCAATTACATGGGTACAACCACTAAGTACCTTCAAAAAGAACCACAGCTTTGCATTGTATGGGCATTTGAGGAAGCAATTAACCAGCTGTCTACTAAACTATCCATTAGGCACATAATGTTAGCTGTCTGTGAAGGCAACCAAGAGAAATAGAAACCAGATGTGAAGGCAACCAAGAGAAATAGAAACCAGATGTGCAGGAACTCAAACCAATTATATCACAATAACTTCCTATTAGTGTAAAATGGCAATGCAAGTAAACTCATTACCTAAAGCCGAATGGGCTCAGCCTTTAGGTACTATCCATATTTGATTTGACCTAATAGTGGAAACATATAGGCATTTGATGGGACTATAAAAGAGAAAATCAAATAATATCAAGATTTGTCATTGAAAAGGCTTGCTGGAAATATCACAAGCATATTCAAATGTTTCAATTAAGTTACCGTGACAAAGAAACTTACAACAGTAGTTCAGATTTCCTTTGAGATGTGTTGGAGAAGTGCAAGCTCATGGAACTGAAAATAGATGTATTCCTTCACAGGGTTAATAGACTCATAACACTCATGACACCCATTTTGCAGGACACTGAATCAGTTTTTATGAATTACTGCCATGAATAAGAGTGTCATGGAGATGCGAAAGAATTCCTTTTCAACAAAAGAGGATATAACATAGATAATTATTCAAAATGCTAAAAAATTCAAAAGAGGATATAACATAAATCGAGTATACCTTGTTGATCCCTTCGTTGAGTAAAGTCTGCTCAATGTCACTCCATTCTAACAAATGTAGTGGCAGGTCAAGAGCCTCTGAATCAGCGCCCGACATAAGATCAAATGGATTAGTGGCACTTGATAACCTGAGGTTCGTTGGTTGTAAAACAAATATAGTGTAAAAAACCAAATTACATTAGATAGATGGAGTACAAAATAATGAAGCCATACCTAATGCATTATCTCGGTGCTTTTCCGCCAACCCTCACACCTACTTCGTTTGAACCTATTTCTTGAAGATCCCAATCATTCAAAAGTCCTCCTATCAGTTAACATGCAGCCCTGCACCAAAGTTAGCAAATATATCAGCTACATACATCTCGTTCAGAAAACAAAAGGAAGCATAAAAATAATTGGTTTCTTAAGCATCTAAATTCCAGGATTGTGTTTTTGTAACAACATAGAGGGCACTACTTAAACTGTAACACTGATTATGATACCCGTAGTATAAACATTAGATGCAGAAGGCATATAGCTTCAAAAGATAATTGGTAATATGTGAAATATCACAAGGAAAAGGAGAACAACCTTTAGTATGTCATCCTCAAGTCTCTTGTCTTCTGTTCCAAATCTATATCACATAAAGACAATAACCCCTGCATACTGGAGGTGGCGTTTTGGCTCATAGGAGCAAATGCTCCTATTATACAAAATAATTAAAAAACAATTTTAAAAATGTCAAAAAATTCTGACATAATTTTTTTGTTGTACACCATGACATTCTATGTTAGTGCACAAGTTTTCATGGAGAAACAACATTTTATGTGGCGTGTACAAAAAAGACAAAAAAATGTCCTGTATGTAGTCGTGTCATAGCATCAAAATTTGTCTTTTTTACTGGAGCCACAAATTTTTTATAGTTTTTTTTTTGAAAACTTGTGTACCAACATAAAATGTGTAGATGTACATGAAAATTTTTAGTTTAGAATTTTTTGACACTTCGAAATGTTGATTCACACAATGGGAGCAAATGCTCCTATGAGCCAAAGTGAATATCCCCTGCATACTTATCTTCTTGCCACCTTTTCTTGCCAACTCTTCTTCGTAGACTATTAATGATTCTTGCTGTGGGGAAGGATGAGCTGGGAATGGTGAAACATAATTTAATCTATCATGAAATAGCATGATAAATTATGAACAAAAGCTATCAAAATAATATTTTGCAAAAAACAGACCAGCAACTTATTTTCATCGCTGCAGCTAAACCGCTGAACCAAATTGAGTGAATGACCACTCAAAACGATCGCATGAACGACACCTACAAAACACTCTAACTAAGCTTCCTCTGATTTTTCCATCTGGGTACTCGAAAAAGATGATCTACGAACATGTATGTCCCAAAACGGGAATATAAAAACATATTTCCTCTAGCTCCCACTTAATCTTGCTAAGCCTCTGCCATAATAACCTCTTAACCACTATTTGCAGAACCTAAGAGGATCATGGAGGGTGGGGAAACTCACCTTTGGAGCTAGATCAAGAGGAATCAGCCGGGAAAGGTGGGGATCTTCTCTTCTTCCTTCTCCTCCTATAGCCCCTCTTCTTGCCACCTCTTCTGCATGCACTATTAATCTTTCTTGATGTGGAGAAGAACGATCTGGGCATGGCAGAGGAGAAGGCGCAGGGCTCGCCAAGCTCGACCAGGAGACGAAGCGACGGCTGCTCGTCCGAGAGATGGCTGTGGGGGAGGAGAAGGGAGTGGGCAGGGAGGAGGAGATTGGAGAAGGGAGAGGATGATGGGATTGGGGGAGGGGGAGATGTGGGGATTGGGGAGAGACGTGGAGAAGAGAGAGGATGAGGGGATTGGGGGAGGGGAGAGATGCATGGATTGGGGAGAGACGGGCCGGCGGCTAAGGTTTTCACCGGTTGGGGCAATTTTGTACCAAGCAGTGAAAACAAGCGAATGGCTGAGATTTGATGGAGACAAGATCCAATGGATGAGACTCTCAAAACCTTGTGAGGCCCCCTATGGGGGGCATCAATTATACCTTTAGATATATCGTTTCAGTACTGAGAGCACAGATTTTACCTTGCACTGATGGCCTTGTGCATATCCCACCTTCTATCTCTTCTACTTTTTGCACAGAATCTATCAGCTCCATTCTCTCTCCTTTCACACTTCATAGGAACTAGTTCTAAACTTGAAAGTTCTATAGCTTTTAAATCAGATGCTCAATTCAAACACCGTTTGAATATTTGGGATCATAATGAAGTGAGCTTTAAAACAAGACCAATATGGAATATATTTTGACTGTATTTGAAAGTCAACTTTCCAACGTGGATGAAACTTTTTAAAACTATATTTGGTTTATCCACCGCTGATGTACCCACTACCAACGCAGGCACCCAACTGGCTGTGGGACTTGCCGGTGATCGTCAACCTCATTCAGGACGATGACGAACAGTAGAGCACGCTTGCCGACAATTTTTGTGCCATGTGTAAAATGGACAAAAACTATCTCGAGAAATAGACTATTTTAGCACAAAAAATTTGTCTTTTTTACACAGGGCACAAAACATGTCTGTTTTCTGGAACAACTTTGTGTGCATGTAACTTGTCAAGATATACACGTGAGGCATTTTATATTTATTTAATATTTTTAAATAAGTTTAAAATGCATTTTAAATAAAACATGCATTTGCACTCTCGGAAGCAAAAATACATTGTCCCAACCTAAACAGACCAAAATAGATATAGTTGTTGTTCGTCTTGCGTCCGGCCACTGCAGATCTAGGTCGATAGTGGCAACCTGCACGGGATCACGTAGTAGAAGTGCATTTCTCTTTCAGTGTATATATAAAAGTACTATCCTACATGTGTCGTGCTATGGCTGTCTTAAGGTGCAAGAAATGGAAGTCAAAGAGGAGATTCAGCGATCGCGTTTGGGCAAAGTTCAACTTCTATGACATATTCTATATTTGAGAACTTTGGTGCGTGTAAATAATTTTGAGCCTGTCGCTGCCATTTAGAATTTTCAATGCCATAAGTACGTGTCAAACACCAATAGTTTGTGATGACCTTGCGCAGTCCCTAGTCTAAATGGCATGCAATACATAAGAAATTGCTTAGTTTCAATAAGAGAAGGTACAGATCAATAATTTTGATCTACCCACCAGGTCAAACAATTGTTGTTGTGTTCCATGGCAAACTAGGTATCGTCCAACCTTTTCGTTCAACCCCATCTCAGACAGATTGAGGGTTCTTTGAGAAAACCACAACGATATGCAAACAGTGTGAAGTGTGACATTACATGACATTATAAGCTTTATCTTAATAGTAAAAAGTTGTATTTTAGATTTGAAATCATTGAGTGAGGATCTTGAACATGTAAATAATGTGAAGTGTGACATCCCATAACACTACACGTTTCACCTTTATAATAAATATTTGTAAATTAGATTTGAAGTCGGTGAATGAGGATCGTAGACATGTAAATAGTGTGAAGTGTGACAATGAGGGACGAGAACGGCTACGCCCCCTATGGTCATGGTTTTCTTAGGAATTCTAGGTACGTCAGCCCCTTATTCACGGTACTTTGACTAACTCAGTCCCCTCAATCAGATCACATGCATACCTTGCCCCTCTTAAGCTCAGCTCCATCCCTGAGCGTGACATAATAGTGAATACTAGACCGTGATGGCGCGCGTTGCCGCGCCCGTCCATTTTGACAATATTATGATAATTTAATTTTATCATCTACTACTATGTGAGATCTATCATGTATTATCTCCGAACTAATGATATGCAACACATTTTACCATTTCAAATACAAAATTATTTAGCACATGACATGCAACTTAATTTTGCTATCCAGCATTGCAAATTTTATTTTGCACATCAACTTGATTATTAGCAGTGTATTCAATTTAAGGCCAGTTTAAACCCATACGTCATAGTTTTGTTGTATTTGAGAGTTATGGTGAACATATAAAATAAGTAGCTAAATACACTCCTGTTAAAAAAATGAGAGCATATGAGACCCGTTATTCCAAAGTATTAAATTAAATTAAAGTATAAAAGAAGAATGCAACAAGCACAATACTAAACTATGTCCTGTATTTGCTGCTCCTGCTCTTCCCGTTTCCCAGAACTAATTCAAGTGTATATCATCCGTCGCTAAAAATCTGATCAACATTCTTGTATTTCCCACCTAGCGGCAATCAGAGTTCGTGCATTAAATCAACGAGAACTTGTACAATTCAAATCTTGACCACAAAGCTGACCAATGAAACATGCACAACAAGGAGTCGGCTACTCCTACATTTAACAGAATCGGCAGCTCTTGAGTATAAACAAGCATCACACGAAATTTAGTACGAAAATCCTGTTCTTACTCATCTTTAAAATATTATCAAGTGGTTGCTTGATATGATAAAGAAAAAAAAGGTATTGACCAAGTTCACAACATCTGTTTATGCAAGTAGATAAGTACTTGGAACATTTAAACTGAGGAGTCACTTGAAATTTTAGAGAATGTGAGTGTTGTTGTCTTGCATGTACCATCTAACTCCTTAATTGATGGAATATATTAATTAATCGATGGATGAATGATGTAAAACACTGCATTTAGCATGTCCATATTGAGTTCAGAAACTGTTTCCCAAAGCAACAAACTGAAAGCCCTAATAAGGGATAGTTCATGAAATGGCTAATCGGGCTAGCTGAGTATAAATTGGATGAGGTAGTTGTGACAAAATATCATGCCATGCATTTTAATTAGAACAAAAGATCGGGCACCTTATGTGCAATGATTTGGTAAGCTAATGTGAAGCCGTTACACGACAAACCAGGAACAAAAGTGAAGAAACAGTATACAAACACAATTATAATATGATTGATTTTTGAGAGAGTGCATACCTTATCAACTCTTTGTACATCACACAGATCACCATCACATTTAACCAGATCGCTAGGACTTGAGTCTGTATTATCAGCAACCTGCCATAAAACATGGACAAGCAGAAAGGACAGTGCATGAGATAAAACAAACAAAGTGGCCAAACCGCCAAACAATAGACAAGCAACATTACTCACTGAGAGAACCATATAGAGGCACCAAATGAAGTTAAACTACTGTTCAAACACACAAGTGAATCACACACAATGTAAGCAAATTACATGGGATCAACGGAAATACAGCTAAGGGAAAAGGCCAGCCTGCCAAGCAGCAATGTATGCACCTCGTTGAGAAAAAGTGCAAGCCAAGTAAAACTGTGTATTTCTCGCCTGTCACTGCAAACCCACAAAATTGCAGGCACAAGCATTGCAGAAAACAACTGCACAAGAACCAGACCAAACTTCTGGAAATAAAGAGGCGCATACCTCGCAGGCTCGCACTCGCAACAAGTAGAAGACATAAACCTCCGGAACAACAAAACTCAAAGAGTTGAATAGGCAAGTGAAGAACTATATAAATTTCCCAATACATTTAAAACTCCATGAGGTGATAGTCATTATTAAATCTAACTGCACTTTATGATATCAAACTATGCAAACCAATGATGGGAGTAGAATTTTTTACAACATACAATTTGCCTTCAGTAGTCTAAGCATTATAGAGAGAAAAGTCATGTATCTCCTTCCTATGAACTGCATGGCTGCGTGTACTACCTTCTTAACCACAAAAATATGGTATCAAAAGGGGGTTTTTTTTAGATAAAGGAGAAAAAGCTCCAGCCCAATCGATGCACACGGCCCTTTACTAAAGATCACAAAGTATCGAGTACGAAAGCAACAGTATAAAAAGTACATTCATGGATCCGACAGGGTTGCTACATGAATCAACCAACGGAAGAACGGACACCTAAATAGGCTAGCCATACTATATCCTATTACTGTGTCGCCATCCAGTAGCTCGGTAGTAGAAATCCTGAGTAACCAACAGCAGCTTGTTGCATCCAGTATCCATATCCTTGCGCTGATCCTCCGGTAGTAGGAAAGCCCATAACTGTATCCAATGCACAGCTCGATGAATAACCTGCAAAAAGTTAGTACCCTTCTGATTATTAAAAATCATATCATTTCTAGTATTCCATATTGTCCAGCATATAGCAGATATACCAATCCGAATTTTATTTTTATCTTTCTTCGGAACTCCATACAACCAGTTCCCAAACATATTATTAATACTCATTGGATGCGGAATATTATAGGAAAAGTAAATCATCCTCCAAATGATAGTAGCAAAAGGACATGTAATGAACAAATGTTTAACAATTTCATTTGTATCACATAAACAACACTTTTGAGATCCTGTCCATCTACGTTTTGCCAAATTGTCCTTAGTAAGTAAGACCTTGTTGTTAAGAAACCACATGAAAATCTTTATCTTTAAAGGGATTTTTATTTTCCACAGATATTTGCGTAGAAATCTAGTATGTCCATTCATATAATCAAGATACATAGATTTAACTGTGAACAAACCCGGATCCGTAAGCTTCCATACAAACTTATCAGGTTCGTCAGTAAGATTGATGGTAATAAGTCTTTGACACAAATGCAACCACTCAGCATATTTGTGATCATTTAGTCCTCTCCTAAAGCTAATATTCAACGGAGTTTGAGCCAACACTGTGGATACCAGAACATCTCTATGCTGCACTATATTATACAAGGAGGGATATTGTTGTGCTAAAGGGACATCCCCTAGCCATACATCTTCCCAAAAACGTACCGAACAACCATCACCAACTTTTAAAAAACCTCTACTAAAAAAATCAGATTTCACTATCATAAGACCTTTCCAAAAAGGTGAATCAGTAGGTTTAGCCTCAACTTGCGCTAAAGTTTTAGAATGTAGATACTTGTTATGCAAAATTTCTTGCCACATTCCTTGTTCATTAAGGATTTTGAATAACCATTTACTAAGTAAGCATTTGTTTTTTAACTCCAAAACTTCAATACCGAGGCCCCCCTGATCTTTCGGCCTGCAAATCATGTTCCACTTAGAGGGCCTATATCTTCTCTTTTGTTCATCAGATTGCCAGAAAAAATTGGACCTAAAAAAATCTAATCTTTTCCTAACCCCCACTGGGATTTCCAAGAACGATAACATAAACATTGGTAGACTTGTTAAGACCGAATTAATGAGAACTAATCTATCCCCATAAGAAAGCATTTTACTCCGCCAGCAACCTAATTTTGAAGCAAAACGACTTTCAACCGGATTCCACTAGCATTTCTCAAAATTCGGCGATGGATAGGAATACCAAGATATTTAAAAGGTAAAACTCCCGCCTCACATCCAAAAATTTGCATATATTGTTGTTCAATATCCTTTGCTTTACCAAAACAGAAGATCTCGCTCTTATGAAAGTTAATTTTCAACCCAGATAGTTGCTCAAACATGCATAATATCAACTTCATATTAAGTGCTTTGGCAATGTCATGTTCCATGAATAAAATTGTGTCATCGGCATATTGTAATATTGAAATGCCTCCATCAACTAAATGTGATAAAATACCCCCTATTTGACCCACTTCCTTAGCCCTAGCAATAAGAATGGCTAGCATATCGGCGGCAATGTTAAAAAGAATCGGAGATAAAGGATCTCCCTGTCTCAAACCTTTCCTAGTTTGGAAATTATGGCCAATATCATCATTCACCCTAATTCCCACACTCCCTCCTTCAACATACTGTTTAATCCGATTACACCATATTTCATCAAACCCCTTCATACGCAGAACTTGTTGTAAAAAAGGTCATTTTACCTTATCATAAGTTTTTTCAAAATCAATTTTGAAGAGAACACCGTCTAGCTTTCTCCTATGCAATTCATGTATAGACTCATGAAGCACGACTACTCCCTCAAGAATATGTCTACCCGGCATGAACGCGGTCTGAGTAGGTTTGATCACATTATGAGCTACCTCAGTAATACGAATGGTAGCCACTTTAGTAAAAAAAAATAAAAATCACATTGAGTAGACATTTGGGCGGTACTGTTGAATTTGTGTCGCATTATGTTTTTTCGGAAGCAGAGTAACAACCCCAAAATTTAGCCTATGTAAAGGTAATTCTCCTTTTTGGAATGAAATAAAAAGCGTCATCAAATCCACTTTTATTACTTCCCAAAAAGTTTGATAAAACTCTGCCGGAAACCCATCTGGTCCTGGCGCTTTATTATGTTTCATCTGTGAAATTGCCTCATAAACTTCCTCAAATGAGTAGTCTTTGATCAGAGTCTCATTTTCAGCCGCGGAAACTTGAGGAATATCATCAATTCTATCCTCTTCCATCAAAAGGGGTTAACTACCTACAGAATCTATTTCAGAAGGATTTTCAATTATAAATGTAACATTTAAAGCAAAAACATGCACCAAGATTTGAGACCATTCAACTGATAGGAGGAAAATGTGCAACTTATATTCTTGTTTATACACAATTGGTGCTATAAACAACATGGAGGCACTGCCGCGTCTGGATATACGGTGCTGGTTCATGATGTTGGCTAGCTAGAATTCCACAAGCAGCCAAGAAAAACATAAGAATAGTACAGTGATTGATCTAATCCGGAGAATATGACAACATATGTGCCCTAGCAAATAGAGGCGACACATGTAAATATAACACATGTAAATATAACGGCTAAAAGTATCACCTACCTATCTGGTAAATGCATCGAAACCGTACACAAATATCCAATTCCATACACACTTAATTGCTTGCAAATATTCTTCCACGACCTTTGCATCCCCTCGACTAAGTCACCCAATTTCACACGCTAAATACCTAGAACATCAAAGAAACCAACATGAACACCCACCGTATAATGGAGAAAGCTAGAACCACAAGTTCAGACACTTGAATGTCGGCTATAAAATAGATCAAGGTAAAGACTTTTAAGCATGAACCAAATGTACATATGTAAGAATGTTTTCTTGTCCAAATTTAAAAGTAAAGCAGGGCAGACAGCCAGCTGATACTACCAAGAACTGACAAGATTCCAGATCCAATCAATCAAAAGTATTGCAGAACATTATACACCAGAGTCACTCTGGGCATTCGGGATTTCCCGAAATTTCGGGACGGGTAATTCGGGTAATAAAAAATTCGGGATTCCAAAACAGACACCCGAAATTTGCCTGAAATTTTCAACACCCGACATTTCGGGTACCCGATAATTCGGGTTCGGGATCGGGTAATCCCGATTTTCCCGAGATACACGTCACAGACGATGGGGTTTCGATCCAGGCAGTGAGAAGATGGAGGACGGAGGTCATGGGGACTTCTTTGGTTGCAGATGGCGCCTTGTAGATGCTAGGCGCGACCGCGCGAGGCGGCGTCTCCAACTTGTTGGCTGCTGGCGACTAGAAGGCGTCGGGGCTGCGGTCAGATCAGGCCGTCAGGGGACAGCAGGCTGCGCGCGCAGTAGGGGTGACCGCCGGAGGCGACGTGCTCGTGCGCGCCGCGCCGCCGCTAGGACTGCCGGACTGCCTGGGATTGGTGGTGGTGGAGTATCGATTGCCGGAGTATCTAATGGCGGCTGGGTGCTTTGGCCGCTGGGAATGGGATGGGGATGGAGTCAGGACGGGGTGCTCGACTCGAGTACGTCTCTGTACATGGGCAAGTTGGGCTGGGCTGAAAGGAAACGGGATTTCCTGATGGGCTTTAACTACTTCGGGCTAATCGGGACGTTCGGGTACTACAGACAGAGACCCGAATTTCCTGAATTTTATTCGGGTTTTTGAATTTGCCACCCGATGTAGAAATCGGGTTTTCCGGGATCGGGATATTCGGGTTCGGGATCGGGTAATTCGGGTTCGGGCTTCGGGTTTCGGGTTTTATGCCCGGAGTGACACCAGAGAAGCACTAAACGATGAAGTGAATAAGTGTTTACCTTTTCAGCATCATAAATATTCATACTGACAGGAAAAACGAAGAACTACTTGAAGTGGCTTACTAAATGCAATATTAATGTTAGATAAGTATATTAAGTTATTCACACGCTATATTTCAGAAATTTAACTTAAGTAGCTTCCCAATGAACAACAATAAATATAAACACAGGATCCTTGTTTGCATCGATTTTATGGCTCCCAACGGCTCTCTCACCCACCCCCGACCCCTAGCCTCCCAAATCTCCAGATCCACCGTGCCGGCCGCTCACTCCGACGACCGTCGCCCACCTCCCCAGCCCCAAACGGCGGCCGCTAGTGCCCGCGGTCGCCGGCCAGCCATTGATGCCCCTTCTCCCCGTCGTTTTCCTAGTCAATCGAAGACCTTTCCGTCAGATCCAGTAGAAGACGAGCCCGGCTGGACACGCGTCGTCAACCGCCGCAGGCGTCGCCCATCCCCTTCACCCCCACCGCCCCCTCGCTCCCGGCCAAAGATTCCTCGGTGGCTAGCGGGCAGATGCTTTAAGTGTCTCTGCCTTGGTCACCTTAAAGCCGGCTGTAAAGGCGAGCTTCGCTGCTTCACCTGTTGGTATCCTGGCCACAAAGCTCGCGAGTGTCAGTCCTCCCAGCGCACCGCTTGCACCGCCCCTGCTTCCCCACCCTTTCTTCAGGCGTGCCGCCACGAGCACTCTCCCCCTCCCCTGTCGATGGAGAGCTTCCCGCCGCTGGCCCGTCGCCGCCTTCCCCTAGAGGTCTCGGCCCGCAGCGACCCGGAGATGCGGCCCACCTCTGGGAGATGCCTCATCTCTAGATCTCCGGGCATGGCAGCCCTGGAGGCGGAGCTGCACAACCGGGCATTGTTGGTGTCTATCCACGGTACCCGGCCGCCGGTTTCGTCGGAGGATCTTCTCCAAGCCCTCGCGTGGCAGGAGGGCGTTGAGAGGCGCTGCATGCGGGTGGAGGTCACCTACCCAGCGGATTTCCTCATCACCTTCGGCTCTGCGGAGGAATGCACGCGCATCTTCCTGCGCTCCGGCCAAATCCGCTGCAAGGGCGCCGTCCTCGGCTTCAAGCGGTGGCATCGCACCTACCAGGCCACAGGAGGCAAGCTAGAGTTCCTCACAAGGCTCAGTTTCGACGGCATCGCGGCGGATGCCTGGGACCATGACACGGTGCGGCAGGTGGTGTGCAGCCTGGGCGGTCACCTGGTTGAGATTTTGCCTGCGGAGGACAGGTGGTGCCTCATGCTCAAGGCCTGGGTGAGGGATCCGACCGCCATTCCAAAGGAGTATGAGGTGGAGATCCCGGAGCCGGAGGGCCTCCCGAACACGCCGCTGGATCCTGAGGACCTGGCTTCACTGCCCGGCCCGCCCGCGCCGCCAACTTTCAAGCGCACTCTTATCCGTCCGTTCCTGATCCACATCCACGACGTTGTCGACAGGCCGCCCGTCTGCACCGGAGGTATGGATCGAGGCTCATACGGTGAGGATGAGTATGTCACGCGGCGGCACGTCTACACCTGTTGGGGCGGCCACGTCGACGGTTCCGGCCGTACCGGCGGTTCGTACAGCGGCGGCCATCTCTTCGCCGCCCCTAGCGGTGCTGGCAATTCTGCTGTGTGGGGCAACCGCCGGAGCGGAAGCTTGTGCGAAGCTGCTGGCATGGCGGGCGACTGGGGCCGTCGGCGCGCGGGCGGCCTTCTTGCACCGGCAGGCGGCGTGTCTGTCCTGCCACGCGGCAGGGTGGAGCGGTCTACCACGCCACTACGCTCCTCCTCGTCTTCGATCGGGCAGACACAGCCGCTAATCTCCAACCCTCCGCCCTCGACTGGCGGTCTCTCCATGGCGTTCACGGCTGATGGGGATGCGGCGTTGTGCTCCACACCGGCTAGGTCCGTTAGGCCGCTGCTGCTCCTTAGGCCTCCGAGCCCGCGCAGCCCCCCCTTGGGTTTGGATGCTACGCCCCATGCTTCGCCTGCGGCCTCCGTTTCCGGCCCTAGGATGACGGCCTGCACCGGCGGTGCCTCTGTTGCACGTGTGTTGGGTCAAGGGCGACCCCGTGTTCCTCTGACTGCCAGTCTAGAGGCGACCTTTCTCCAGCGGGCCCTCTGACGGCGACTGCGACCTTTCTCCAGGCCCTGCGTCGTTCGCCTGAGCCCTCTCTTCTTGGGCGGAGGCCGGCGGCATCTGCTCCGTCACGCAGAAGGAAGAAGGAGCTTCCACAAGGCTTCATTCCTCGCCGAAGTGATAGGCTGCGGCTCAAAGACGATGGCTCCAGTAAGCACCCAGTGACCAAGGCTCAAAAGGTGCTTATCAAGCGCCTTGGGCTCTCGGAGACAGAAGAAGCAGTCACCAAAGAGAAGTTGGACGAGTACCTTGACCTCTTCAAGAAGCCGTTGGCTCCTCAACACATCAGAGCCATTGCTGCTCTGTTCGACCCTGACGGCGAAGCCTATGATGAACCAGCGCAAGAAGGGTTCGCGGCGTTCTCCCTGCCTTTGGAGGTCGAAGCCAGTGGTGCTTAACCCCTGGCCGTGTCTTCTAGAAGTTCGTCATGTTCTCTTTCTATGGCTCTCGTACTTGGTGTGCTTGTCTGGAATGTAAGAGGGTTGAATAATCGTGCGAGGAGAAACTCGATCAGGCTTTTTATTCAGTCTTTGCGCATCTCCATGGTCTGTTGAGACTAAGCTCGCGGTGGTTGATGTTGCAATTGTTTCTGAGACTTTGGGGCCTGAGTTTGATGGTTTTGTTTTTCTCCCTGCGGATGAGACACGAGGTGGTATCCTTATCGCTTGGAAGAAGGCGCACCTTGAAGTGAACTTATGTAATCTGGGCGAGTTCTCGATCTCTGCTGAAGTTCGATCGCTGGAAGATAACAAGAGGTGGCTGGTCACTTTAGTCTACGGTCCGCAACTCAAAGCTGATAAGTTGCGGTTTCTGGATGAGATCGCCCTGTTTGGTGCTTCGGTGCAGCTTCCGTGGATCATCAATGGCGACTTTAACCTGGTCTGCTCCGCTGAGGAGAAAAGCAACGGTAGAATTAACCGCAGAATGGTAAACAGGTTCAGGCACACTATCAATTCTCTAGGGTGTTAGGAATAAGCCACACGGTGGCCGTGGTGATCAGTGTGCGCGCTGGTCATGCCAGGCACCGTGGCGTGTGTGCGCTGCTGTTAGTGATGCGTAGGAAGAGGTCAAGGCAGTTCATGCTGTTAGTGGATGAGAGCAGCTGCCGGTCATGTATGCGTGCGTGTGGAGTTAGTGGTTCCTGGTTGTGTGCGTGTGTGAGCCTATATAAGGCACTGTAATCACCATGTTAGAGTAGTGCCAGGTGAATACAGGAAAAGACTAGGGCGTTGGTGCGCCCGTGGCGGCGTTCGTCGCCAGCCGGCAAAATTCTGTGTTGTCCACTGTTCTTCTTTCACCTTCGTCTGAGCGAGAGAGAGAGGGCACCGGCGTTGTTCGCCGGAGGGGCTGGTTCGGCGTGTGTCGCCGAGGCCAGCCCCAACATGTGGTATCAGAGCCTCACGGTTCGAGGCCGTGGCGCGTGATCAGTCCGCAACGAGCACGGCGGACCAGAGGCGACGCGATGTGACGCCGTTTGTGCGGCGAGCGCGGAGGCCGCGGCGGACCTGCGTAGGGGCGCGAGGCCGCGGTGGCGCGGCATGGTTCGGCGGACCTGCGTAGGGCAGAAGCCGCGGTGGCGCGGCATGGCTCGGCGGACCTGCGTAGGGGCGCAGAGGTCACGGTGGCGCGGCATGGCTCGGCGACGTGGAGGTGCTGCGCGGCCACGGAGGTCGTAGCGGCGCTATGTGACGGCCATGGAAGCGGCAACCGGCATGAGCACGGTGGCGACCGGCGTGTGTGCGTGCTCCGGTTGTTCCGTGTGTCACCGGCAGAGAAGAAGCTCGGCGTGTGTCGCCGAGGAAGAAAACTGTATCACCGCGTACGTGCGCAGGACGATCAAGGAGGGGAGGACCGGGTCGTGCAGCTCGAGACGGCCGCGTTGCTCGCGTTAGTGCGCGGCATGTGCGTGAGCTGAGGGCATGCAGATCGTGGCGTAGTGGGTGCGTTGACGCGTGAGTGCGCGTCATGGGCGCGGCCGTGGTGACGTATGTGCGAGCCACGGCTATAAATCCCCACCCCCTGTAACTCCATTGAAGCACCACGAGGTTGAGCTCGGGTGGAAGAAAGAAGAGGTGTCGGTGCGCCGGGAAGAGAAGCTGCGGCGTGTGTCGCCGGAGATGAAGAAGGGCGTTCTCCATGGCAGTCGACGAGAGGCCGAAGTCCTGTCAGGATGGGCGGCGCGCCGAGGTCGTGGCTTAGGGGGGAGAATATTAGGAATAAGCCACACGGTGGCCGTGGTGATCAGTGTGCGCGCTGGTCATGCCAGGCACCATGGCGTGTATGCGCTGCTGTTAGTGATGCGTAGGAAGAGGTCAAGGCAGTTCGTGCTGTTAGTGGATGAGAGCAGCTGCCGGTCATGTATGCGTGCGTGTGGAGTTAGTGGTTCCTGGTTGTGTGCGTGTGTGAGCCTATATAAGGCACTGTAATCACCATGTTAGAGTAGTGCCAAGTGAATACAGGAAAAGACTAGGGCGTTGGTGCGCCCGTGGCGGCGTTCGTCGCCAGCCGGCAAAATTCTGTGTTGTCCACTGTTCTTCTTTCACCTTCGTCTGAGCGAGAGAGAGAGGGCACCGGCGTTGTTCGCCGGAGGGGCTGGTTCGGCGTGTGTCGCCGAGGCCAGCCCCAACATAGGGCTTCAAGACATGCATCTGTCTGGAAGGAGATTTACCTGGAATAATGGCCAAGACGATCCCCTTTCGGCAAGGCTAGACAGGGTGCTTTTCTCGCCTTCCTGGGAAGATATCCATCCCTTCAGTGACCTCTCAGCTCTCAGCTCTAATATTTCAGACCACTGCCCGCTGTTGCTCTCGTGTACTGATGCCAGGCCAAGATCCTCCGGGTTCAGGTTCGAACACTTCGGACGAGGCTGCAAGGGTTCCAGGAGGTGGTGAAAGAAGCTTGGGACCGTGAGCTAGATTCGAATGACCAAGTTCTGGCTTTTGATGCGAAGCTGCGACGCACTGCCAAGTGCCTTCGCCAATGGGGCCAGCGCCAACAAAGCTTTCACAATCTTCTCTTCCAAGTGGCTAACGAGGTTATCCTGAGGCTTGACTCTGCCATGGAATCTCGGTGCCTGTCGGGAGAGGAGCGTCGCTTGCGCTCTCTTCTTAAAGGAAAATGCCTTGCTCTAGCCTCTCTTGAACCGGTTCGCCTGAGACAGCGGGCTAGAGTGCGTGATCTTCAGGAGGGAGATGCAAACTCAAATTTTTTTCACATGAAGGCTAATGCGAGGCGCCGAAAGCAGCTCATTCCCGTTCTCAAGCATGGTGGCCGGGTTGCAGCTACTATTGGAGACAAACTAGAGCTTGCTCAAGACTATTTTAAGAACATCATGGGCGTCGTTCCTTTGCGCAACCATACTTTGGACTTGAACCAGCTAAACCTCCCTGCTCTGTCCGCTATAGAGGCGAATGGGATCGAGGCACCGTTTACTAAGGTAGAGGTGAGGAAAATGACTATGGAAATGCCCTCAGACAGGGCGCCTGGCCCGGACGATTTTTCAGGCCTTTTCTTCAAGAGTTGCTGGGACACTATTGCCGACGATCTCATGTTGGCCCTGCACCACCTCTTCCAGGGACATGGACAGGGCTTTGCCGGCCTTAACTCATCAATCATGGTACTGCTGCCTAAAGTGGAGAACCCCCTGGAGATCAAGGACTATCGCCCCATTAGTTTGATCCATGGCTTCTCTAAGATCCTCGCCAAGCTGCTTGCTTCTCGCCTTGCACCTCTCTTGCCAAAGCTGATCTCTCAGGCGCAGTGTGCCTTTGTCGCTAGCAGGAGCATTCACGAGAATTTCAAACTTGTGCGCAACACGGCTAAATTCCTGCACTCCCGAAAAATCGAGGCAGCCATCCTGAAGATTGATATTTCGAAGGCTTTTGACACTCTTGCCTGGGAGTTTCTCCTGGACGTGTTGCATAGGAGAGGTTTTGGCCCCAAGTGGCGTTATTGGATATGTCTCCTCCTTGCCACTGCTTCCTCGTGCATCTGCATTAACGGAGAACGAAGTGAATCCTTCTGCCTGGCCCGTGGAGTTCGCCAAGGGGATCCCCTCTCCCCTGCCCTCTTCATTCTTGCTATGGATGTCCTGCAAGCTTTGCTACAATGGGCGGTGGAGCAGGGCATGCTCACTGACCTGGGCCTACATCGCCAGGTTCCGCGAGCGTCTGTTTATGCCGACGATGCCGTCATCTTCTTCAAGCCTCGGCCATCTGACTGTGAGATGTTAAGCTCGATTCTGGAGGTGTTTGGAGAGACCTCGGGGTTGCAGATTAATCTGCAAAAGAGCTCCGTCACATGTACCAGGTGCGACGAGGCCAGGACTCAAGATGTGGCGTCCCGCTTGCGTTGCCAGTGGAGCTCTTTTCCTTTCCGATACCTGGGGCTGCCTCTCACCACGGGCCGTCTCCGTCGGGAGGATATCTGGCCGCTCATCGACATGTTTTCCGACAAGATTCCTGGATGGATCCCAAGGCTCCTAAATCCGGCGGGCAGGCTTGTGCTCACGCGTGCTGTGCTTATGGCACTTCCTCTTCACTTCCTCGCGGTGCTGCAGCTTCCGGCCTGGGCGCTGCGTATTATTAAGCGGAGGTGCAGGAGCTTTGTCTGGCGGGGTGAGTTGGAGGCGAGTGGTGGTCACAGTCTGCTTCCTTGGGATAAAGTCTGTATGCCTATCCAGTTCGGTGGTCTAGGCATCCTCAACCTGCAGTTCTTCAGTTGCGCCTTGAGATGTCGCTGGCCATGGCTACGCTGGGATCCCAATCCGCGGCCATGGAGCCTGCTGCCTGTCCCTGATGATCCGGATGCTAATGCTATGATTCAAGCTGCTACCTTCATTAGGATTGGCAATGGTGAACGCGCCAAATTCTGGTTCGATAACTGGCTCCCTGAAGGCATCTCTATCACCCGGAAATTCCCTCAGCTTGTCTCCTTTGTTGGCAAATCCTCGATCACTGTGGCACAGGCTCTCAGAGGCAATCGTTGGGTGCGCGACATCAGAAGCAGTGTCTCATTGGTGGCCTTGGGGAAATACCTTTGCCTTTGTGACATCGTCTACTCGATCCAGCTCCAGCCTGATGTTCCGGATTTGATGATTTGGAGACACTCGGTGGACGGCTCTTTCTCCACTGCTGGCGCCTACAGTCTGTTCTTCGCCGCCAACATTCGCTTTCCTTGCGCCAACGCCATTTGGAAGTCCAAGGCCACGCCGCGCTGCAAGTTCTTCATGTGGCTGGTGGTGCATCAGCGCTGCTTAACTGCTGATAACCTGCAGCGCAGAGGTTGGCCCAACACCGCGACTTGTCAACTCTGCCTGGCCGTCCCGGAAACCTGTACTCATCTGTTTCTGCACTGCCCCTTCTCAATCCAGCTATGGCAAGTCGTCAAGGACTGGGCACGTGCTGATTTTCCATCGCCTGATGCCTCCTTCTCTTCCACGGAAGAGTGGTGGCTCCTGCTCTACCTCAGAGCCTCCCCTGTACTCCTCTTTGTTTCCTCTTAATAAAGATCGGCCTCTGGCCTTTCGAAATATAAACACAGTTTAAATCAGCCTTTGAAACAACAGGTTGCATCTAATAATTGATATTGATTGCATAGCATGAATTTTCGGAGATTGTATATATGTACCTTACAGGCTTAAGCAGTGCTCAGTTAAAATAGTGGATCGGTTTTAACTGAACAACAAGCATATGTTGTGCAATGTATAAGCAACATGCCATGCATATATCCTTTGCACTGAAAAAAGAGAAGTGAACCAGCATCAGGCATGGACTTTGAATGGACTTTGAAGCAGTCGCAAGTCACATGGAGGTTGTTCACTCTCGTCCGTACATCTCGAGCTACATGTGCTACTGCGTCTGTCCCTGGCCAAACAGGCTGGTGTTGTTTGTATCGAAGAATACCATGACGGCCACCTGCGTCATCAGCCACGGCCCCTCCATGGATTTTGCGAGGAACTTGAATGCATAGAATTGCACGTCGTTGATACGTCTCCGACGTATCGATAATTTCTTATGTTCCATGCCACATTATTGATGATATCTACATGTTTTATACACATTATATGTCGTATTTATGCATTTTCCGGCACTAACCTTTTATCGAGATGCCGAAGAGTCAGTTGCTGTTTTCTGCTGTTTTTGGTTTCAGAAATCCTAGTAAAGAAATATTCTCGGAATTGGACGAAATCAACGCCCAGGGTCCTATGTTGCCACGAAGCTTCCAGAAGACCAAAGGGAAGACGAAGTGGGGCCACGGGGCGCCGCCACACTAGGGCGGCGCGGCCCAGGAGGGGCCCGCGCGGCCCTGCTGTGTGGGGCCCCCATGACCCCTCCGACTCCGCCCTTCCGCCTACTTAAAGCCTCCGTGACGAAACCCCCAGTACCGAGAGCCACGATACGGAAAACCTTACTGAGACGCCGCCGCCGCCAATCCCATCTCGGGGATTCTGGAGATCACCTCCGGCACCCTGCCGGAGAGGGGATTCATCTCCCGGAGGACTCTTCACCGCCATGGTCGCCTCCGGAGTGATGAGTGAGTAGTTCACCCCTGGACTATGGGTCCATAGCAGTAGCTAGATGGTTGTCTTCTCCTCATGTGCTTCATTGTCGTATCTTGTGAGCTGCCTAACATGATCAAGATCATCTATCTGTAATTATATATGTTGTGTTTGTCGGGATGCGATGGATAGAGAATACTATGTTATGTTGATTATCAATCTATTACCTATGTGTTGTTTATGATCTTGCATGCTCTCCGTTATTAATAGAGGCTCTGGCCAAGTTTTTGCTCTTAACTCCAAGAGGGAGTATTTATGCTCGATAGTGGGTTCATGCCTCCATTAAATGCGGGACAGTGACAGAAAGTTCTAAGGTTGTGGATGTGCTGTTTCCACTAGGGATAAAACATTGATGCTATGTCTAAGGATGTAGTTATTGATTACATTACGCACCATACTTAATGCAATTGTCTGTTGTTTACAACTTAATACTGGAAGGGGTTCGGATGATAACCTAAAGGTGGACTTTTTAGGCATAGATGCATGCTGGATAGCGGTCTATGTACTTTGTCGTAATGTCCAATTAAATCTCACAATACTTATCATATCATGTATGTGCATGGTCATG
This sequence comes from Lolium rigidum, assembly GCF_022539505.1. Taxonomy (NCBI): domain Eukaryota; kingdom Viridiplantae; phylum Streptophyta; class Magnoliopsida; order Poales; family Poaceae; genus Lolium; species Lolium rigidum. The sequence continues at coordinate 222,731,236 of NC_061513.1, read as the reverse complement.
CCCTCTCTATTTGTCAATTGCCCGACTGTAATTTGTTCACCCAACATGCTATTTATCTTATGGGAGAGACACCTCTAGTGAACTCGTGGACCCCGGTCCATTCTTTTACATCGAATACAATCTACTGCAATACTTGTTCTACTGTTTTCTTGCAAACAATCATCATCCACACTATACATCTAATCCTTTGTTACAGCAAGCCGGTGAGATTGACAACCTCGCTGTTTCGTTGGGGCAAAATACTTTGGTTGTGTTGTGCAGGTTCCACGTTGGCGCCGGAATCTCTGGTGTTGCACCGCACTACATCCCGCCGCCATCAACCTTCAACGTGCTTCTTGACTCCTACTGGTTCGATAAACCTTGGTTTCTTGCTGAGGGAAACTTGCTGCTGTACGCATCACACCTTCCACTTGGGGTTCCCAACGGGCGTGTGCTTTACGCGTCATCAAGCTAAATTTCTGGCGCCGTTGCCGGGAGATCAAGACACGCTGCAAGGGGAGTCTCCACAATCCAATCTCTTTACTTTGTTTTTGTCTTGCTTTATTTATTTACTACTTTGTTTGCTGCATTATATCAAAACACAAAAAAATTAGTTGCTAGCTTTACTTTATTTACTGTCTTGTTCTCTATATAAAAAACACACAAAAAATTTAGTTACTTGCATTTATTTTATCTAGTTTGCTTTATTTACTACTACTAAAATGGCTACCCCTGAAAATACTAAGTTGTGTGACTTCACAACCACAAACAATAATGATTTCTTATGCACACCTATTGCTCCACCTGCTACTACAACAGAATTCTTTGAAATTAAACCTCGCTTTATCGAATCTTGTTATGCGAGAGCAATTTTCTCGGTGTTAGTTCCGATGATGCTGCTGCCCATCTCAATAATTTTGTTGAATTGTGTGAAATGCAAAAGTATAAAGATGTAGATGGTGACATTATAAAATTAAAATTGTTTCCTTTCTCATTAAGAGGAAGAGCTAAAGATTGGTTGCTATCTCTGCCTAAGAATAGTATTGATTCATGGACGAAATGCAAGGATGCTTTTATTGTTAGATATTATCCCCCTGCTAAAATTATATCTTTGAGAAGTAGCATAATGAATTTTAAACAATTGGATAATGAGCATGTTGCACAAGCTTGGGAAAGAATGAAATCTTTGGTTAAAAATTGCCCAACCCATGGACTGACTACTTGGATGATCATCCAAACCTTTTATGCAGGACTGAATTTTTCTTCGCGGAACCTATTGGATTCAGCTGCTGGAGGTACCTTTATGTCCATCACTCTTGGTGAAGCAACAAAGCTTCTTGATAATATGATGATTAATTACTCTGAATGGCACACGGAAAGAGCTCCACAAGGTAAGAAGGTAAATTCTGTCGAAGAAACCTCCTCCTTGAGTGATAAGATTGATGCTATTATGTCTATGCTTGTGAATGATAGGACTAATGTTGATCCTAATAATGTTCCGTTAGCTTCATTGGTTGCTCAAGAAGAACATGTTGATGTAAACTTCATTAAAAATAATAATTTCAACAACAATGCTTATCGGAACAATTCTAGTAATAACTATAGGCCATATCCTTATAATAATGGTAACGGTTATGCTAATTCTTATGGGAATTCTTACAACAATAATAGGAACACACCCCTGGACTTGAAGCTATGCTTAAAGAATTTATTAGTACACAAACTGCTTTTAACAAATCTGTTGAGGAAAAACTCAATAAAATTGATATTCTTGCCTCTAAGGTTGATAGTCTTGCCTCTGATGTTGATATTTTGAAATCAAAAGTTATGCCTAATAAGGATATTGAAAATAAAATTGTTACTACAGCAAATGCCATTCAAGTTAGAATTAATGAGAATATAAGATTAATGGCTGAATTGCATGCTAGGTGGGAAAAAGAAGAAAATGAAAAACTAGCTAAAGAGAGAATAATGTAGCTAAAGTTTGGACTATTACCACCACTAGTAATGTTAATGATTCACATGTTGCTGCACCTCCTACTATCAATGGTAAAATAATTGGTGTTGGTAATGCTTCTACTCCTAATGCAAAGCCTGCAAAACTGCAAAAAACTGCTAAAACCACTGAAACCGCTTCGTGATAAAACCGCTGAAATTTTTTCCAACATTGGGGATGATGATCCCATTGCTTTAGATTATAATGGTTTGGATTTTGATGATTGCCATATCTCTGAATTTATAAAGTTCTTACAAAAACTTGCTAAGAGTCCTAATGCTAGTGCTATAAATTTGGCTTTCACAAAACATATTACAAATGCTCTCATAAAAGCTAGAGAAGAGAAACTAGAGCGTGAAGCTTCTATTCCTAGAAAGCTAGAGGATGGTTGGGAGCCCATCATTAAGATGAAGGTCAATGACTTTGATTGTAATGCTTTATGTGATCTTGGTGCAAGTATTTCCGTTATGCCTAAGAAGATTTATAATATGCTTGACTTGCCACCATTGAAGAATTGTTATTTGGATGTTAATCTTGCTGATCATTCTACAAAGAAACCTTTGGGGAGAGTTGATAATGTTCGCATTACAGTTAACAATAACCTTGTCCCCGTTGATTTTGTTGTCTTGGATATTGAATGCAATGCATCTTGTCCCATTATATTGGGAAGACCTTTTCTTCGAACTGTTGGAGCTATCATTGATATGAAGGAAGGTAATATCAAATATCAATTTCCTCTTAAGAAAGGTATGGAACACTTACCTAGAAAGAGAATGAAGTTACCTTTTGATTCTATTATTAGAACAACTTATGATGTTGATGCTTCATCTCTTGATAATACTTGATACACACTTTCTGCGCCTAGCTGAAAGGCGTTAAAGAAAAGCGCTTATGGGAGACAACCCATGTTTTTACTACAGTATTTTTGTTTTATATTTGAGTCTTGGAAGTTGTTTACTACTGTAGCAACCTCTCCTTATCTTAGTTTTGTGTTTTGTTGTGCCAAGTAAAGTCTTTGATAGTAAGGTTCATACTAGATTTGGATTACTGCGCAGTTACAAATTTCTTTGCTGTAACGAATTTCGACCTGCCTCTCTGTAGGTAGCTCAGAAAAATATGCCAATTTACGTGCGTGATCCCCAGATATGTACGCAACTTTCATTCAATTTGGGCATTTTCATTTGAGCAAGTCTGGTGCCATTTTAAAATTCGTCTTTACGAACTGTTCTGTTTTGACAGATTCTGCCTTTTATTTCGCATTGCCTCTTTTGCTATGTTGGATGAATTTCTTTGATCCATTAATGTCCAATAGCTTTATGCAATGTCCAGAAGTGTTAAGAATGATTATGTCACCTCTGAACATGTTAATTTTTATTGTGCACTAAACCTCTAATGAGTTGTTTCGAGTTTGGTGTGGAGGAAGTTTTCAAGGATCAAGAGAGGAGAATGATGCAATATGATCAAGGAGAGTGAAAGCTCTAAGCTTGGGGATGCCCCGGTGGTTCACCCCTGCATATTCTAAGAAGACTCAAGCTGTCTAAGCTTGGGGATGCCCAAGGTATCCCCTTCTTCATCGACAACATTATCAGGTTCCTCCCCCGAAACTATATTTTTATTCCATCACATCTTATGTACTTTGCTTGGAGCGTCGGTTTGTTTTTGTTTTTGTTTTGTTTGAATAAAATGGATCCTAGCATTCATTGTGTGGGAGAGAGACACGCTCCGATGTTGCATATGGACAAATATGTCCTTAGGCTTTACTCATAGTATTCATGGCGAAGGTTGAATCTTCTTCGTTAATTTGTTATATGGTTGGAATCGGGAAATGCTACATGTAGTAATTCTAAAATGTCTTGAATAATTTGATACTTGGCAATTGTTGTGCTCATGTTTAAGCTCTTGCATCATATACTTTGCACCTATTAATGAAGAAATACATAGAGCTTGCTAAAATTTGGTTTGCATATTTGGTCTCTCTAAAGTCTAGATAATTTCTAGTATTGAGTTTTGAACAACAAGGAAGACGGTGTAGAGTCTTATAATGTTTACAATATGTCTTTTATGTGAGTTTTGCTGCACCGGTTCATCCTTGTGTTTGTTTCAAATAACCTTGCTAGCCTAAACCTTGTATCGAGAGGGAATACTTCTCATGCATCCAAAATCCTTGAGCCAACCACTATGCCATTTGTGTCCACCATACATACCTACTACATGGTATTTCTCCGCCATTCCAAAGTAAATTGCTTGAGTGCTACCTTTAAAATTTCCATCATTCGCCTTTACAATATATATCTCATGGGACAAATAGCCTAAAAACTATCGTGGTATTGAATATGTACTTATGCACTTTATCTCTTATTAAGTTGCTTGTTGTGCGATAACCATGCTTCTGGGGACGCCATCAACTACTCTTTGTTGAATATCATGTGAGTTGCTATGCATGTCCGTCTTGTCTGAAGTAAGAGAGATCTACCACTTTAATGGCTAGAGCATGCATATTGTTAGAGAAGAACATTGGGCCGCTAACTAAAGCCATGAATCATGGTGTAAGTTTCAGTTTTGGACACATATCCTCAATCTCATATGAGAACACTAATTGTTGCTACATGCTTATGCATTAAAGAGGAGTCCATTATCTGTTGTCCATGTTGTCCCGGTATGGATGTCTAAGTTGAGAATAATCAAAAGCGAGAAATCCAAAATGCGAGCTTTCTCCTTAGACCTTTGTACAGGCGGCATGGAGGTACCCCTTTGTGACACTTGGTTAAAACATGTGTATTGCGATGATCCCGGTAGTCCAAGCTAATTAGGACAAGGTGCGGGCACTAGTAGTATACTATGCATGAGGCTTGCAACTTGTAAGATATAATTTACATGATACATATGCTTTATTACTACCGTTGACAAAATTGTTTCATGTTTTCAAAATAAAAGCTCTAGCACAAATATAGCAATTGATGCTTTTCTCTTTGAAGGACCATTATTTTACTTTTATGTTGAGTTAGTTCACCTATTTCTCTCCACCTCAAGAAGCAAACACTTGTGTGAACTGTGCATTGATTCCTACATACTTGCATATTGCACTTGTTATATTACTCTATGTTGACAATTATCCATGAGATACACATGTTACAAGTTGAAAGCAACCGCTGAAACTTAATCTTCCTTTGTGTTGCTTCAATACCTTTACTTTGATTTATTGCTTTATGAGTTAACTCTTATGCAAGACTTATTGATGCTTGTCTTGAAGTGCTATTCATGAAAAGTCTTTGCTTTATGATTCAGTTGTTTACTCATGTCATTACCATTGTTTTGATCGCTGCATTCATTACATATGTTTACAGTAGTATGATCAAGATTATGATGGCATGTCACTCCAGAAATTATCTTTGTTATCGTTTACCTGCTCGAGACGAGCAGGAACTAAGCTTGGGGATGCTGATACGTCTCCGACGTATCGATAATTTCTTATGTTCCATGCCACATTATTGATGATATCTACATGTTTTATACACATTATATGTCGTATTTATGCATTTTCCGGCACTAACCTATTAACGAGATGCCGAAGAGCCAGCTTGCTCGTTTTCTGCTGTTTTTGGTTTCAGAAATCCTAGTAAAGAAATATTCTCGGAATTGGACGAAATCAACGCCCAGGGTCCTATGTTGCCACGAAGCTTCCAGAAGACCGAAGGGAAGACGAAGTGGGGCCACGGGGCGCCGCCACACTAGGGCGGCGCGGCCCAGGAGGGGCCCGCGCACTACTAGAAAAAGGTTTATAGCCGCACTTCTTACCGCCGGCAAGTTCGCTTCGAGGTGGCCAGCGGTAAGTTACCGCCGGCAAGCTGGTTTGGGGTCGCCGGGGATATGCCCCTTACCGCCGGCGAGTTGGGACTGAAACCGCCAGGGGTAAATTGGGCCGAGAGCATCTAGATGGTCCTCCCATTACCGCCGGCGATTTGGCCTGAAAACGCTGGGGGTAATTTTACTACTGCCAACCAGGCTGGACTGAAAACGTCGGGGGTATTTGGTGGTCCTATGCCACCGTCCCTTCTTTTTTTTAACAACCACCGTCCCTTCCACCCCCCACATATCACCCCACGAACTCCGTCTTCTCCAACCTCTCCCCTCGTTCCTGCAGCCCCTCCCCTCGTTCCCACGGCGCTCACGGGGTATTTCTTCCTCCTTCCAGCCCACGCTTCCCACCCGCCTCCTCCCCCCCATTCCCCAAATCTCCATGCCGTTCCCTCCCTAGGTTAGCCCTCCCCGTCGCCGCGCCCCGCCCCACCATGTCGGCCGCCGCCGGGCCGTCCATGTCGGCGGCGGACGGGCTCCTCGCGCTGGCGGAGGAGGTCGAGCGCCGCCACGACTTCTCCACCGCGGCATCTTGCGTGGACTCGGCGCTCAGCCCGGCGCACGCCGCCTCGCTCCTCCCGCTCGCCGAGGCCCGCACGCGCCTGCGCCTCGCCGGCCTGCTGCTCGCCCGCTCCAAGGGGCTCGCCACCGCCAAGGCCCATCTCGAGCGTGCCCTGCTCGTCCTCAACCCGCTCCCCTCCGCGCCGCCGCGGCTGAAGCTGCTCGCGCACTCCCTCCTCGCCAACGTCTACGGCCTCCTCGGCTCCGTCCCGTCGCAGAAGCACGTGCTGGATCGTGGCGTGCGGCGGCGGGATCGTGCCGTGCGGCGGAGGGATCGTGGCGTGCAGCCAGGACTTGATTGCTTTTGATTTTCTTTGCAGGGACCTTGGTGTAAACTTGTACACAGCCTGGCGCTGCAGATGCGCCGCTCGGGCTGTTTTTTTTTATTTGGGAAATTTGATACCGCCGGCGAATAACTATGGAGTAGGGTAAAACGCCAGGGGTATTGTCATCTTACCGCTGGCGAATACGAAAACGCCGGGGGTAGCCCATTACCACCGGCGAGGTGATCGCCGGCGAGTACAAAAACGCCAGGGATAGCCAAATCTATGCGCCGGTGGTAAGGTTATTCCTAGTAGTGGCGCGGCCCTGCTGTGTGGGGCCCCCGTGACCCCTCCAACTCCGCCCTTCCGCCTACTTAAAGCCTCCGTGACGAAACCCCCAGTACCGAGAGCCACGATACGGAAAACCTTACTGAGACACCGCCGCCGCCAATCCCATCTCGGGGGATTTTGGAGATCACCTCCGGCACCCTGCCGGAGAGGGGATTCATCTCCCGGAGGACTCTTCACCGCCATGGTCGCCTCCGGAGTGATGAGTGAGTAGTTCACCCCTCGACTATGGGTCCATAGCAGTAGCTAGATGGTTGTCTTCTCCTCATGTGCTTCATTGTCGGATCTTGTGAGCTGCCTAACATGATCAAGATCATCTATCTGTAATTCTATATGTTGTGTTTGTCGGGATCCGATGGATAGAGAATACTATGTTATGTTGATTATCAATCTATTACCTAAGTGTTGTTTATGATCTTGCATGCTCTCCGTTATTAGTAGAGGCTCGGCCAAGTTTTTGCTCTTAACTCCAAGAGGGAGTATTTATGCTCGATAGTGGGTTCATGCCTCCATTAAATCGGGACGATGGACGTAAAGTTCTAAGGTTGTGGATGTGTCTGTTGCCACTAGGGATAAAACATTGATGCTATGTCTAAGGATGTAGTTATTGATTACATTACGCACCATACTTAATGCAATTGTCCGTTGTTTACAACTTAATACCGGAAGGGGTTCGGATGATAACTCCGAAGGTGGACTTTTTAGGCATAGATGCATGCTGGATAGCGGTCTATGTACTTTGTCGTAATGCCCAATTAAATCTCACAATACTCATCATATCATGTATGTGCATGGTCATGCCCTCTCTATTTGTCAATTGCCCGACTGTAATTTGTTCACCCAACATGCTATTTATCTTATGGGAGAGACACCTCTAGTGAACTGTGGAC
>NC_061513.1:222697476-222723244 GCF_022539505.1 Lolium rigidum | reverse complement strand
TCCATTGTCTTCAACCTCATGGTTTTTGTATTTTTTTTCCTTTTTAAAAAACTTAATCGTTGAGTTTCTTATGGTGCAACCAAACAATTTGGGTTACATGTATCAACTTCTCGTCCTTTGATTCCTTTTTTGGGAGTATGCCAAAGGTCTACCAAATCTTGTCGTTTGACTCCTATAGGCAGCTTCGCTATTGCTCCTAACTTAGTACAGACATTGGTATAAAGGACACCGCTTGTGTTAAACATATAGATAGTCATATTCTCTCTTTTCCCTCAAATGACCCTAGTTTACTACTCCACAGCTAATAAAACGTACTCTCCTTGAATTTCAAGTATTCAGCTTCATCAATAAGATATAAGATTCAACATGACCTTTTTATTAAAGCAAAATCTTTATCTTTCCTATTTATAAGGTTTTGAGTTGGTGGTCGTCGGTTCAACTTTTCTGCTTTCTCTACGCTCAAGGACCATGCGCTTGAGCTTCTAAGAGTATCTTCAGCCGCGTCCCCAAATGATGCTGGATTTATCGTTTGGGGGAAGTGTTTCTTTCGTGCCGCGTTTGGGAACGTCGCTCCCCTAAGTAAAATTTCAGATATTTAAAACTTAAGCGAATTTATTTAAACTTGCTATATATTACATAGATTCGAACGAAATTCGATGAAATTTAAACTAAACGACGACGTCCTGCTTGTCGCGCTCGTCAGACTCGTCGACGGGCCGTCCTTCATCGCGCCGCTTGGTCCAGCCTCGCCGTCGTCGGTGAGGTCGACGAGTGGCTTCCCGGTGTCGCGGATGGACATGGCAATCGCCTGTCGAGGTCGCCCCTCCAGGCGTCCTTGTCGTTCAGCGACGCCGCGAACATCGCGTGCAGCCCTGGGCAGTTCTCGGGGTCGTCGCTGCTTGCAATGAGACGCTGCTTCTGCTCGTACTACGCCAGCAGCGCCGCGTTCCCGACTGCCTCGTCGTCCTACTCCTCCTTTACCTCCGGCTTCGGGATGAAGAGGGCGCCGCCGGCGTGCCTTTGATGCTGCCGACTAACATTGTTGCTGTCACGCCTCCGATTGACGGACGGCGTCGCGAACTCCGGCTCCTCCTTCACCTCGCGCTTGGGCACGGTGTAGGGCACGGTGCGGTGCGACGAGGAAGGCACCGGCCCTAACGAGGAAGAGTTGGAGGAGGATGAATACGTCCTCCTTGGCTGCCAACGAGCTGCGGGCATAGGAGATGGTGGCGGCGACGACGACATCTCCAACCTCGGCGCGCTGCTCTGGATGCCATCGACGATGTGCTCAGGATGCGCCCCTAGACGCCCCAGAAGAAGAGGCGTCCCTCCTTGTTCCAGCTGTTCCACCGGCCGATGAGGCTGGCGGTGCTGTTCATCTACACGTCATGCTGCGCCTCGAAGTAGATGACCCACCAGCCCTCGTTGCCGGTGACCGCCCAAGTTGGGCTACGTCTCGATAATAGGATGCAGATCCTGCCAAAGCGGGACGTTCAATCAGTGCATGGCCGACTGCCTCAGCCCCTGCAATGCCACCTGCGCCAAGGATCCATTAGGGCATGTACAATGGTAGGGAAGGCACGTCTTCTCTTAGCAGTCCATGTCATCTAGAGAAGATGATAAATATAATCGGTACAATGCATTATCTCTTATTGTCGTCTCTTGCAATAAATGATAATCAATTATTTTTAGTAGGAAATTATGTGAGTAAGGGAAGACAAGTCGTACAATGGGGAAAATAGCCTTCTCTTATTTCATAAGAGATCATCCCTTAGCTAAGGGAAGACAACCTTCTCTCCCTTCATTCTCTCTCCTCCAACTAAGCAAAAATCTGACGTGGCAAGGCTAAGGGAAGGCTGACATCACCCCATTGTACATGCCCTTATATAACTAATCGAGCTAGCGTAGTAGCTAGGTTACACATGTGTTTGCAACTTACTACTACTTCACGTGTGCTTGTGCATGCATCCATGTATTCTGCTCTCTGATACCCAACAGCCCAATCTAGCCGTATCACTCTCCTCTCCATCGTGAACAACGGTTGTCTGCCTTCATGGTGTGTAGGAACGCTGTGCCGTCCTATGGTTCACTGGGATCGACGCCGACATTGCTGCTGTGGAAGATCGAGTACAGTGATCGACGCGTCGCGTCACCGACGGCGTTCCACACATCTGCTTCGTGCTGCTGTTGGATCGATCCACCGAGCCCGAGGGCCACCTATCTCGAGAAGGCTTCCAAGTATTGAGGAAGCTCCTCTCCTGCAACATCGACAACAGGCTATTGGCGAGTGCCGCACTCAGACATCCATGGTTCACCGATGACGCTCCATCCTGAGCTGCGGCTGCAACCTGGAAAGACTGATCTACTTCGACCGTATGCTGGAACTTGTAATTAGTTGTACATGAAACAGAGTACTGTCTCTATTCTTTTCCCATTCTTTTCCCTGTGAGATGTACACTGAAGTAAAAAAAAAAAACGAACCAACAGTGGGAGGAACCACTGTTGTACTTTATTAAGGTAGAACTGGTGAGTCGAGCTCTGGCTGTCTAGTACACCATCGCAAGCCATGCATGCCGTGGAACATGTGGGCGGCAATGCGGCATCGCGCGTCTGAGTTCATGTCCGGCTCACACACGATCGAGACTCAGCGCAACGGAGGAGGATGCTGTCCGCGTATGCCGCGCGCCTGAGTTCGTGTCCGACTCACCCTAACAAAGGACAGCGATCGACCACGAAACGAACGCAGCAATATAATGTGCAAGCCGAGGGCGCCTTACGTACCGCTCGTGATCGACCGAGACACGGACGTATCATTTGATTTTCGGCAGCTAAAACGGATCTAGCGAGATGTCGCCGACGCGGACGACCGCCGGCAACGGAGAAGACAAGTGCAGCACCAGATCGTCGGCGGCGCAGTGGTCCGACATCCCCGACGATCTCCTCGGCAACATCCACCTCAGGCTCGACACGCTGCACGACCGTGCCAGCCTCGCATCCGTCTGCAGGCAGTGGCACGCTGCCCTGCTGCGGACGGCGCCGCCCGTCGTCCCGCTGCTGCTCCTGTCCCCGCAGAGCCGGTCCTGCAGCACAAAGCGCCGGTGTAGCGGCGGCCCGGCCTATTGCTGTGTCATCCCCATCACGGACAAGGCGGTCAACAAGTGTCTCGTCGGCTCGCACGACGGCGGCTGGGTCGCCGCGTTCGATTTTGACAGCCACGAGCTCACGGTCATGAATCTTTGCTCCGGTGCCGAGGTGGGGGCATGCGGCGGTCGATTGGAGAGTCCCATCTCCCATGTCGTTTTCTCGGACCGCCCCACCTCTTTTAACGGATGCATCCTCGCCACCACCACTAACGGGTCGCGCAGCATTGCCATGTGCAAGGTTGGTTGTCGCCAAGGGTGGACCTTACATGACTGGAAGAACAAGATGTTCACACACATCACCTTCTGCAACGGTGATCTCTACGGGCTTACATACCCCGACGAGGAGCTGATCAAGTTTAAGATCGGCATGGAGGAAGACGGCTCGCCCATGTTCGAATCAACCCACCAGCTGGCCATCGAAAGTCCCCACCGTCCCACCACGGAGGACGATCCGAACGAGTACGAGTGCTATATCCTCGAGCTAAATGGTAAACTATCCATGGCGACAAGGGACCGGTGGTTGTCCAAGCATGAGCCCTTCTTCAAGATTTTCGAGTTTGTTGACGCCGATGATGCCGGCGATGCTCTCCCACACAAGTGGATGGAAGTGACGAGTTTTGGTAACTATGCCTTGTTCTTGGGGCCGACGAGGTCTAAGGCTGTTCCCGTGCCAGTGGGGGCTGAGCGCCACGGTTTCGAGAGAAACCACATATACTACTCTAAAGCTACTCGCTCCGGAGAAACCATCTTGCCTGGCGATGAAGTGTACTCATGGAGATGTGACAACAACCGCCTTACGTATTGTAGAGAAGATCAAAGTATCGGCGATGGCCTAGAGAGGACAGGATACTTCATAACTGGCTGGGGAAATGCTGCTATGTGGATACACCCTCCGGACTTGTATCCAAAGACACTAGTCGGTCCTATATAAGGATACATGGAGAAATGCTACCTATGGTGGAGAAGTCAGCCAGATTATGCGTTATTGCTCACCTCGTATCTTTTGCAAGAATGTTAGGCTATATATAAGGCTCTTTAAAATTTTCTATACGAGTATTATGTCCAGATTTTTCTCTAATTCTTCAATTGCTCCATTTTCTCGGGGAATCCCATATGGATTATGACTTGCTCTTTGTTTCTTTCATTTTTCTCCATATGTCTGTCGAAGATAGATTTCTAGATGTTTATTCACACAATTAGAAGGATTTCTCTCGAGGCAAATTCCTAGCGGACCAGAAAATATTTTCTGTAGGCCAAATTCTCGCTGAGCATGAAGGACTTTGCACATTGAGAATGTATCTTATTCTTAAAACCAACGTAATTTCTGGCTATTTTTTTTTAATTTCACCTTTCACCTCATAGTCCTGCATTTATGATCCCAATTATCCCATTTAGTGAAAATTATACTAGAATGTCCTCTAAACAAAATTTGAGCCCAATTTTAGGCCCACGTAAGCATTTTGCCTATTTTTCTTGTAGAGTGATAATAATGTATAAACCTCGAAGGTCGTCAAGGATGATCATGTCCATCCTTCTCTTCTCTATCCATTTCATTCCTAGTTGTCCTCATGATATCGTCGAAACTCAATCATCGCATTACACCTTGCCCATAACATATATCGGATAAAGAGGGTCCAACATTTCTTAATTGAAGTAATGTGGATGAATTTCACTATTTTAAAAGAACCACCAAGTTGCTAAAATATCAGCCGATCCATTACAAGACTGGATTATTGTCCAATCCCGTTATCCAGTATCCTGTCCTCCCTAGTTCATCGCCGATGCTTTTGTCTTCTCTCCAATACATAAGGCCACCATTGTCCAATTTCAACGAGTACACTTCGTCACCATGCAAGTCGCTTGTTATAGAGTGGATAGCTATCGAGTAGTAGATGTGGTTTCTCTTGAAACCGCAATGCTCAACACCCACCGGCACATGCACCGCCTTAGATCTTGCCGGCCCAAGGAACAAGGCATAGTCGCCGAACCACGTCACCTCTATCCACTTGTGTTGGTAAGCTTCACCCACATTGGCATCAACGAGCTCGAAGACCTTGAGGAAAGGCTCACAGTTGTGCAATCATCTGGCCCTTACTGCCTTTGATGGCTTGCCATGTAGCTCGAGGATGTAGCATTCATACACCAGTGGATCTTCATTTTCCACGGGTCCGTGGCACCTTTGGATGGCCAATAGGTGAACGGACTTGACCACTAACGAGCCATCTTTCTCCATGTCGATTTTATACTTGACAAGCTCCTCACCAGGGTACGCAAGGCCATAGAGGTCACCGCTACAGAATGCGATGCCATTGAATGTTTTCCCCTCCCAGCCATGCGTTGTCCACTCAGTGCGGCAGCCTACCTTGTACTTGTACACCGCAATTTTTTTAGAGTAGTCGGTGATGGTGGCGAGGATGCAACCGTCTGAAGAGTCTGGGTCTTCCGAGAAGACGAAATGATTTATAGGTTTACTATACCATGGATCTTTCCACGGATAGCCACATGAGGATACCACCATCGCTTTGCTAGAAAAGAGGCTCTCTTTGAGTGATTAATGGAACATCCCATTTTGGGGGAGTGATATGCCTTGTGCATCTCTCTTCCTTTAAAATATGTGTACATGGGTACCGCCACTTAGTATTAACATTGCAAGATTATCTTGTTACTATGTGATGTGTCATACTCATGAGAAATTAAAATTCTAAATGTCCATTAATCATCTCTAGTCGATTTTAACTGCCTCTTGATGGGTTCGTTGCATGGAAACAAAAACTTTCTACCGCAAAGATGAATAAATCCAAGATCTAATCTATGGAAAAGCCAAGATCTAATCTACCAAGATCGAAGCAACGAGATGCATGTGAGGCTAACCCTCGAAGATTCCAAAGCCTACGAGATTAGATCTCGTTGTTGATGTAGTCGATCATCCAGTGCTGCAATCCGGCAGCACTTCCGTACTAGGTCGTGCGTACGATGTCGATGAAGCCCGTCCTCTCCCCGTTCCAGCAAGCAGCGGAGGTGTGGTAGATCCCCTCGGAATCCCAGCAGCACGACGGCATGGTGGTGGTGGTGGAGGAGAAAGCTGCAGGGCTTCGCCAAGCCAGAGCAGGCTTGCGGTGGAGGAGAGAGGGGCGGCCAGGGTTAGGGTATGAAGGGTTGTCGACCCCCTGCCCCCTCCCCTCTTTATATAGGGGGGAGGTCGGTTTGGGTGGCCCCTAACCCCCCAAACCCATCTAGGGCCTGATACGTCTCCGACGTACGATAATTTCTTATGTTCCATGCCACATTATTGATGATATCTACATGTTTTATACACATTATATGTCATATTTATGCATTTTCCGGAACTAACCTATTGACGAGATGCCGAAAGGCCAGTTCCTGTTTTCTGCTGTTTTTGGTTCCAGAAATCCTACTAAGGAAATATTCTCGGAATCGGACGAAATCAATGCCCAGCATCCTATTTTTCCACGAAGCTTCCAGAACACCCGAGAGAGGCCAGAGGGGGGCCACAGGCCCACCAGATGACACCCTGGCGCGGCCAAGGGGGGGCCCGCGCCCCCCTGTTGTGTCGTCGCCTCGTTGACCCTCCGACTCCGCCTCTTCGCCTATATAAAGGTCCCTGACCTAAAAACCATGACACGTTCGACGAAACCAGAGAAAACCTTCCAGAGCCGCCGCCATCGCGAAGCCAAGATCTGGGGGACAGGAGTCTCTGTTCCGCACGCCGCCGGACGGGGAAGTGCCCCCGAAGGCTCCTCCATCGACACCACCGCCATCTCCATCAACGCTCGCTTGTCTCCCATGAGGAGGGAGTAGTTCTCCATCGAGGCTCGGGGCTGTACCGGTAGCTATGTGGTTCATCTCTCTCCTATGTGCTTCAATACAATAATCTCATGAGCTGCCTTACATGATTGAGATTCATATGATGATGCTTGTAATCTAGATGTCATTGTGCTAGTCAAGTAGATTTTACTTATGTGATCTCCGGAGACTCCTTGTCCCACGTGTGTAAAGGTGACAGTGTGTGCACCGTGTGGGTCTCTTAGGCTATATTTCACGTAATACTTATTCACCGTTATGAATGGCATAGTGAAGTGCTTATTTATATCTCTTTATGATTGCAATGTGTTTTGTATCACAATTTATCCGTGTGCTACTCTAGTGATGTTATTAAACTAGTTTATTCCTCCCGCACGGTGTAATGGTGACAAGTGTGTGCATCGTGTAGTACTTGGCGTAGGCTATGATTGTGATCTCTTGTAGATTATGAAGTTAACTATTGCTATGATAGTATTGATGTGATCTATTCCTCCTTTCGTAGTGTGAAGGTAACAGGGTGCATGCTATGTTAGTACTTGGTTTGGTTATGTTGATCTGTTATGCACTCTAAGGTTATTTAAATATGAACATTGAATATTGTGGAGCTTGTTAACTCCGGCATTGAGGGTTCGTGTAATCCTACACAGTTAGTGGTGTTCATCATCCAACAAGAGGGTGTAGAGTCTAGCATCTATCTATTTATTCCGTTATGTGATCAATGTTGAGAGTGTCCACTAGTGAAAGTATGATCCCTAGGCCTTGTTCCTAAATATCGCTATCGCTGCTTGTTTACTCGTTTTATCGCATCTTTACTTCCTGCAATATTAATACCATCAATCGCACGCCAGACAAGCACTTTTCCGGTGCCGTTGCTACTGCTCGCATTTATTCATACCACCTGTATTTCACTATCTCTTCGCTCGAACTAGTGCACCTATTAGGTGTGTTGGGGACACAAGAGACTTCTTGCTTTGTGGTTGCAGTGGTTGCATGAGAGGGATATCTTTGACCTCTTCCTCCCTGAGTTCGATAAACCTTGGGTGATCCACTTAAGGGAAACTTGCTGCTGTTCTACAAACCTCTGCTCTTGGAGGCCCAACACTGTCTACAAGAATAGAAGCGTGCGTAGATATCAAGCAATTTTCTGGCGCCGTTGCCGGGGAGGAAAGGTAAAAAAGCACTCATACTCCGGTCTCAGGTAAAGTACTTTTCTGTTGCTGTTGTGTGTGTGCTCGAAGCTATTTCCTTTAGATCCTGCAATTGCATCTTTTTGTTTCTTGTTTACACTAGTTAGGCATAATGGACAACAATGAGCTTCTTATTCTATTTCCTGATTTAAGACATGGATGGTTTGATGCGAAAATTAAAAAACCTATGGAACCTTATTTGCATGCTAGTAGCAATGATATTAGTATGAACGCTTTGAACACCATTGTTGCTAATGATATGGAAAATTCTAAGCTTGGAGAAGCTGGCTTTGATGAGCATGATATTTTTAGTCCCCCAAGCATTGAGGAGAAAATTTACTTTGATGATACTTTGCCTCCTATTTATGATGATTATAATGATAGTGGTCTTTTGGTGCCGCCTACTATGGAGAGTAATTTTTATGATGATAATACTATGCCTCCTACACTTGATGAGAATAATAATGATAGCTACTTTGTTGAATTTGCTCCCACTACAATTAATAAGAATGACTATGCTTATGTTGGGAGTAGTAATTATTTTATGCATGAGACTCATGATAAGAATGCTTTATGTGATAGTTATATTGTTGAATTTGTTCATGATGCCACTGGAAATTATTATGAGAGAGGAAAATGTGGTTGTAGAAGTTTTCATGTTACTAAAACACCTCTCTATATGCTGAAATTTTTGAAGTTACTCGTGTTTTATCTTGCTACGCTTGTTGCATCATGCTTCATGAATTTGTTTATTTATAAGATTCCTATGCATAGGAAGCATGTTAGACTTAAATTTGTTTTGAATTTGCCTCTTGATGCTCTCTTTTGCTTCAACTACTATTTCTTGCGAGTGCATCATTAAAACTGCTGAGCCCATCTTAATGGCTATAAAGAAAGAACTTCTTGGGAGATAACCCATGTGTTTATTTTTCTACAGTACCTCTATTTTATATTTGTTTCTTGGAAGTTGTTACTACTGTAGCAACCTCTCCTTATCTTAATTTTGTTGCATTGTTGTGCCAAGTAAAGTCTTTGATAGTAAGGTTCATACTAGATTTGGATTACTGCGCAGAAACAGATTTCTTGCTGTCACGAATCTGGGGCTAATTCTCTGTAGGTAACTCAGAAAATTATGCCAATTTACGTGAGTGATCCTCAGATATGTACGCAACTTTCATTTAATTTGAGCATTTTCATCTGAGCAAGTCTGGCGCCTCAATAAAATTCGTATTTACGGACTGTTCTGTTTTGACAGATTCTGCCTTTTATTTCGCATTGCCTCTTTTGCTATGTTGGATGGATTTCTTTGTTTCATTAATGTCCAGTAGCTTTGTGCAATGTCCGGAAGTGTTAAGAATGATTGTTTCACCTCTGAACATGTGAATTTTTAATTATTCACTAACCCTCTAATGAGTTTGTTTCGAGTTTGATGTGGAGGAAGTTTTCAAGGGTCAAGAGAGGAGGATGATATACTATGATCAAGGAGAGTGAAGAGTCTAAGCTTGGGGATGCCCCCGTGGTTCATCCCTGCATATTTTAAGAAGACTCAAGCGTCTAAGTTTGGGGATGCCCAAGGCATCCCCTTCTTCATCGACAACTTATCAGGTTTCTTCTCTTGAAACTATATTTTTATTCAGTCACATCTTATGTACTTTACTTGGAGCGTCTGTTTGTTTTTATTTTTGTTTTTGTTTGAATAAATACTTGTGTGGGAGAGACACACGCTCTGCTGGTTCATATGAACACATGTGTTCTTAGCTTTTAATGTTCATGGCGAAGGTTGAAACTGCTTCGTTAATTGTTATATGGTTGGAAACGGAAAATGCTACATGTAGTAATTCTAAAATGTCTTGAATAATTTGATACTTGGCAATTGTTGTGCTCATGTTTAAGCTCTTGCATCATATACTTTGCACCCATTAATGAAGAAATACATAGAGCTTGCTAAAATTTGGTTTGCATAATTGGTCTCTCTAAGGTCTAGATAATTTCTAGTATAGAGTTTGAACAACAAAGAAGACGGTGTAGAGTCTTATAATGTTTACAATATGTCTTTTATGTGAGTTTTGTTGCACCGGTTCATCCTTGTGTTTGTTTCAAATAACCTTGCTAGCCTAAACCTTGTATCGAGAGGGAATACTTTTCATGCATCCAAAATCCTTGAGCCAACCACTATGCCATTTGTGTCCACCATACCTACCTACTACATGGTATTTCTCCGCCATTCCAAAGTAAATTGCTTGAGTGCTACCTTTAAAATTTCCATTCTTTACCTTTGCAATATATAGCTCATGGGACAAATATCTTAAAAACTATTGTGGTATTGAATATGTACTTCTCATGCATCCAAAATCCTTGAGCCAACCACTATCGCTGCTTGTTTACTGTTTTACTGCATCTTTACTTCCTGCAATATTAATACCATCAACTGCACGCCAGCAAGCACTTTTCTGGTGCCGTTGCTACTGCTCGCATTTATTCATACCACCTGTATTTCACTATCTCTTCGCCGAACTAGTGCACCTATTAGGTGTGTTGGGGACACAAGAGACTTCTTGCTTTGTGGTTGCAGGGTTGCATGAGAGGGATATCTTTGACCTCTTCCTCCCTGAGTTCGATAAACCTTGGGTGATCCACTTAAGGGAAACTTGCTGTTGTTCTACAAACCTCTGCTCTTGGAGGCCCAACATTGTCTACAAGAATAGAAGCGTGCTTAGACATCAGGGCCGGCGGCCAAAGGGGGGAGGGGGAATTCTTCCCCCCCAAGTTGACCCCCCTAGGGTTTTGGGGAAAACCCTAAGGGTGGACGACTTGGGCCTTGAGGGGCATGTTCCCCTGGCCCATTAGGGCTAGGATGCACCCCCTAGCCCCATTTTGGACCCCCTAGGTCGTGGGCCCCATGGTGGACCCCTTGGAACCTTCTAGAACCTTCCCGGTCTTCCACCGGAAAAATCCCGAACTTTTCTGAAACCTAGAAATCAACTTCCCTTATATGAATCTTATTCTCTGGACCATTCCGGACCTCCGCGTGATGTCCTGGATCCCATCCGAGACTCCGAACAAACTTCGGTTTCCATCTCATATTCTGAATCTACTTATGCGACATCGAACCTTAAGCGTGTCACCCTACGGTTCGTGCACTATGCGGACATGATCGAGACTCCTCTCCGACCAATAACCAATAGCGGGACCTAGAGATCCATAATGGCTCCCACACATTCAACGATAACTTAGTGATCGATTGAACCATTTACATACGATACCGATTCCCTTTGTCACGCGATACTTTACTTGTCCGAGGTTCGATCATCGATATCTCCATACCTAGTTCAATCTCGTTTCCGACAAGTACTCTTTACTCGTTACCGTGGTATGCCATCTCTTGTGACCTTGTCACATGCTTGCAAGCTAATTAGATGTCATTCCACCGAGAGGGCCCAGAGTATATATATCCGTCATCGGGATGGACAAATCCCACTCTTGATCCATATGCCTCAACTCATACTTTCTGAATAACTAATCTCATCTTTATAACCACCCATTTACGCAGTGGCGTTTGATGTAATCAAAGTACCCTTCCGATATAAGTGATTTACATGATCTCATGGTCAAAGGACTAGGTTACTATGTATCTGAAAGCTTATAGCAAGTTGAACTTGATGATTTGATCTCATGCTACGCTTATTTGGGTGTATGTCCATTATATCATTCACCCAATGACATAACCTTGTTATTAACAACATCCAATGTTCATGATCACGAAACCATGATCATCTATTAATCAACAAGCTAGTTAGACAAGAGGCTTACTAGGAACTCCTTGTTGTTTACATAACACACATGTATCAATGTTTCGGTTAATACAATTATAGCATGGTATGTAAACATTTATCATGAACACTAAGATATAACAATAACTAATTTATTATTGCCTCTTGGGCATATCTCCAACAGTCTCCCACTTGCACTAGAGTCAATAATCTAGGTTACATTTGTAAAGATATAACACCTTGGACTTCTGGTGCTTATCATGTTTTGCTCACGGGAGAGGTTTTAGTCAACGGATCTGACACGCTCAGAAACGTATGTATTTTGCAATTCATTTGCGTCTCAACGCATCACTCATTTTCCAAATAAGTCGGCATTAATTATATATGCTTAGTCCTCTGGTGGAACCTTAATTACGTGGTCTGAAATAAGTCACTAATATTGTCACACACAATATAGCTTCAAAGTTCTGACACTATCGGAACTACACCAAGTTCTCAAAGAACTCCTCGACTCAACATCCTCAGTCATTGTCAAAACAATGACATACTCTGCCTTTGTTTGTAGAATCCATCACAATATTTAGAACTCATCTAAATCTAGCATAGACTTCTTCTAGCTCATTGTGCTACCTTTTAAACAACACTTAGCCTAATTGAGATTGAAATTTTATTTTTATATGAGACCAAACTAATATCGGTGCAACACCTTACAGCGATTTGTTTGTCATTACCCCATACGAAACTATATATATATCCTTGGTTCTTCTAAAGCACTCAGGGATATTCTTACTGTTGTTCAATGATCATTGCATGAATCATTCTGGTATATGCTCGTAACACTTTAGAGCACATGACATCTGATTTTGTACATATTATTCATGATCTAAAATCACTCATGTGTTTTTACTCATCGAGTGTCAAATACACTCAAGTCTTGTTAAACCTTCACATTGAAAAGAACACCTTCTTAATATTTTTATATTGAACTACTTCAATATTCATTCTATGTACTATGACTTAAACTTATTATGTGTTTCAATCTATCTTCATTTATGATCCCAATTATCCCATTTAGTGAAAATTATACTAGAATGTCCTCTAAACAAAATTCGAGCCCAATTTTAGGCCCACGTAAGCATTTTGCCTATTTTTCTTGTAGAGTGATAATAATGTATAAACCTCGGAGGTCATCAAGGATGATCATGTCCATCCTTCTCTTCTCTATCCATTTCATTCCTAGTTGTCCTCATGATATCGTCGAAACTCAATCATCGCATTACACCTTGCCCATAACATATATCGGAGAAAGAGGGTCCAACATTTCTTAATTGAAGTAATGTGGATGAATTTCACTATTTTAAAAGAACCACCAAGTTGCTAAAATATCAGCCGATCCATTACAAGACTGGATTATTGTCCAATCCCGTTATCCAGTATCATGTCCTCCCTAGTCCATCGCCGATGCTTTTGTCTTCTCTCCAATACATAAGGCCACCATTGTCCAATTTCAACGAGTACACTTCGTCACCATGCAAGTCGCTTGTTATAGAGTGGATAGCTATCGAGTAGTAGATGTGGTTTCTCTTGAAACCGCAATGCTCAACACCCACCGGCACATGCACCGCCTTAGATCTTGCCGGCCCAAGGAACAAGGCATAGTCACCGAACCACGTCACCTCTATCCACTTGGGTTGGTAAGCTTCATCACATTGGCATCAACGAGCTCGAAGACCTTGAAGAAAGGCTCACGGTTGCGCAACCATCTGGCCCTTACTGCCTTTGATGGCTTGCCATGTAGCTCGAGGATGTAGCATTCATACACTAGTGGATCTTCATTTTCCACGGGTCCGTGGCGCCTTTGGATGGCCAATAGGTGAACGGACTTGACCACTAACGAGCCATCTTTCTCCATGTCGATTTTAAACTTGACAAGCTCCTCACCAGGGTACGCAAGGCCATAGAGGTCACCGCTACAGAATGCGATGCCATTGAATGTTTTCCCCTCCCAGCCATGCGTTGTCCACTCAGTGCAGCAGCCTACCTTGTACTTGTACAACACAATTTTTTGAGAGTAGTCGGTGATGGTGGCGAGGATGCAACCGTCTGAAGAGTCTGGGTCATCCGAGAAGACGAAATGATTTATATGTTTACTATACCATGGATCTTTCCACGGATAGCCACAGGAGGATACCACCATCGCTTTGCTAGAAAATAGGCTCTCTTTGAGTGATTAATGGAACATCCCATTTTGGGGAAGTGATATGTCTTGTGCATATCTCTTCCTTTAAAATATGTGTACATGGGTACCGCCACTTAGTATTGATATTGCAAGATTATCTAGTTACTATGTGATGTGTCATACTCATGAGAAATTCAACTTCTAAATGTCCATTAATCATCTCTAGTCGATTTTAACTGCCTCTTGATTAGAAGAAATGCTTTATCACATTATGGGGAAGTAATATGTTTTGTACATATCACAAGCCTAGAAAATGTGAACATATGAGGTTTTGCCACTTAGAATTGATACACTTAATTATCTTGTTCCTAAGTGGCATGGTTGCTCAAAGAAGCTCCACTTTGATTAAAATAAGCTTTTATTGCTCATCTTATAGGTTCTTGTTTGAGTAAGAAATTCTTGGTACGGTTTTCCTCAAATACATATCTCTATATCTTATTTGGGACACCGTTTACTTCAAGTTATTCTAATTATTGTCGTGCGTGATTGTTTGACTAGTTGAAGCTATCAAGAATCTTCATCCGTGCATAGTGCTTAATTCTATATACTTATCCTATGCCTTTTATTGTGAAGTTGATCCTTACTATCCTTGTTGATATACCACCGGAAGTTAATTCCAATATTCTCATTGTCTTTGACAATTGATAACATTGTATGTGGTTGAATTTATGGATCACCTTCACCTTGGATTGCTTCTTATTGCCTTATTTTATTTCCAAGAAATCTTTGTTGCTCCCATGTGTCTTCCATGTCCCTTTGAAAAATCTTTTGATAAATTTTTGATTCATATCAAGTATTTGTTTTGGAAGACAAACCTTTTGCTTACGATACATTGTGCCATTGTGAAAAGAGTAGAGAGTTTGGTTTATTTGTTCGAACCTTGCTCTTTTGGCAGTTTGCTATCTCATTCCTTCTTACATGTTTTATTTGCTTGAATGAGATAAATCTTTGAGCATGAGGGGATTTATTCATCTTTTATGCTCAATGATATTTACTTAGTTCATTTTTTGAAATTGGTTGAACAAATCTTTTGTGATTTGCTTCTTTGATATAATTTGGACAACAAATTTGTTTGGTCACACCTTTATGCCTTCTTGAATTTATTTGGTGTTTTGTCCAAAGTGTATCTTTCTTGGATCTTTAAAGTCTTTGTGCATGCTTATATGTAATTTGTTTATAATTGTAGCATGCTTCCTTTCTTTGATCCATTATATAGGGTATACTCCATCAAATCCTAAATGGCTAAGATGTGCATGAAATTCCAACTTCATCTATAAATATGCACATATTGATATGGAGTGTATCCTATGTATTGTAGATAGTCTAACCATTTTGGAACCAATAAGTTTGGGGACCAAGATGTACTTGAATGTTGTTTTAGGTACATTGGAGATGCAATGGAGGCTTGTCTCATTTATAAGGAAGGTGTTGTCCCCATATGATAATTGGAGTCAAGCTAGGATGATCAATGAACTCTTATCTACTACATCATGCCATTGCTATCTCGGTAACAAGTATCTTATTCATACTCATATAGCATCCAACCTCTTGTAGGTTGCATCTTGGCATGAAATTATTTATTTCGAAAATATTGTGGTTTTTGGAAAATCCTTTTTAAGGAAAACTTCTTATTGTATGTTTGAGTAATTTGAGAAGATGCATATGATAGGAATATATATAAAAACCATATTTATGATTCACCTATCCTAAATATGCCCTCTAGAAATTTATTGCATATCAATTCCTCAAGAGCTCTTATGTGCAATATTGATGAAATTGTGAAATAAATCCGTATTTGTGATACTTGTTGCCTTTCTCAAAACATTTCAACTAGCTTTACTTCCCTTATTGTTAGTTGAGATGTTTCTGAGATTTTCTTGGTTGAAGCTCATTCATATACCACAAGTGAAAATTGGAGCCATAGGCTATATATGCTTTTTAAGCAAACATCCTTTGGTATATTTTATGACTTCACTTTGGATATCTTGTATTATCTATTTTAATAACTTCTTGTGTGTGCATGTTTCTTTATGGATCACTTTGTCCACTTTAGAAACTTATATATACATGAGAGCGTTAATCCATCACCTTGATATCCTTGTTCTTTGCCGACCATCTCTTTATCCTCTTGATTTTAGTGGTGTTGGTAAAGAAGATTTATGAGTGCTTGGTTTATTTTCTTTTCTTCATGCACTCATATCTCGTAATTGTTGGACTCAAGTTGTTCTTGATAAGCATATTCTCTTTATCTTGGTTGTGTTCTAAATGATATAGAGGGAGTGAGGATTCCATGTTTTTGCATATTGTATTCAAATACAAACATTATAAATTATGCACGAACCTTGGGGAGCTTCCTTATCTTATTTAGAGCACTATATCTCTCTTATCATGATATCTTTGTTTGTCCAATTGGATCTTTGATTGCTTTCTTTATTTGTTGAAACTTACTTCATCATGTTATCTTTTTGCAATCTTTGATCCTCAATATAGTTTGACTTCCTTCAAGTATTCGTCATTGGATATGTGCATTTGATTCCACTCAAATTATGAGAAGTGCACACCTTGGGGAGGAACTCACATTATATTGGCTTTCTAAATTTTTCTCCCATTTTGGCACTTGATGCCAATGGGGGAGAAGTTTAGAGGGTTTAAGGGAATGGTTTTATACTTAAGTTTGGTTTGTGCTTAAGTGTTTTTCCTCTCATGCATTCCATAGTTATATGTCTTGCATGGTTGTCTATATATAGTGGAAACTGTCCCGAAGGTTAATCTTGACAGTGTATGCAATGAATTCATGTTCATCACACGTGCATACATTGTGGGAGAGTTTGCTCTATATGTGTTGATTCTACTCACATCCCTTGCATTAGTTGTAGTTGTGTGAGTAGAGCTGGTTTTGATATGGGCTAGTAGCTTTGTGTTACTTGACCATATCAAATACAACCTCTTGTATACAACTTATTCTCGGATAAGTTGCGTACTTGTTTCTAATATTCATTATATAAATCCTCTTATTGTGGTTGTCATCAATTACCAAAATGGGGGAGATTGTAAGGGTATATTGCCCCTATGTGTGGTTTTGGTAATTAATGACAACCCCTATGGACTAATGTTTTCATTGAGTTTATATGAAGGAATATTCTATAGGTACTACTTCTATTCCATGTGTTGGATTCAAGTATGGATGCCATGAAGATAAAGATATACCTTGTGTATTGGCATCAAGATCATCGATTTGAAGATATATATGTGATATGATCAAGAAGAAGAAATGAAGATAGAGTTCTTATGTGGAACTCAATATTAGCCATGCTCTAGCTTATGTGATAAGCAATGAATGATCAAGATCTTGAGAGCTTGGTTCCAAGTTAAGAATTCTTTATACACTTCAAGATAGTATGATGGAGCATGAGAAGATACAAGGTTGACCAATACAAGGAGTGAAGAATAGAGTCAAGTTTGGTCAACACATGAAGCATGAAGAATGTGCCACGTGAAGTCACGTGGTATGGTAAGCCTTGTCAATTATGCTTCATGAACTAACCCATCATATATGTGTCCTTGTGTTGTCTATGTGGGTTAGATATCTTTCCATGGGATGCATCAAAAGTGAGATCTCATATAGCCCATGAGAGGATGACGACAAGTGGTGATCGTCATCAAGGATGAGTTGGGCAAGTTCAAGTTGAGCATCTCAAGAGGATCATATGCTTGAAGCTTGCCATCCATTTGATGATAATGGACATGTGAAGATGTACATCAATGGAGCTTTCCCATCATAGTGTATGGGGGAGCATTTGTGAGTCTTCACGAAGTAACGATGATCAAGTAAGGCATTACGGCTTGAGTGGAGCTTGAAGAGCTATCATCAAGATCAAGCGGGATGCGCAAGGCAAAGGTATGGTCTTGCTAGGTTTTCCTTTTACCGGTCTCAAGGTGGTTGTGTTGGGAGACCTAATTACAGGATAGATAGCCGTACTATCAACAGGGGCTTTCGGTTGGGTAACTTGATCGCATCGTCTTAGGGAGCTCAATCCTTTGCATACTTTGCATATCCCGATTGCTTCTTGGTGTTTCTCTGTGAGAGTTTCTTGAGCTTGTTGCTAGCTTTACAACAAGCCCAAGTTCATCGAAAACGGAATCCGCATGCATCTTCTATTGCGTTTTCGAGTTTGGACGTCTTCACCGTTTCTTGACGGTGGGAGACTCCCTCTCTAAAAACATCTAAAAATATCCTGTAAGGAGTCTCCATATTTCCAAAAAAATTGGTTTCATGTCAATCGGGGTCCGGACACAAAAGTTATCACAGTTTTTGTATAACATGTTTTCCTGCTGGCCCGGTTTCTCGCCCGGCGTGACCGGCCATCCCACCGGATGGCCCGGTTCAAACCGTCCCCTAGACTGGTGCTAACTGGGCACTATCAAGTAAGTCTTCCAGCTTCGCCCGGTGTTGGTCCGGCCTGTGGTCCGGCTTGGACCAGCCGGGTCCGGCCGTTGGCCCGGTCTAACCGGCCCCTGGACCGGACGGCCCGGTCCCAGGCCCGGTTGACCGGCCTCCTCGTCTGTGCTGAGCTGAAACTCACCCAACGGTTATATTTCTCCCTATACTATAAATAGGACTTCTTCCACCTTGGGCTGGATAAGTTCTTTCACTCTCTCTCCTCCATTGTTGCCTTTAAAGAACTCGCCATATCTCTTGATTCCCCTCATGATTCTTTCTCATTCTCGAGGGATCTAAGAGAGGAGATCTAGATCTACAATCCCCACCAATCCATCTCTCCTCTAAGTGAGGGGAACTCTTTAGATCTAGATCTTGAAGTCATTTGTTGATTTCCTCTTTGTTCTTCCTCTCTAATCTCATCCTAGCATTTGTTGCTTTGGTGGGATTTGAGTGTGAAGGATTTGAACACCTCTAGTGTTCTTGCTTTGCATCATTGCATAGTGTTGATCTCTCCATCACGATTAGTTCAAGTGAGAGACCGTGAGCTTTTTACTCTTGGAGGGAGACCTCCTAGTTGGCTTGGCGGTTGGTGCTCCGGTGATCTCCTCAAGGAAGATTGTGAAGAGGCCCGGGCTTCTCCTTCGTGGAGCTTGCCATCTCCGGAGCGGAGGAAAAGCTAACCATAAGGAAAGGGCCATTATCCTTCGTGGGTGTGGCTCGGAGAATAGGGTGAGCCTTCGTGGCGTTGGGGAATCATTCGTGGGACCTCCACTCCTCCAAACGTGACATACCTTCTTGCAAAGGAAGGGAACACGGGAATACATCCTCGTCTCCGCATGCCTCGGTTATTTGTATACCCGATCTTACTTTCCTTGTGATAGCCATCGTGCTTGAAGTACATATATCTTGCTATCACTTGTGCTTCATATATCTTGTGACTATCTTGCTTAGCTCTAGTTGTTATTGTTGCACTTAGTTGAGCCTAGCATATTTAAGGAGTTGTGCTTGTAAACTAAACGTTAGTTTAATTCTGCATTCTTACAAGCCAAATCCCTAAGAGTTTTTAAACGCCTATTCACCCCCCCTCTAGGCGACATCTCGTCCTTTCAACGGCGAGACGCCTGGGGCGCGTAGAGCGGAAGGTGCAGAGGCCCAAGTGGAGGCATGGATGATGGGTCGCGGCTACACCGACGTAGAGGATGGGCAGCGGCGTGGACGCAAGGGAGAGGGTCGTCGTGGGAACGACGCGGTTTTTAATTTAGCGAATCATTACCAATTTTAGTGGACGTGGGATTGGAGAGGGGATGTGCTCAACGCGTTGAGCACCTCAACATTGGGTAGTTTTGGGTCGTTAGATCTCGTGAATGTCACTACAAGAAAAGTTCTGATAGACAACGTCTCAAAATCGTCCGCTAAGGGGTATTTTTCGTCGCCCATGGGCCTAACCCGACGATATGGGTTCTGTTGTGGAAACTGCGTCAGGCAAAGTCCAACGACGTTTTTTCGGTCCGTCGCGCTTGGGCGCCCTTCCGCCACGGAAAATCGGACCGTTGCGCAAGTGTTTCCGGGAGCCCGTTGACTCGCGACGTCATGCAAGCCGACACGTGGCGGACGCGCGTTAATCGGCAGTTAACGGCGTTAACCGGCTGAAACCCCGTGGTAGATGGTAGGCCCACACGAGGCCTGCCACGTCTTAAGCGGGCCGGGCCGGCCGACATAGTTTGACCGGTCAACTATATAGCTGGGCTGGTCCATTAGTTACGTGGGCCGGGCCTAACCTCTAAGGTTGACTGGTCAAAACTTAAATGGCCGGCCCATTTAACATGTGGGGTCCACCTCACAGCTACTGGGCCAACCCAAGAAGCAAGTGGGCCGGGTCGAAACACAGGTGGGTCCCACTTTCCTGTTAAAGGGCCGGCCCATTTAGTGTGTGGGGTCCACCGTGTAGCAAGTGGGCCGGGCCAAAAACATAGGTGGGTCCCACTTTCCAGTTAAAGGGTCGGCCCATTTAGTATGTGGGGTCCACCATATAGCAAGTGGGCCGGCCCAACAAGATAGTGGGCCGGGCCAAAAACACAGTGGGTCCCACTTTCCTGTTAAAGGGCGGCCCATTTGGTGTGTGGGGTCCACCATATAGCAAGTGGGCCGGCCCAACAAGATAGTGGGTCGGGCCAAAAGCACGAGTGGGTCCCACCTTCTCGTTAAAAGGCCGGCCCATTTAGTATGTGGGGTCCACCATATAGCAAGTGGGCCGGCCCAACAAGATAGTGGGCGGGCCAAAAACACATGTGGGTCCCACCTTCTCGTTAAAGGGCCGGCCCATTTAATATGTGGGGTCCACCATATAACAAGTGGGCCGGCCCAACAAGATAGTGGGCCGGGCCAAAAACACATGTGGGTCCCACCTTCATGTTAAAGGGCCGGCCCATTTACCATGTGGGACCACCATATACCAAATGGGCTGGCCCAACAAGATAGTGGGCCGGCCCAATAAGCATGTGGATCCCACTATCGTGTAGCAGGGCCGGCCTACTAAAGAAGTGGGCCGGCCCAAAATGAAAGTGGGTCCCACACTACGTAAGTGGGCCGGCCCAATCTGTTGTAGTGCCCTACTTGTTTGACTAGTCAACATGCATTAAATTTCATGAGCCTAAAATCTGATATCAATGATACACACAATTACATACACAAATAAAACAAGTAGGAAAATTACAAGGCAATTCATGTGCCCAAATAAAAAAATTACATAGAATCATTGAGGACTTCTATTAGCATCATCAATAACACGTTGACATTTGGCAATCGCCTTGATTGAATCTTGTGTACTCTTTGTCAACATATCGACTACGGATCTTAAAGCGAGCAATACCATGTCTTTTATAAAGTACAGCCTTGAGATATTTATTGTTTGATGAAAGCAATGGTCTAGGTTGACGGCTATGAGAAGATGCATCGAAGAAATATCGGAAGTTTTTGTGGGCCTCACTTCTAATGAAGATTGCTTCATCACAAGCTGCATTCGATAATAATGCAAAAAGAGTTAAACGATGAACTATGCAAACATTTATTATGCAATGTAGATATAAGATAATAACAAGTTGCATAAATAAGACAATGTATGGAACTTGTACTAAGCATAAACTTACATCATAATGTTGCACAGGGTCGCTACAGATCCTTTTTTGGCGACTATCTTCTAATGATGACTGCTTCATTAAAACTGCATTCTGGTAACATTGCAAACATAGTTACAACAATTAACTATTCAAACATGTATTACGCAATGTAGAGATCGGATAACAGACATGTAGCAGAAATAATCACAAGATAAGATAAGATGCATGTACTAAGCACATATTGGCTCGCTGCAGGTCCTTCTCTTGCGTGCACTAGTCGTGGTCAACATGCCTGTCATTTTAGGTTCAGCCATCAAGTGAAATGCTAATCCTCCTGCTCCATTGTCCTTAATCTGTGTTTAGATATCACATTTAAGACCAAGTCGAATTTGGTTTCAAATAACAAAAAACTTGAGCTCGCCAAATGAATAAGCCAATATTTACCGAGATATCGGATTAAAACCAACTAGATGTTGTTTTGCATGAGA
The DNA here is from genome assembly GCF_022539505.1 of Lolium rigidum. Classification (NCBI taxonomy): domain Eukaryota; kingdom Viridiplantae; phylum Streptophyta; class Magnoliopsida; order Poales; family Poaceae; genus Lolium; species Lolium rigidum. The sequence continues at coordinate 222,701,038 of NC_061513.1, read as the reverse complement.
TACGAATTTCAGACATTCAGATTTAGAGTAGGGTAATGCCAAGGTTTTCCACATAAAGTAAGCTGGCATTAAGAATGACCAAATGTCGGAGTTCAAATCACCTTCGCAGTTTCTCCAAGACAAGCATATCAAATAGGCAGAAACATAGTAAAGCATGAATGGCATTGCTATGGCGGGGTTCCAAGTGTTTATCTCTTGCATAAGGAACAATGCATATAGGTTATAGATAATAACGGAAGTAAGCTGCCAAAATTACCAACCAAGAACTCGGATTCCAACCTTCCCTAGCGTCCCCGTCGTTAATGTTGGATGTTCTAATAAGTGGTTCGCATGATCAATCCCTAGGAAAAATAACATTGACAAGTCGAGTCTATGATAATACAAAGACCGGACATGCACGCAGACAATAACTATATAAGCTAAAGACGAGGTATAATAGAAAGCAGATTGGAAATGCACATAGCATGATTATAAAAGCGAGTGTGAGAATAGCAGACACGAGAAAACAGACTAGCGGCTAGCGGTGAGCTAATGACGTGGTATAAGAACAAGCAGATTGGAAATGCCCATAGCATGACTATAAAAGCGATGCGACAATAGCATGCGGTACAAAAACAGTTGGCGGCAAATGAATGGGTATAAGGCTATAAATATGTGGATGCACACAGGTGTCGATAGAATGAACGGGATGGTAGCGACCGGATAATGCTTTTGTACTTGTACAATATTTAAACAAACTTCATGCGAAGCAACACATCAAGAAAGTTAACGGCATATGAGATCCGCAAATAACTACACAAAACATGGCTAAAGAAACACCGCGATCTAACGGGCCGGCGTACTAACCAAGCTGCGGCGGGGTGGACGGGGCGGCAACTTGCATTCCAGCGGCGGCGAACGCGGGAGACGATGAATCGACCCTGTTTCGGTAGAAGCGGGCGTTAGTGAAGCAGATCTGGTTGGCCGGCAAGGGATTCGGTGAAGTTGATACGGCCGCTGCGCGAGGTAGTCGGTGGCGAGGTCGGCGGTGAGCGCAGATCCGTCGGTGGCGAAGTCGGCGGTGAAGCAGATCCGTCGGTGGCGAGGTCGGCGGTGAAGCGGATCCGTCGGTGACGAGGGCGGCGGGGGAGCGGATCAGGTGGGTGGACAGCCAACACGATCAAGGCTACGCTGTGGAGGAGTATGCCGGCGGCGAAGCGGATCTAGTGCGTAGAGAGTCGAGCTTTGGCGTGTGAGAGTATTTTTGAGCTAATGGGGCGAATGGTTGGTGGGTGGGTGTGGGCTCGTGGGGAGGGTTCGGGATCTAGGCAAGATATTTCATTGTTACCGAATGAGCCCTCCATGGTCGGTGGGTTGTAGCTTCGGACCGGGGTTAAAAGGGTAAAACTGGTCACGGGATTTTCGAATGGATGCGGCGGGATGATTTGGCGCGCGGCCGAAATTTTCGGTTTCAAGCTACGAGCGGAACGACAAAAATAATGTTCTTCCCCGGGGAGCTCTCATTTCTTCCTCTTCTCTTTCTCTCTCGAGTCTTTCCCACTCCCCGGCTCCTCTCCCCTTCTCTCCGGCGGCCTCGCCGCGCGGAGACGAGGCCGACTTCTCTCTGTATATTGTACACCCTCCGAACTAAATTAATTGATTCAACTTTCCTTAGACGTGTATGTATCTAGAGTAAAAACATGTGTGGATACATCCATATTTAGATAAGCAAAGTTGAGTCGGCTAATTTGGATCCGAGGGAGTTAGTGTTGTTGTAAGCTTAGATCCGAGTGTTTCCCATGAGCGAGAATGGCGCAATGGAGTCGGGGATCTCGTCATCGGCTTCGGATCGGCCTGTGGTGAATCCGGCGGATCTTGCCGGCCAAACCCCGATCTGGTGCCATCAATGTGATGGCGCTAACGGTGAGACTTGCTTTGGTCGGTGCTTCGGATCCGGCCAATGGGGAAGTCAAGCTCGCTAAAGTTCACAAGCTCGGGGCATACGACGGCGTCATCCGTCTTGCCCGTGCACATCTTGGCCTTTCGGCGGCCCTTCTCGAGCCAATATGCCGTTCGTCGAGGCCCTTCTTCTCCTTCGTCCTGGCGACTACCGGCGACACCGTCCCAAGTGGTGCGTCCCCGGCGACGGAGTTCGTTGGAAAGGATGCGGAGCGAGAGATGCGATGTGCGGTCGAGAAGGACTCGATTGATTTTCTTCTATATGTTTTGGGGTCCTTTTTGTAAAGTTGCGGGTTCTATTAGTTATTGTCTAGTACTTTTGGTCCTCTATGTAATTTTTTGGACTAGTTTCCATTGGCATCGATAAACTTGAATTTTGACAAGTTCACGGGGAAAAAAATTCCTTTGCACATATGGCCTATCATGTATAAACATTCTTGAGATTTAAACTATATGTAATGTGCCATGCATTAACCCTAAACCATATATATGTAACTAACCCTAGCTGATCAAACCCTACTTAATTAAAACAAATAACCCTAAACTATACGCATGCACTTTATGCGCAAAGGCGCGGGTGCCTCTAATAATGTGTGTGCGCACTCGATCGATGATCCCTAAACCTTATACAACCTTGAAACCCTAATCCCTAATCCCTAAACCCTAAACACCCTAAACACTAAACCCTATACCCTAAACCCTAACCCTAACCCTAAACCCTAATTAAACCCTATATATAGGCCAACGACACTTAATTGTGCATCAAGCAGGCCGGGGGTGCCTCGCGGTCCTCTAATTAAATTAAATGTGCCATGCATTAACCCTAAACCATATATATGTAACTAACCATAGCTAATCAACCCTACTTAATGAAAACACATAACCCTAAAGTATACTAGCTATAACCCGATCTAATAAAAACATGCTCTATATATAGCGAGCTAGCTAGCAAACCTTAGATTAACACCAATTAATATATACATGGCCTATATCGATCATGTTGTATAACATATCCACTGAGATTCATTAATTAATTATATAATTATCGTGATAAATTAATTAACTCTAATTTTGACAAGTTCTCTCGAATGAAAACACATTTGATTAAGTTGCCTCATAATATATATATATAATTAGTGTGCATGCATGTCCTACCATGCATTCGTGCATATGTTTTAATGTATATTTGAACATATTCTTGGGGATTTCAATCTCTCTCTCTCGATCATCTATATATCGTTGGTGGCCAAAAAACACACATATATATGCATGCAATTTATGCGTAAAGGCGCGGGTGCCTCTAATAATGTGTGTGCGCACTCGATCGATGATCCCTAAACCTTAAACAACCCTAAAACCGTAAATATATAATCCCTAATCCCTAAACCTAAACACCCTAAACACTAAACCCTAAACCCGGCCTAGACCCTAACCCTAACCCTAACCCTAAACCCTAGCTAACCCTAAACCCTAATTAAACCCTATGTATAGGCCAACGACACTTAATTGTGCATCGAGCAGGCCAGGGGGTGCCTCTCGCGGTCCTCTAATTAAATTAAATGTGCCATGCATTAACCCTAAACCATATATATGTAACTAACCCTAGCTAATCAACCCTACTTAA